>NW_012119066.1:21441-59972 GCF_000951035.1 Colobus angolensis palliatus | reverse complement strand
CTCCTGTTTTCCTTTTACCCCCAAGGGCATGTGAAACACTGTTTCCCAGGCGGTCACAGCAAGGCTGCCTGGATGTGGCCACTGGGACTGGAATTTCAGCCTGCGGCCTGCCCTCCGCTTTTCTTAGCCGAGCTGTCATCTAAACCTGGACCTTGTTTTCTGCCCTGCTTCCCCCAGCTGCTTGTCAATATTTGCTTTCTACATCACAAGATCCTAAGCCCCAAGGCCCATCGCTTTAAACAAACAGAAGAGGAAGTCAGCAATAACCACTCTGGTGAAGCTGTCTACTTCAGGGACGTTTCCCTAGTTGGTTTGTTCCTGCCAGTTCCCACTCCCAGGAAAAGCACTGCAGTGCTAACTGAGCAGCTTTGTCTGCCTCCCGACTGTGTGGCCCCCAGCAACTATGCCAGGATTCGCAAGCCAGTGGGATCCTAAATGTCTGTGTGCATGGCGGCAAGGTTGCTCTTCAGTCTGTTGGCAAAATTCTTCTACAGCACTTTTATTTCTCAGCCACGCCTTCATGGACCCCAGAACTTAATTCCTTGACGGCTGTTGTGGAGCCTTGGTTGCCAGCGAGTGGTAACCAAGGTTAAAATGTAAGTTAGCTTACAGAGTGAAGGGAGGTTGCAAATACCCCTCCATTTAGTATGTAAATTCAGCAACCTTGGTCTAGAACAGCAAGGAGTATTAGAATTGGCACAGAGTGGGCACCCAGGCCCTTCTGGCCAAATCCCTGACGAGAGATGCCTGAAATTCACCCTTTCAGCCTGAGATTTTGTTCTCTGTGTAAAGCCAATTGTTGCTGTCATTAATAAGTGAAACTGCCTTACAAAAGTAAATGCGGGTCCTCCTAAGTTTGCATCTGAAAGAAGGCTTTCCAGGAGGGGAAGGTGTGCTAAACTAAGCCTGGCTGTACCCGCAGGCTCAGGCTGCCACATGGTCTGAAGCTTGGATTCCTGAGAGGTGGGACAGGCTCAGGGTTCCCTGCCTGGACTCAAGAGTCAGCCTGGCTAGATTGGAATTCCCGATCCATCACTTAAATATGTGGACAAACCTCTTTTTGCCTCAGTTTCCTCATCAGTCAAAAATAATTATTACTAATGCCTACCTCCTAGAGCTGCTTGGAGCTTAGAATTTGTGAACATAGATGAAGCTCCTAGACCTGTGTCTATATCCAGTAAGTCCAGCATTTTTGTTCATTTTTTCATTATGGCTGTCACCCACATACTGGCTCTCAGCGGTGCGCCATTCCCATTTCCAACTCTATGCTCAGAGTGTGGACAGAACTCTCAACACAGCCAAAAAAGACTGAAATGCTCATGAAAACTTCACAGACACCAGGGAGAACTCAAGGGAGCTAAAGTCAAAGGAAACGTGAAGGCTGACACCAGTTGAGCTCTACTAGCTAGGGCTGGAATGCTGTCCCCAACCTTCCCTCCTCTGGCATTTGGTCCGTCTGAGGCAACCTACCATGGTCTCACCCTAGGCTATGTTCTGTTAGTTGGTTTTATTTCTGGTCTTCTCCCAGGTGACTGGCCCTTATCTGGAAGTCGAGAGCTGACCTACTGCACCCAGAAAGTGGCTGTGACTTCAGACCAGGACCAGGATCAGGTGTGTGAGATGCTCACCTCGGGTGCAAAATGTAAAGGGGCAAAAAGTCATCCAGATAAATGATATTTTGATGCAATATTTTTAAAAATTAAATGAATTTTTAAAAAACCATCACAAATAAAATATTACTATTTTAAATACAGACAGTCTCTGACTGCGTCATGCCCAACCACATTGGAGCCTGAGGCAAAAGGAGTAATGCTCTCCCCTGTATTCATGTTTGCATGTATTTGTAAACAGCTAATAATTTTTTTTTTTTTTTTAGATGGAGTCTCACTCTGTTGCCCAGGTTGGAGTGCAGTGGCACAATCTCGACTCACTGCAACCTCTATCTTCTGGGTTCAAGTGATTCTCCTGCCTCAGCCTCCTGAGTAGCTGGGATTACAGGTGCCTACCACCATGCCCGGCTAATTTTTGTATTTTCAGTAGAGATAGGGTTTCACCATGTTGCCCAGGCTGGTCTTGAACTCCTGTCCTCAAATGATCCACCCGCCTCGGCCTCCGAAAGTGCTGGGATTACAAGTGTGAGCCACTGCGCCCGGCCATAAATGGCTAATAATTTTAAGAAAATATTGTTGTGAAGGCTTTGCTTCCGTCAAAGCCAAGAAGGTAAAATGGTAATTCTATTTTGGGTGTAAGCAAAATGTTTACATTGAAAACAATACTAGGAGTTTTAATAAACTTGCTCTTCAAATTTTCAGTATTTTTTCACTACTTCAACATTCTATGGAAGTTTTTAAAATCGTGGAAGAAATACATAAAATACCTGTAGATGAGACGAAGTTTTTCGCTTTGCCTGACCCACAGGGCAGGGTGCTGGGCTCAGCTTTCCAGCCCAGACCTTCCTTCGCATGACCTTTCGGGAAGTGTCAGCCAGTCAATGGCTCTCCTCACTTTTTTATTTTTTTATTTTTTTTTGAGATGGAGTCTCGCTGTGTCACCCAGGCTGGAGTGCAATGGCACGATCTCGGCTCACTGCAACCTCCGCCTCCCAGGTTTAAGCGATTCTCCTGTCCCAGCCTCCCTAGTAACTGGGATTACAGGTGACCACCAGCACACCCAGCTAATTTTTTGTATATTTGGTAGAGACGGGATTTCACTATGTTGGCCGGGCTGTTCTCAAACTCCTGACCTCAGGCAATCCACTCGCCTCAGCCTCCCAAAGTGCTGGGATTACAGGCATGAGCCACCACGCCCGGCTCGGCTGTCCTCACTTAAACACCCTTCCTTCATCCCAGCATGGCCCCAGAGGTCCCATCTGCAGTTGTAATCCTACTGAGGACTGAACTTCTAACTCTGGATGTTCCAAGCAGAGTAGATCTTGTTTGAGAATTGGGAACTGGGACCAGAGAAGCCAGTCCATACCGGAGACATGTTGGCTTGGAAGCAAGGGCACAGCTGTAACCACTTGTATGAACAGTCTCAAGGACAACAGGGGCAGATGTGCAGAGGAGAATGGAGATGAGGCCATGGGATCGGGAGCAGAAGCTGGAAACAACTTCCTAGGTCCTGTTTGTTTTCTCACGAGATGGCTGCACAGCTGGCATGGGTAGATTTCTTACACCGGCTATTACTTAGAGTAAAAAATCCTTGAGGCAAATTTGGTGAGTCAAATAGGATAGTCATGGCCTAATAGCAGGGCTACAGCTTGTAGGCCTGTCACTGACAATGACCAGATTCTACAGGAATCTAGACAATGTATGCAAAAGGTCAGAGAAGGCAGATGCTAATAGACTGATCTGCAGGTGTAAAGTAACAAGGGCTGTATCGAGGTGGCCATTCCAAGTAACTGCAAAAAGCCTGATGGACTAACCCTTAGGTTGCAATTTATTTATTTATTTATTTATTTATTTATTTTTTTTTATTATACTTTAAGTTCTAGGGTACATGTGCATAACGTGCAGGTTTGTTACATATGTATACTCGTGCCATGTTGGTGTGCTGCATCCAGCAACTCTTCAGCACCCATCAATTCATCATTTATATCAGGTATAACTCCCCAATGCAATCCCTCCCCCCTCCCCCCTCCCCATGATAAGCCCCAGTGTGTGATGTTCCCCTTCCCGAGTCCAAGTGATCTCATTGTTCAGTTCCCACCTATGAGTGAGAACATGCGGTGTTTGGTTTTCTCTTCTTGTGATAGTTTGCTAAGAATGATGGTTTCCAGCTGCATCCATGTCCCTACAAAGGACGCAAACTCATCCTTTTTTATGGCTGCATAGTATTCCATGGTGTATATGTGCCACATTTTCTTAATCCAGTCTGTCACAGATGGACATTTGGGTTGATTCCAAGTCTTTGCTATTGTGAATAGTGCCGCAATAAACATACGTGTGCAAACAACCCCATCAAAAAGTGGGGAAAGGATAGGTTGCAATTTAAACACTACTTCTTCAGGGGATCCTTCCTTGACCCCCAGACAGAAGTTAGTTCCCCCCAAATTAGGTAAATATGTATAAGGCTGTGAGGGATGGCTCCTGCCGTAATCCACTTTGAGAGGCTGAAGGGAATGGATTACCTGAGGTCAGGAGTTTGAGACCAGCCTGGCTAACATGGTGAAACCCCATCTCTACCAAAAATACAAAAATTTAGCCAGGCATGGTGGCATGTGCCTGTAATCCCAGGTACTTGGGAGGCTGAGGTGGGAGAATCGCTTGAACCCAGGAGGCAAAGGTTGCAGTGAGCCAAGATTGTGCCATTGCACTCCAGCCTCCATTTAAATTTAAAAAAAAGTGTAAGAATGTTTTAACTTCTGTCTTCTCTGCTAGAATGGAAGCTCCCTGAGGGTGGGCGCCTGTGTCTGTTTGCTAGTAATTTCACCATCCCCACGACCTGGACAGTGGGGAGAGGGGGCATGTCAGGTACTTAATAAATACTAGTTTACTAATAATATAGGTTAACAAATACTTTGGGTAAGACAGTATCTTACTGTAATATCATGACCCCCAAAGCAATCCTATAAGTTACAAATCCATGTTATAAGAGAGTCTCATTTATTACAAATAAATATTTGTTTTTAGATTGAATAGAAACAGCTAGTGCTTAAGTAGTACTTTTTCTGTGCCAGTACTATTAAAAGCACTTACAAAGTTAGCATTTTAATCCTTACAACAGCTCTACTGGAGAGCCGAGCAGGGCCAGGGTTTGGATCAGCTCCTCCAGCTTCAGAGACTACATCACCTCTCTTTTTTTTTTTTTTTGAGATGGAGTCTCGCTCTGTTGCCCAGAATAGAGTGCAGTGGCGCAATCTCGGCTCACCGCAACCTCCGCCTCCCGGGTTCAAGTGATTCTCCTGCCTCAGCCTCCTGAGTAGCTGGGACTACAGGTGCTCACGACCATGCCAGGCTAATTTTTATATTTTTAGTAGAGGTGGGGTTTCACCATGTTGGCCAGGCTGGTCTCAAACTCCTGACCTCAAATGATCCATCCACCTCAGCCTCCCAAAGTGCTGGGATTACAGGCCTGAGCCACCATACCTGGCCTACATCACATCTCTAACTGGATGAATTGAATGCGTGAATGCTGAAACAGAAATCATTAAGGTCCTGTGTCAATCATCATTTACACCTTATTGTGAATGAAGCGCCTGAGAAATTCCAATAGGGAGACCAGAAGAGGCATCCCACGCGCTGGCCTGTGCAGTGGGTGTAGTCATGTAAACGGAAGCCACTTGCATACAGAAAAGGACATTTGCTACTCCCCAGATCCACAACATTAGAGCCAGAGAAGCAAAATTAGGCTTGCTTGTATGTCCTTCCTTCTTGAAAGCCTTTGGCAATCTGGTCTGACCAAGAATTTGAGAACAAGCATCATTCCACAAATGCTTATTAGCTGCCTCACTCAGCGCCCACTGAGGCCTGGCCCTGGGGTTATGCATCACATACCCTAACCCTTCCTTGAGCTGCTTAAGTATGTTGGAGGAGGCAGAAAATAAACAAGTGGGCAAATTAGCAGTAATCACACATTAGGAGGAGTTACAGGATGGAAACAGAGAGGGTGCAAGAACCAAGTGGCCAAGGCTGGCCTCACTGAGAGCACGAGAGGCACAGCCCCACAGAAGGAACGGCGACTGTTTGGATCCTGGGGTGGCAATGCTTGGCGTGGGCTGGGAGCTGAAGGGAGAAGAATGCGAACACTGAACCACTGAACCAACAGCAGAGGACTCAAAGGCAGGAAGGAGGCTTGGCTGGCCGCAGCCTGGCAGGGATCTGTGGACAACATTCTCTGTGCAGTGGGAGTCCTTGGAAGATTTTAAGCAGCAGAAAGACACCATCTGATTTACATCTTTTTCTTTTTCTTTTTTTTTTTTTTTGAGACAGAGTTTCACTCTTGTTGCCCAGGCTGGAATGCATGGCACAGTCTCGGCTTACTGCAACTTCTGCCTCCCAGGTTCAAGCAGTTATCCTGCCTCAGCTTCCCAAGTAGCTGGGATTATAGGCATATGTCATGATGCCCGGCTAATTTTGTATTTCCAGTAGAGACGGGATTTCGCTATGTTGGCCAGGCTGGTCTTGAATTCCTGACCTCAGGTGATCCACTCGCCTTGGCCTCCCAAAGTGCTGGGATTACAGGTGTGAACCACCATGTCCAGCTGATTTACATCTTTTTTTTTTTTTTTTTGAGATGGAGTCTTGCTCTGTTGCCCAGGCTAGAGTGTGGTAGCATGATCTCGGCTCCCTTCAACCTCTGCCGCCTGGGTTCAAGTAATTCTCCTGCCTCAGTCTCCTGAGTAGCTGGGATTACAGGCACGTGCCACCACACCTGGCTAATTTTTGTATTTTTAGTAGAGATGGGGTTTCAGCATCTTGGCCAGACTGGTCTGGAACTCCTGACCTTGTGATCCACCTGTCTCGGCCTCCCAACGTGCTGGGAGCGTGGAGTGCTGGGAGTGTCTGCTGTGTGGAGAATGGACTGGTTGCGGGTGAGAGGGCTGGATGTAAAGGTAGGACAGCCAGGTAGGTGGCTATAGGCATAACAACGGCCACCTGCACCAGTTGATGGCCTGGTGCTCCCTAACTATTTTCATCCCCAAAAGACAAAAAGGTAATAGATAATGCTCACTAAAAACCATAATTTTAAAGTATGTATTGAGAACTAGGAAATAAACACCTGATTACCAAACCATTTAAAGAATGAGAAAAAGCAAGATTCATCAAAGCTGGTAACAGCAAAACTGAAAAATTGCTTGCAAAACTACAGTAGTTTGATTGGCTCCATGACTGAAGTCCGGGAGACTAAATGAATGAAGCTTAAGTTGAAGCTTTCTAATGTGAGGTATGTGTTCCTGAAAACGGTACTTTAAATCTATTGTAGGGATTTAATATTTAAAGACATTATGAATTTTGTTTTTGTGTTTTTGGGTTTTTTTTGAGACAGAGTCTCACTCTGTCGCCCAGGCTGGAGTGCAGTGGTGTGATCTCAGGTCACTACAACCTCCGCCTCCCAGGTTCAAGCGATTCTCCTGCCTCAGCCTCCCAAGTAGCTGGGATTACAGGCGCCAACCACCATGCCTGGCTAATTTTTGTATTTTTAGTAGAGATGGGGTTTCACCATGTTGGCCAGATGGGTCTCAAACTCCTGACCTCAGGTGATCTGTCTGCCTCGGCCTCCCAAAGTGCTGGGATTACAGGCATGTGCCCCCATGCCCAGCCAGTATTATGAATTTCATACCTTCCTAAAGTGAAGATTTTTTTGTAAAGTATGTGATTACTTCCTTGATGATCTATTGAGAAAGTTTCAAGTTTTTAGTATCTCATTTTCTTAAGACCTGATTTCTAGAACACAAATTTTCTTTAAGAAAAATTTCCTCTGATGTGTTTAAAGAAAACCATTGGCTACTTCTGCAAAAATGAATCTTGGAAAGCCATTGCAACAATACGTTAGCCCCTTGGAGGCCACGGCCCCACCCTTACTGGCACGTTTTAGTAGACATAATGAAATGATAATTCTAGACTGCAACCACTTGTTGCAAAACAATTGTGACCTTGTCTGAGGGCAAGGCTGCAATGATCCTAAAGTTTCTCAGAACAGTCTCAGTTTTGGATATTCCTCGTGGGACAGTAATATGGGTGACTTTGTTTTCTCAACTGACTCACAGATATTTGTGCTCCTTTGTATTTTGTGGGAAGCAAAAGTCGCTGAGATGATGGAAATTCACAAGGCTCATCATCATACGTTCTGGTGAGGCTATAGCACACACAACATGAATTGGGTTTGGAGAATGGAGCCTATGCCACACAGATAGTAATTTAATCTGGGGAATTAGGAACAAAATTGGCAGCTGACAGAGCAAACAATGGAAGGTAAGGCATCCCAGAGGTTAGTCATTGCAAGAAGCCACCAGTCTCCCAAGGCAGAAAGACAAAAAGCGGAGGTGAAGCCAGGTGTCCAAAAGCCAGGACCACCTATGTGAGCCAGGACTCTGGGGGAGGGCCTTCCCGGGCAGAGCTCTAGCACTGAGGAGAGACAGCTGGAGATGCCACTTGAGTGGGGAGACCAGGCAGGGGTCCCACTTCCCTCCTTGCCAATCTTTCACCAGTCCCCCCCACAGGACCACTGATGTGGTTTGGCTGTGTCCCCACCCAAATCTCATCTTGAATTGTAGCTCCCATAATCCCCACGTGTTGTGGGAGGGACCCAGTGGGAGATAATTGAATCATGGGCGGAGCATCCCCCCTGTTGTTCTCATGGTAGTGAAGAAGTCTCATGAAATCTGATGATTTTATAAGGGCTTTCCCCTTTCTCTTGGCTCTCATTCTCTCTTGTCTGCCACCATGTTAGATGTGCCTTTTGCCTTCTGCCATGATTGTGAGGCTGCCCAGCCATGTGGACCTGTGAGTCCATTAAACCTGTTTTTCTTTATAAATTACCCAGTCTCAAGTAAGTCTTTATCAGCAGTGTGAAAACGGACTAATATAACAACCTAGAAAAAAGCTGGCGGGAGAGTCTGGGTAATGCGATTTTGAGGGACAGTCCCCACTGGTGCAGGGCAGAGAGTGGAGGTAAATGGCTGGCACAGGCATGCCCTTGCTGCCCAGTTTCGATTCTCATGGTTCTACCCATATTTAACTCCTGCCAGGACCAGCTTCTCCTCATACACCAACTTCTTCATACATCCTCTCCCCACAAAGGGAGAGGCAAAGTCCCAACAACCCCTGTACTCATCTCAAAATGAGTTGCAAGGTAATAATGAGAGGGTTCACTACCATTTCCACCCCTTGATTCCTGGGCCTGTAAATGTCTTCTGTGGAAGAAACAGTACCACATCTTACTCCCTGGCTCATGGCATTCTGTAGGGCTTGGCTCCCAGATGGTTCCATAACTGAATATATATAAGACTGGGCTCAAGCAAGTTCAGAAGGTACAAGTATTGAGCAGGTGACCCAGTGTTCCATGACACATACTCCTGCTGCATTGCTCTCCCAAACAAATGGAAGCTCTTTATGACCATACAAGAGGAGAATGAAAGCTTGGGTCTGGTTTACAATTGGGTCTACATGATATATTGGCACCAACAAGAAAGAGACTGCTGTTGCACCAAGCACTTCTCAAGGGTGGCCCTGAAGGACAGTGGTGAAGAAAAATATTCCCAATGGAAAAACTTTGAGCCCTTTCCCTAAAAGGAGCAGTCACCAGAGGTGAGGATCTGCGCTGACTCATACACCTTGGCTAATGATTTGAGTGGTTGGCTGGGGACTTAAATTGGAAGATTTATGACAAGGAGGGCTGGGAAGAAGCCAGACCTTTCAGAATGGGTAGAGCATGATAATGTTTGTGTCCTGCATGATTGTTTCCCAATTGCATCTACTGCAGAGGCTTTCAGAAGTCGGGTAAACAAGATGATGGCGATGATGATTCCTACTAGCTCTGCACCCCAGCTTGCTTCGTGGTCCACGTACAAAATGACCCTAGCAATGACATGAATGTTGCACATGTGTCAGCAGTGCAGCCCCACTCTCACCAGGTCTGACCCAGCTATTACCCCTGCTGACAGCCCAACCTGCGGTGACAGGGGCCAGTGCTTCCTCCCCAGCACAGTACCATTCCTGAGAGCAAGTGGTGTGTGGTGGCTCCATGGTAGTGGGTTGCTTACGTGAGACCTTTCCATCATTGGTAGCGTTTGTCCTTACTACATTAGACAACTATGCTGTCTGTGGGTTTGCTTCTCCTGCCTGCTGTGCTTCTGCTAACCCCACTATCCATGGACTTAAAAAAGGTTCTGTCTCTCATCACCATATCCTGAGAAACCTCACGCTGACCAAGTGTTGTGGGAAGTCAGGGACCCCAAACAGAGGGACCGGTTGGAACCGCGGCAGAGGAACATAAATTGTGAAGATTTCATTTTAATATGGACATATATCAGTTCCCAAAATTAATACTTTTATAATTTCTTATGCCTGTCTTTACTACTGTAATCTCTGAACATAAATTTTGAAGATTTCATTTTAATATGGACATTTATCAGTTCCCAAAATTAATACTTTTATAATTTCTTACACCTGTTTTACTTTAATCTCTTAATCCTGTTATCTTCATAAGCTGAGGATGTACATCAGCTCAGGACCACTATTGTGTTAACTGAACAAACTGATTGTAAAACATGTGTGTTTGAACAATATGAAATCAGTGCACCTTGAAAAAAACAGAATAACAGCAATTTTAAGGAACAAGGGAAGACAACCGTAACGTCTGACTGCCTGCAGGGTTGGGCAGAATAGAGCCATATTTTTCTTCTTTCAGAGAGCCTATAAACAGACGTGCAAGTAGGGAAGATATCATTACATTCTTTTCCTAGCAAGGAATATTAATAATTAAGACCCTGAGAAAGGAATGCATTCCTGGGGGGAGGTCTATAAACGGCCGCTCTGGAAGGGTCTGTCTTATGCGGTTGAGATAAGGACTGAAATATGCCCTGGTCTCCTGCAGTACCCTCAGGCTTACTAGGATTGGGAAACCCCACCCTGGTAAATTTGAGATCAGACCGGTTCTCTGCTCTCAAACCCTGTTTTCTTTTGTTTAAGATGTTTATCAAGACAATACGTGCACAACTGGACACAGACCTTTATCAGTAGTTCTGTTTTGCCCTCGTCCTGTTTCCTCAGAAGCATGTGATCTTTGTTCCCCTTTTTGCCCTTTGAAGCATGTGATCTTGTGACCTATTTCCTGTTCTTGCACCCCCTCCCCTTTTGAAATCCTTAATAAAACTTTCTGGTTTTAAGGCTCAGGTGGGCATCACGGTCCTACCAATATGTGATGTCACCCCTGGAGTCCCAGCTGTAAAATTCCATTCTTTGTACCCTTTCTCTTTATTTCTCAGCTGGCCAACACTTATGGAAAATAAAAAGAACCTATGCTGAAATATTGGGGGTGGGTTCCCCCGATAACCAAGGGACCCCTACACAATAAAAGAAGGAAGGCACATTTCACGCGATGATGGATTCCTCCTGCACGCGCACAGCCATGTGACTGGATGGGTCAGACAACACCCAGTTCATGATGGCAATTTGAGTTACCTACCAATCCAGTGTCCCATGGCCAACCCTTCAGTCTCTACCAGAGGCCAGGAGGAAGCCAGAGAGGTTTCTCAAAAGCATAAATTATAGTTCCCTGTAGAAGCTATGGATTTGCTCTCACTGGCAGAACACAGAGATGTTTCTCATTCTAGAGATTAGCATCAATATATATTTAGTGTTCAATAAGTCCCCAGTGTCTTAGTGCTTCCCTTTCCTAGATGCACAGTTGACCTGGTAAGGAGGCTCCTCCTCCTTTAGGGGAGGACTTGGAGGAAGATTTCTAGATGATGTTATTTCAGATAGAACTCAAGTTTCCTTCCTAAGGCTCCTGGGCTCCTCTTCAACATGGGATCAGTGCCCCTGTGAGCCAGCAAAGGTCTGGGAATTGAAAGAGAAATAATTGTCTTTTGTGATTACTCAAGGCAGCTTCTACTGATCAGCCTAGAATTTATCTGCTTCTATAAATGAAGTAATGCTTTAGGAAGGTGCCAATTTGTTCCATTTCAAAGATGACTGTGGCTGGATGTGGTGGCTCATGCTTATAATCCCAAGACTTTGGGAGGCCAAGGTGGGCAGATCATGAGGTCTGGAGTTTGAGACCAGCCTGGCCAGCACAGTGAAATCCTGTCTCTACTAAAAATACAAAAATTAGCTGGCTGTGGTGGTGGGCACCTGTAATCCCAGTTACTTGAGAGGCTGAGGCAGAAGAATCACTTGAACCTGGGAGGTGGGGGTTGGAGTGAGTTGAGATCACGGCACTGCACTCCAGCCTGGGTGACAGAACTAGATTTTGTCTAAAAAAACCCAAAGGTGACTGTGATCCCTGTCATTCACCCTTGTCATTCATGACAGGCACTGCAGCCCTTGTCTGCTGGCAGTGCTGTTGGCTGCTAGCCACTGCTGTAGCTTCTCATCTTTCCCACTGGATTAGAAAGCCCATTTTATGGGAATCTCCCACTGTCATTCTCGCAGGGCTGGCCAAAGCTGCTGGCACTCCCCTCAACAAAGCATTTCTCAAAGCCTTTGTAAAGGGTGTCTCTGAGTCCTCATGGGTGACATAGGTGGTGGGTAAGTGGTCACACAAAATACTTTCCTTTCAATTTTCTCATATTCCTAAATCTTTGAATTCCCTCCTTGACAATATGCCAGGGAAGTCCTGGCCTCCCTATTTTGTGTAATGCTGTACATTACACAATGCTGCTAGGGCCTTTTCCAGCTCTTCAGATAGCACTCATCTCCAGAATCTTATTGATAAATGTAGTCCAGTCCAATAGTAAAGTCTTGCAGTTGCTTTGGTAGTAAGCTGTGTTCTCCGGGAACACACCTGGGAGGCATGGATCTGATTCTATGGGTCTGGAAGGAATAAGCAGAGGTGATGAATAAGTCTTTAGGAAACAGGAATTCCCTTGCAAGGCAATTACTCCAGGTGAGGTCCCTGAGCAACGAATGGTGTCCTCAGACAATGTGGGAGGGGTTATTTCCGCTGGTTGGGAAGCCTGGGTGGATTTGGAGTTCAAGGCTCTCAGATTCATACAAATCCATCCAAATGCCCCCATCTCAATCTCCAGGTCTCACTACCCCCACTAACAAGGTTCTACTCTCCCTACCTAACCTTAAATAAGAGACATAACAAGGCCGAAGGCTGAACTCATCTTGTAATTTGGAAGTCTACAAAACTAGGTTTGGGGTCTAGTCCTCTGCTTGTGCTATGGAAATAAAAAATGTTGTCAGGGTCACCATGGAAATTCTCAATTTCTTTGGTCATGCCTTCACTTGAGCTAAGAGTTCAAGACCCTGAGCTTAGCATTTTTTTCCCTTTTCATTATGAGCTCTCTAGTACATGAAGAAGCCAGCCCTTCTTCATTACTACCATATCCATCATTACTACCACACACCTCATTACTACCACACCCACCTAGTGCAGCAGCTGCTTATGTTCCAAAGCCTTGCTTTTTACTAGCCCTTCACTGAAAGCAAAGATGACAATTTAAGTCATTGTGATATCATGGAATTGATAGAGCTCAAATAGGTAAGCAATCCCAGAATTCCTCAGACTGCTTCTGGGATCATGAGTTATGCCAGTTAGGAATCAATCAGGGCAGGGAATACACCTGAGGCTAAACAGACACATGTGGCATAGTAATGGGGTACACAGTTTGCACTTGATGACTTGCCAGCTGGGTAATCCTTGGAATGTGGTGTGACCTCTTAGAGTGCTCTAATTTGTAAAGGGAGGTGATCTGATTTTTCTTTTTTTTCTTTTCTTTTTTTTTCTTTCTTTTTTTTTTGAGATGGGTCTTGCTCAGTCACCCAGGCTAGAGCACAGTGGTGTGATCTCGGCTCATTGCAACCTCTGCCTCCTGGTTTCAAGCTATTCTCCTGCCTCAGCCTCCTGAGTAGCTGGGATTACAGGCACCCACCACCATGCCTGGCTAATTTTTATATTTTTAGTAGAGATGGAGTTTCACCATCTTGGCCAGACTGATACTGAACCCCTGACCTCGTGATCCACCCACCTCAGCCTCCCAAAGTGCTGGGATTACAGGCATGAGCCACTGCACCCGGCTGGTGATCTTATTTCTCTGTCTTACCAGATATGTCCTGCCAGGTGGCCATGAATCATGTGTCTCCATTCCCACTGCTTTCAACCACAGTTCTTTGGAACTGGGAGGATGTCAGAACACAGTTGACAGGTGACTGGCCTTGAAGGGCTGTGTCCAGATAGAAAACCTGGTCCAATCAAGTCTCTCACTCAAGAAATAAAATGGGCAAGGCCTGGAAGCTCCTTGGGTTTGGGAAAGTTTTGGGGCCATGGATGAGCTGATGAAGAAACAGAGGTGACTCATGCACAGGAAGAGGATGGGAGGGGAGAAAACTTGGAGGGGCAGAAACTGGGGTGACTGCAGAGACAGTGAGCCCTCCATCGAGGGTCAGCACCCACCCAGTGTGCATTCGGTTCTGCCCTGTTCCTTCATTTGGGTCCCTGAGAGTCCCCTGTATCTTTATTTTAAAGCAGAAACAGTAACAACAAAAAACACTCCCTTCCACTTGAACTGTTTGTGTGGTCTCTCTTCCTTAAAGCCAAAAGATTCTGGCCTGGGAACAAAAAGATCATGTCTCCTACATCATTGTATTAAATGAGGAAGCTTGTGGGAAAGCCCAAGTGTACTGAAACGAAATAAGCAACTCGTTTTCAGAGTCAGACAGGTTAGGGTTCAAATTCTTGGTCTACCACTTATTATCAACCTGGCCTTGGGCAGCTTCACCTCCCTTTGCCTCAGTTTCCTCAACCGTAAAATGAAGATAATTCTATTTGGAATGCCCTTCTAGACCTGTCAGCTTTGATTTGTAAACTGCTAACCATTCTTCTAAATCTAATTCAAGTGACATCTCCACAAATCCTAAGTCCCTAAGGGGAGTCCCCTCTCTTCCCTGCCTCAGCAGGATGATCCTATTCTGCCCACAGAACACAAATTTACACATCCACAGTATCTTTGCTACTGCACCATGACCCACAGCGGGGGCCATGCCAATGCCCCTTATCCCAATCAGGCATGGCAGAGAGCCTCTCTGAGATGAGGTGCTGGATAAACATTTCTTGAATGAGTAAAGTGTATACTATCCATTGGAACCACATTCTCTCTTTCTTTTTAATTTGCAACTCCTTTTCTTAAAATTCTGTTTTTTTGTTTTGTTTTGTTTTGTTTTTTGAGCCAAGGTCTTGCTTTGTCACCCAGGCTGGAGTGAAGTGGCACTATCTTGGTTCACTGCAGCCTCCGCCTCCCAGGTTCAAGCAATTCTCCTGCTTCAGCCTCCAGAGTAGCTGGGATCACAGGCATGTGCCACCACGTCCAGCTAATTTTTAAATTTTTTTTTGTATTTTTAGTAGAGACGGTTTCACCACGTTGGCCAGGCTGGTCTTGCACTTCCGACCTCAAGTGATCCACCCTCCACGGCCTCCCAGAGTGCTGGGATTATAGGCGTGAGCCACCGCACCTGGCCTTTTTCTTAAAAATTCTAAAGGAAGCGCAGACTGATATGCTCAGGTGCTTATCATATATGATTATTTCTGAAATGTACCCCACATGATAGTTAACAATTATAAAATTAATTTGCCCTTTGGCGTTAATGAATGTCATGTGAGTATTCTGAGTTTTCTTCAACTAAAACATCAGTGAATGCAGAATAAGGCCTCAAGAATGGAAAGAGATAAATGGAGAGTAGATGAAGCATGGTCTACTGTGATTCTGCTAAGATGATGAAAATAACTTAGAAAAAGTAGGGCTGCTCATAGAAGAAATCAACAACCCCCAGTGGAGAAGGGAAAAATGCAGATGGTAAAAATTAACTATTGAATGGGGACAATATTCTGGCCCATTATTTCAACAATTGGGCCAAGAAAATCCATGATATGATTGGAAATATGAAGTCATTTCAGTCAATTAGAAACAATCTCTGGATTCCCTAATTTCACGAATGGCCCAGCCCTAGGTATCACCTGAGTGCCCAGCAGTTTGTGACTCTGCTCTGTGGGGGACAGGCCAACATCCTAGCATTTCAACACATGCCAGACACACTTTGGGAGGCTAAGGCAGGCAGATTGCTTGAACTCAGGAGTTTGAGACCAGCCCAGGCAATGTGGAGAAACCTGGTTTCTCCTTCAAAAAAATGTAGAAAACTAGCCAGATGTGGTGGTGCATGCCTGTAGTCCCAGGTACCCAGGAGGCTGAGGTGGGAGGATCACCTGAGCCCAGGACGTGGAGGCTGCAGTGAACCATAATTGAGCCACTAAACTCCAGCCTGGGCAACGGAGTGACACCCTGTCTCAAAAAACAAACAAAAGCAAAAACATGGCAGACAGCTGTTTGTGAAGCAGAATTAGGATGCTCCCAACCATGTTTTCTATATTCTCACAGAGAGAAAATTATAAAAGTGTAATATTTATTTTAAGTTGGAGTGAAGTTTAAATTGGCTATAAATTCCTCAGTTGCATTTAACTAGGAATAAGATTGGTATCTTTTAAGGGGGAGGAGGCAATACATTCCCAGAGGGAACTAAATTGATGGAAAACTCCAAAGGCATGAATTCGCTGAGGTTTTTTATTTTTTATTTTTTTAGACGAAGTCTCACTTTGTTGCCCAGGCTGGAGTGCAATGGCACAACCTCGGCTCACTGCAACCTCCTCCCGGGCTCAAGTGATTCTTGTGCCTCAGCCTTCTCAGTCTGGTATTACAGGCACGCACCACCGCGCCTGGCTAACTTTTGTATTTTTAGTAGAGAAGGGGTTTAACGATATTGGCCAGGCTGGTCTTGAACTTCTGACTTCAAGTGATCCGCCTGCCTCAGCATCCCAAAGTGCTGGGATTACAGGCATGAGACACTGTGCCCGGCCTGAGTTTGTTATTATAATAGTTATTTGATGTGGAGGTCTCACCCCAAGTTCATAACTTTGAAATTAGCCTACATCAGAGTTCATGTAGAGAAACTGATTCTCACTTTTTTCCTTGATATAATGATTTCATTCTTAATAGGCATAAATTGGCCAGGCATGGTGGTTCACGCCTGTAATCCCAGCACTTTGGGAGGCTAAGGCAAGCAGATCACGAGGTCAGGAGTTCAAGACCAGCCTGGCCAAGATGGTGAAACCCCATCTCTACTGAAAATACAAAAAATTAGCCAGTCATGGTGGCAGGCGCCTGTAATCCCAGCTACTCAAGAGGCTGAGGCAGAAAATTGCTCGAACTTGGGCAGCAGAGGTTGTAGTGAGCTGAGATCATACCACTGCACTCTAGCCTGGGCGACAGAGCAAGACTCCATCTCAAAAAAAAAAAGAAAAAAAGAAAAAAAAAGATATAAATCAGAACCACAATATTCTCTTTTTATTTAAACAGACAGACACCACAATATCTAGAGATAAGATCCTTTCAGAACGAGGTTGACTCGTGGGAAAGGATCTTATTAAAACCATTCAGAGACTGGCAAATGACATTGGTGATATTCCAAGAAGGAAATTAGTTAAGAAAATCAAATAAACTCTGGCGGGGCACAGTAGCTCATGTCTGTAATCCCAGCACTTCGGAAGGCTGAGAGGGGCAGATCACCAGCCTCTGATTCGTCACCTCTTGCAACCAATCAGTTTGAGAACAGAACAGCCTGGCCAACATTGGGAAACCCCGTCTCTACTAAAGAAACAAAAAATTGGCCGGGTGTGGTGGCTCACACCTGTAATCCCAGAACTTTGGGAGACGGAGATGGGTGGATCATGAGGTCAGGAGTTCGAGACCAGCCTTGTCAACATGGTGAAACCCTGTCTCTGATAAAAATACAAAAACTAGCTGGGCGTGGTGTTGTGTACCTATAATTCCAGCTGCTTGGGAGTCTGAGGCATGAGAATTGCTTGAACTTGGGAAGCAGAGATTGTAGTAAGCCAAGATCAAGCCATTGCACTCCAACGTGGGTGATAGGGCGAGACTCTGTCCCCCAAAAAAAATAAAATAAAAAAATCAAATAAACTCACAGCCAGGCATGGTGGCTCACGCCTGTAATACCAGCACTTTGGGAGGCCAAGGTGGTTGAATTACATGAGGTCAGGAGTTTGAGACCGGCATGGCGAACATGGTGAAACCCCATCTCTACTAACAGTACAAAAACTAGCTGGGCATGGTGGTGCGTGCCTGTAGTCACAGTTACTCGGGAGGCTGAGGCAGGAGAATTGCTTGAACCTGGGAGGTGGAGGTTGCAATGAGCCAAGATCATGCCGTTGCACTCCAGCCTGGGCGACAGAGAGACTTCATCTAAAAAAAAAAAAAGAAAAAAAATCAAATTAACTCAAATAACAGCACCCCGGTGGTCCCAGGCTCCTTTCCATCTCAATTGGAGCCCTATCTTCCTGGAGGGGGGATGTACTGTGATTTATCCAGGGCTGCAGTGCAGGTGGTCAGCGGTTCACAAGGACGGTGAGAGCAGCTGTGGGTGGGCCAGATGGTGGGCTAGGCTGGGGGCTGGACAGACCCTGCAGCAGCTGCTGAGCAGAAGGAAGGTTTTGTCTGGCAGACAAATCTGAAAGCCCAGGGCCAGAGCAAAAACAATTCCTACGTTAGAAAATAAAACAAATAAACATAAATCAGTAGGGGGCTCCGGATGACGTATGGACTCTAACTGAGGGGGCCGTGGGGCTAGGAGCCCTGAATGAGTGTGCTGTCTCTAAGCCCCCAGTCTACGATTCCTAGAAGGGGAACAGCAGTAAAGCAAATCTCCAATCTGGGAGGGCTGATGGTTCAGGCAGCCAGGCCCCGGCCAGATATGAGAGTTGGGTACCAACTATGGCTCAGTCTCAGGCACAAGCAGATGCCCAGATAGCATAGTTGGGGCACAAGATAGGGGCCCACGCTGAGCAGCAGGTGCTAAGCTGTTGTCTCAGGCTGGGATTGGTCCTGGTGAGGCAGAAGAATAGGGCCTGGAGGCAGAGAACTAAGGCCAATTTGTGCTGATTTCCTAGAACTGAATCAAAAGGAAAACACCACTTCTCCACACCAAGTAAGGAAAGGATCAGAAGCTACTCCCTTTGTACTGTGTCACAGATGAAAAATGGAACGTACCTCTGATTGTTCCCTTCCTGCAACCAATCAGACTAGCTGGGTCAAGTCTTCATGTGTAACTTTGTAACTTCACTTCAGCCTCTGATTGGCCACCTCCTGCAACCAATCAGGCTGATTGCAGGCCAAGTCTTCATTTACATACAGTATAACCAAGTAACCAATGGGACACGTCTAGAGGGTGTTTAAACACCAGAAAACACTGTAACCAGCTCTCTTGAGCCACTTGCTGCATCCTGATCCCACTCTGTGGAGTGTACTTTCCTTTCAATAAATCTCTGCTTTTATTGCTTCATTCTTTCATTGCTTTGTGTGTTTTGTCCAATTTGCTCAAAACACCAAGAACCTGGATGACTCATAGTCAAGACCCTCCACCAGTAACACCAGAAAACCAAAGGGAGGAAAAGCTGAGCCTACAGGGAGGGGTCAAGTAGTCCCCATGCCCCAGGCAGATGGGGGACTGCTGGATGAGTAGTAGCCAGTTGGCCTGGCGTGGCCCAGGGAGGGGCTGACAGCTGCCAGGAGCCTGAGCCACAGAGTGCTGGTTATGCCATCACAAGACCTTAGCTAAATCTCTTGGAACCTCATTTTCCTTTTCTGAAAAACAGTGATAATAACTTCAACTCCTCCTAACAGTCTGAGTTAAGGTGTCGGTTTCCTTCCTCAGCTCCTGGTGATCCATCTGGCCCTTGGGTGTAGAGAAGGTGCTAGCTGAGTGTCTGTCTTAAGCACTCTTCTCTCATTTTGTGCTTTCTCCTGAATTATCTCTACTTCTATAGTTACATTACAGCTCTAGCCTTGGCCTCTGTTTCAGACCTCAATGTACTAATTAGGCATCCTTAGGTTAGTCAGGGTTGGCTTATCTGCTAAAACAGATATATGATAAAATAGATATGGCCTGAACACAAAGGCAATGTATTTCCTGCTCAGCTGAAAAACCTAAGGCTATAGGCAGAGGGACTCTCTTCTATGAAGTCACTCAGGGACCCAGGTTTATGGAAGCTCTGCCACCTTCAACTTGAAGCCTCCTGTTTGCCCTGTCAATACAGACTAATGGAAGGTGAAGGGGCATGAGGGAGCATTAGTAGAAGGGCTATTTTTCTTTTTTTCTGAGACAGAGTTTCACCCTGTTGCCCAGGCTGGAGTGCAATGGTACGGTCTCGGCTCATGGCAACCTCCGCCTCCTGGGTTCAAGTGATTCTCCTGCCTCAGCCTCCTGAATAGCTGGGATTACAGGCACATGCTACCATGTCTGACTAATTTTTTGTGTCTTTAGTAGAGACAGGGTTTCACTATGTTGGCCAGGCTGGTCTCGAACTCTTGACCTCGTGATCTGCTTGCCTTGGCCTCCCAAAGTGCTGGGATTACAGGCATGAGCCACTGTGCCTGGCCAAGTAGAAGGTTTTATGGGCCAGGAATGGGAGTGTCACATGCTTTTGCTTATGTTCCACTGTGGGGATCCGTCATATGGCCACACCTACCTGTAAGGAATACTGGAAAAGGTAGATGGGGTGAGCCTACAAAGTGCAAGACATGGGGCACAGCTGGAAGTCTGCTGCATTTATCCTTGACTTTCAGCTGTCTGCAGGATATATGCCTTGGATGCCCTGCAGGTACCTCAAACTAAACCTGTTCAAAGTCTAACTCATTAATGTCCTCAGTAAAGCCTGCTCCTCCAACTCAATTTCTTCCTCTGGTAATAGTATTATCACCCACCCAGATGCCCAGCTACAAACCTGTGAGTAAGCTTTACTTCTCCCACTTTCCTAGATCCACCTTCCAGTAAGCTCTTGGTGGTGGCCATAAAGATGCACAGTTCATGTCTCCTGCTGCAGGGATCGTAATTGGTTGAAGGCCCCAGCTACTGCCCTTCAGGGTCCGTCTCTGTATCTGCTTGCAGACCACCCTTTCCGGACCATGACTGAGCACAAACACCCGTTTCTGCCACAGGCAGGACTCTTTCCAAGGGAGACTGTGGCTCAAGAACTCCCCATCGCCTGGCAGAACTTTCTTGGGTCTGTATTGAGTCTGAGCCTTTGCTTTGTCCTCCTTCCTTTTCTCTCCTTCACCAAGGTCAGACCTGCATTGCAGTCTGAAAGATCTTCCCACCTTCTCTGGTTCACCCTATATATTTCTTTCTTTCTCTCTCTTTTTTTTTAAACGGAGTTTCATTCTTGTCACTGAGGCTGGAGTGCAATGGCGCGATCCTGGCTCACTGCAATCTCCGCCTCCCAGGTTCAAGGGATTCTCCTGCCTCAGCCTCCCAAGTAGCTGGGACTATAGGCACCTGCCACCATGCCTGGCTAATTTTTGTATTTTTAGTAGAGACAGGGTTTCATCATGTTGGCTATGCTGGTCTTGAACTCCTGACCTCAGGTGATCTGCCTACCTCAGCTCCCCGAAGTGCTGGGATTATAGGCGTGAGCCACCATGCCCAGCCTCACCTTCTATATTTCATAGGTATTTCCCTCAGTAAATCTCTTGCAAATAAGCCTAACTCCTCATTGATATCTGCTTCTCAGAGGATGTGAACTACAGCAGTTTTCAAAGTTGTCCTCTTTTCTATTCCCACCGCCTTCTCCCTTGGTGATTGCCGTGGCTCCCTAATGATTCTCTGGCCTCCAATCTGGTTCTTCTCAAGCAGAGCATCTGTACTGCCACAGTGCTCCACTTCCAAAGTAGATATTAACACTCAGCTGATCAAAAGACTTCCATTGCTCCTACCTGCCATCTATGGACCCCACCTAAGCTGCTTGAAACATCATTCAATTTAACCTTCAAAATCTCTCCTTGGCCTTGCCTCCACCCAGCATCCTTACCTCTCCCACACTTGGACAACTAGCTTTTGCCTGAAGGTACTTTGGGCTACTCCCTCTACCTGAAATGCTCCCAGTGATTTCTCATTCTATCAAAATCCTATTCATATTCATTCATTAGAGCTCAGCTCAAAACCCTTCTTAATCCTCAAAGACCTCTTTCTCCTCCCTCTTGTGGGCTCTTACAGCACTTTGCACATACTCTGTACCTTGTATATCTCTATTTAAGAGCATGTCTATCTCCTCCATTAGCTGGGGATATTTGAAGGCAAGGAAGGTGTTTCATTCATTTGTGCATTCATTTCAGCAATCCATTGTTGAGCACCTACTGTGCCCTGCTTCTTGTCCTGGGTGCTGGAAGTAGATCAATAAAACAGACAAACATTCCTACTCCTATTGGCTTCTTTCTAGTGTATACCCAATGTTGAGTTGTGCTCTTGCGTAGAGCAAGTGTCTCACAGTTTGCTAAAAAACTAAAAAGGAGATCATCATTTTAAATGCCCCTACTGATCATATACAGAGTTCATGGCAATGCTGAAACTCACAACTATATTAGGAAGATAAAATGGAATTATAGCTGGAATGTCGGCAGAAATTGCAGAAGAACCATATAAACAGAAGTGAATTTAGCCTAAATTAAGGCCAGGAACACTTGAGGCAAAAGGTGGGAAGGTTGATAGAACAACCAAATGAAAGGGAACAGCCTCTGTGTTTGAAGCTAACAAGAATCCACACATCAGCAAAGAGAACAGACGTGTCTAGGAATCATTGCCTGAAATAACCCCTCCTCCAGTTGGCTTTGAGTGAAAAGCTGTAATGAGACCAGTGCCTCCCAAATATTGCTGGACGGTAGCCAACTGCAGCACAGTCATGGCTTCAGACGCATGAACTCAGGGCTGGAGGCATGGGGTGAAATCTCTGCAGACAGCCCTTCATCCTCTTCTGCCGGGGTACTTCCAAAGCTAGTGGATCACTCTTCTGTGAAGCAGGCTGCTCTGTTCTGTTGCTGGGCAGTCCCAATTACTTTTACTCCTCTTCTAATATCTCTTGGTTTTCACCCATCCTTCCCATTGAAAAAGGTCTTTTTACTTTGCAGCAAAATTTCTACTGATTTCCATAGAAAAGATGCATACATTATAGAAAATCAAACAACAATATGAATTTAAACTCACCTTAAATGTTACCATCCAGAAAGAACCTTTATGAATATTTAGCAAAGATTCTTATAAAAATCTCTCGGCCAGGAAGGGTGACTCATACCTGTAAACCCAGCATTTTGGGAGGCCAAGGCAGGCGGATCATGAGGTCAGGAGTTCGAGACCAGCCTGACCAACATAGTGAAACTCCCATCTCTACTAAAAATAAAAAAATTAGCCTGGCATGGTGGTGGGCGCCTGTAATCCCAGCTACTCAGGAGGCTGAGGCGGGAGAATCACTTGAACCAGGGAGGAGGAGTTAGTTTGCAGTGAACACAGACTGCACCATTGCACTCCACCCTGGGTGACAGAATTTTAATTATTATTAAAATAAATAAATAAATAAATAAATAAATATCTCAATGTAGGCTGGGCGCAGTGGCTCATACCTTTAATCCCAGCACTTTGGAAGGCCAAGGCAGGCAGATCACCTTAGGTCAGGAGTTCAGGACCAGCTTGGCTAACATGGTGAAACCCCACCTCTACTAAAAACACAAAAATTAGCTGGGTGTGGTGTCAGACACCTGTAATCTCAGCTACTTGGGAGGCTGAGGCAGGAGAACTGCTTGAACCTGGGAGGTAGAGGTTTCAGTGAGCCAAGATCACACTATTCCACTCCAGACTGGGCAACAAGAGCGAAATTCCGTCTTAAAAACAAAACAAAACAAAACAAAAAAACCAAAAACAAAACAACAATAACAAAAAAACTCAATGCATACCTGCACATAGAAAAAAATAATTATACCAAAATGAGATATCACAATTCTACTTTTAAATTTTAATTTTAACCTTATTATCAAAAAACCTTTATGTAAGTAAGCATACGTACATACTACCAGCTTGGGAACAAATTGAAATTGCAAATGCAATAATTATCAGAAAATGGCTTTCTCTGCTTGTGTGCAATGTGGTGTCAGCAGGTGTGGCTTTGAGATGCAGAATGACAGTGGTAAGTTCGTGGGCCTGTATGTGCCATGGAGATGGTCCGACAGCAGCTGCATCATTGATGCCAAGGACCACAAATCCATCCAGAAGAACTGGACCAACGTTGACAACGTCACAAGCAAGTTTTTTTTTTTTTTTTTTTAAACAGAATTTCACTCTTGTTGCCAAGGCTGGAGGGCAATGGTGGAATCTTGGCTCACCGCAACCTCTGCTTCTGGGTTCAAATGATTCTCCTGCCTCAGCCTCCCAAGTAGCTGGGATTACAGGCACATACCACTATGACCAGCTAATTTTGAATTTTTAGTAGAGACAGGGTTTCTCCATGTTGGTCAGGCTTGTCTCGAACTCCTGACCTCAGGTGATCCTCCCACCTCAGCCTCCCAAACTGTTGGGATAGCAGGCGTGAGCCACCGCACCTGGCCTGATCGCAGACAGGTTTAACAGCCAGTTTAAAATGTATGCTACCTGTGGGGCCATTCTCAGGATGGGTGAGTCACACAACTCTATTTTTCAATTGACCAAGGCCAACAGATTTTATTAAAGAACTTTTGATTGGAAAGAATCACGGATGTCAAATATTTGTCATAAATAAATAGTAAAAACCTAAGAAAGGCCAGGCGTGGTGGCTCATGCCTGTAATCCCAGCACTTTGGAAGGCCGAGGCGGTTGGATCACCTGAAGTCAGGAGTTTGAGACCAGCCTGGCCAACATGGTGAAACCCTGTCTCTACTAAAAATAAAAAAACTGGCCTGGCATGGTGGTGGGTGCCTGTAATCCCAGCTACTCAGGTAGCTGAGGCAGAAGAATCGCTTGAACCTGGGAAACGGAGGTTGCAGTGAGGCAAGATCATGCCATTGCACTCCGGCCTGGTGAAAGAGACAGACTCTGTCACAAAAAACAAAACAAAAGAAAATAAAAAAAAAAAACTAAAAAAAAATTACTGAAAGATAAATACATCTGTTCCTGCTAGAAACAGAAGTCTCACAGACATCACTCTTTCCATAAAATAGTTACTGAAATTTTGGAACACCTTACATGAATTTTTATTAAAACATTCTTAGGATGTGGTGCCCATTGTCCAGCTTGTGGTGCCACTTTTTTTTGTGAGAAGGAGATTTATCTGAATTCTTTAATTCTAAAGCAATATGTGTTCCTAAACAGTTAATATGGAATATTATTGTGGATGATGTCCTTAATGATAAATTTAAGGGCATAGGAGAAATATTATCTGTATAGTTGACCTTGGTGAAACGACTAGGGCACAACTTTCAACTTATTAATAATGTTTCTGAGGCAGTCAAGAATTTTGATCATCTTCATTAATGAAACATAAAACTTAAATTAATCTGAAAATTCAATGTACAGTGTTCGCCTTTGTCTGTTGTTCAAATCTCACTTTTTAAAGCCAGGTTCCCATCAGAAACAGAATAAAGTTAAAGCTCTTAATTAGAACCAGGGATGAAGACACGTTGGCTGCTAATTGGAGGAAAAACTATGTCCTTAAATCCAGAGAGGTTGACAGTCAAGATGAAAAGCCAGATTATTATACTCATTAGGCTGAAAAAAAAAATTACCTCAGTGGCTCAAAGACAAGGTCTGAATTTTCTATCAGAGGAAACTGGATCTATGCATCTGCTGTGTAGAAACCTCATAGTTTTATACTATAGAAATGAGCACAGTTGGTTTTCTGGAGGAGTTGTAAGTACAAGCTATTTGTATTTGTTCCTCTGTCTGCCTAGAATTGTGGGTGTCCACTGAGGCAGTCCATATTTGATGGATGATTGAGTCCTGATTTCTGAGAGTCAGCTGACTCGAGTGTTAATGATCTTATGGAAAAGTCAATTCAGTGAGAAGGTTTTGTGGGTTTCTAATACACATAGATCATAATCTAAATAGGTCCCAGTTTTTGCTTTGTTTTACTTTTCAGCCAATCCTGAGGCCTAAGAAACATTTTAATTCACTGCACATTCCAAAAGCCTTGCAGAAAGCCCTACCATTTAAGAACAAGCCCAAGACCCAAGCAAAGGCAGGCAAGGTGCTGAAGGCCAGGCAGAGACCAACCATTCACACCCAAGCCTTGTGAAAGGAAGGTCCTGTGGCTGATTGACTGCCATTTAGATAGGAAAATAACACTCTTGGCAGTACACTTTGTGTTTCTACTGTAAGTCAGTTTTAATCAGGAGGGGATAAGGCCAGAGTTATTCACGGCACTAGAACTATAGGTTAGAGGCAGGGCTGCAGTCTATTTCCAGTCCTTTGCTTGGCCCTGTTCTGCCCTGTGCATTTTAATGTGGAGTCATAGGCACAGCTGGGGAACCCTTCTGTACTGGTTAGTGGCACACAGAACCCATAGAGTGATGATGAACAGAGGTGGTTTTGTGGTAAAGGTAAATGTGCTCACACCTGTATTTCCATGCCAACAATGATTTCCTAGCTCAGATGCATTTTCAAGTCGTTAACATTCATTTGGATCCTGGGTTGCCTCTATCTTGGATTCTGTCAGCTGAGGTGCCTGGATGGGAGTGTGCGATGTCTGTGAGAGTATTCTGATGCTCACCAGGTTTTGTCCCTGTCAGGTCCTTGCACTGCTGGACGCTCTGAGTACAGTTCACAGTCAGAGGGTGAAGAAGGCCAGGAAGCAGTGGCACCTGAAAAATAAAGAGCACTTCAAAGCACTCCTCAAGCAGAAGAAGGAGAAGCTGAAGCAGCAAGAGGACCTCAGAAGAAGCTCCTCTGAAATCAGGGTCAGAGGGAAAGAAGAAGCCAGAAATCCAGTCTGAAGAGGGCTGAGGAGCAATTGCAGTGAGCCTTTGGAATGGGAGGGCTGGCTATAGATCTACAGAAATGGGCAATTTCAAACATCACGGTGTTTGTGACTAACAAGTCAGGGGGCAAGAGCCCAAGAGATGTTCTTGTTGGACACATCATACAGACTGTGTCTTTGGGAGAAGAAATGAAGCCTGCAGTTGCAGGACCCGGGTTCATTTTTAGCATCTGGAGCTGCCAACATTTAAAGTGATGTAAACTATGGTTATGTGGATTCTCTTACTTTTTTCTGCCTGCCTCAGTTTAACTATTTTGTACTATGAAAATATAATTAAAACACTTTCCTGTTAGTTTTGGCTTAGTGGGTTTCATTAGGGGTGAATGCCTGACAGTGGATTGTGGATAATTGTTTATTCTAGAAAAATGCAGTAAAATCATCACCTCAAAGCATATATGCTTCGGAAATTGAAAACTACAAAGTATTCTCAAGTCAATACATCACAGAAGGCATGATACCTGTATAAAGAAACAGCAATGAAAATCCCACAGGCAACACTTGTACAGTGCTGCTGAGGGGCTACCAGAGAAAGTGGGATGCTAGGCTGTGCATTCAGTGTGCACATATGAGAAATGAAGATGGAATAGATGTGTCAAGTTCTAATGCAATCTAAGAAAAGAGAAGAAAGCAACCATTTACATACAGAAAGCAAAATGAAGGAAATGATCCAATTTAAAGATAATTTGATGACTATAGGCCAGTTTTGCTTATCAACATTACAAACAATATCAAAAATAAATGTCAAAGCAATGAAACCAAACAGATATTTGATACTGGGAGATACAAAATGAAAGCAGGCACATGGAACCATTGAAACCCTCCCATTCCATTGGTAGGACTAAAAATCAGAAAGGGCCATTATAAACACTTCTTAGCCAACGTTCTTGCATTCATGAATGGGAAGGATAAAGCTGGAGTTATCACACTACCTGACTTCAAAATGTACTGGGAAGCTGTAGTAACCAAATCTGCATGGCCGTGTCCTGAAAACAGACAAATAGATCAGTGGAAGGGAATAGAGGACCCAGATATACACGCACAGACTTACAGCTAACTCATCTTTGACAAAGACACCAAGAAAATACATACAATGGGGAAACGTCATGCACAAGAATGAGACTAGACCCCTATCTCTCATCATACATGAAAATAAAATCAAATGGATTAAACAGTTATGCTGAAGACCAGAAACCATGAAACTACTAGAATAAAAACATTGTGGGAACACTCCAGGATGCTGGTCTAGGCAAAAGTTTTTGGTTTTCAAAAGCACAGGAGACCAAAGCAAAAATAAACAAATGGAATTCTGTCATCCCAAAAATCTTTTAGCACAGCAAAAGAAACAACAAAGAAAGGAGACGACACACAGAAGGGGAAACAATATTTGCAAACTCTCCACCCCTGAAGGGATTCAAAACTCGAATATATAATAAGCTCAAACAACTCAATACCAAAAAACTTGCAGAAAACCAAAAATAATCTGATTTAAACATGAACAGAAGATCTGAATAAACATTTTTTGAAAGAAGACACATGGAATTACTAGAACTCTCTTATCCCCTGCTACAGCTAGAATTCCGAACGGCCACTATGAACGCCTGTTAGGCCACGTTCCTACATTCATGAATGAGAAAATACGTCTAAACCAGAGAAGGCCTCAAGATAACCTCTAAGGTTCTGACATCCCTCACCGCCTCTGGCTCTCTGACTGGCTCCCTGGCCAGTGGCCTAGGCCTGGACCCCTCCCTCAGGGTCATGGGAGGTGAGACCCTGGATAGTGTACCTAACCTGCTCCCTGCCATGGGCAGTACATCCACAGATAGCACCCCCAACCAGTCGCTCCACCTCCCCATGCCCTGGATAGCACCCCCAACCTGCTCCACGCTGCAGGCATCAGGAGACCCCAAGCCACCCCCTACCACAGGCAGTGCAGCCTCCGATAGTGCTACCCCACCACCTTTCTACCACTCTGGTCACACTCCAGTCTCTGTTGCAGAGAGCAACTGCAGGGAGGCGAGCTGCAATGCCACAGGCTCCAGCCTCCAGGGTGCGGCAGATGGTTCCTTCTCTTCCTCCTGTAAGCCAGGCACAGAGTAGCTGGTCTACAGCCACAGAAGAGCCTGGAAGGGGGCAGCACCCCCTTAGCATCCTTCACATTCTGAAAATGCGCAAATGAGCATCCTGGACTACATATTATGATTGGATGACACAAAAACCTCTAGGCCTATGCTCCGTCGTGGGGGACAGGTTAGGGGTACTATTGGGGGCTATACTGCCTGTGGCGGGGTGGGGGTGGAGGTTGGTTGGGGGTGCTACTGTGGACCGGACTGCCCCTGGTGGGGGGCTGGTTGGGAGTACTATCTAGGGTTGCAGTACCCACGGCAGCTTGTGGGGGAGTGGGTTGGGTGTGTTAACTGGGGCATAACTGCCCGAGGCAGAGGTTGGGCTGGGGGTGCTATCGGAGGATATGAGGATTAAGGGTGCTATCGGGGACTGCACTGATGGCAGCAGGTGGCAGAGGCAGCAGTGACAGCAGTGGCCTCCAAGGCAGTAGCTGTTGTCCTCTCCCTGGTCTCCAAACTCTAGAGGCTGACCTCCTCCTGCTGCTGCTGCTGCTGGAAGCCAGTGGGGTGCACAGTGTTTCCACAGGAATCCTGAGCATGGCAGGGTCCCCACACCTGCTGTGGGCCCAGGGCTTGTGCCCTCTTCCTCTGTTTTGCAGAGACCACCTGGGAGCTCTGGGCATGGAGTCAGGGGGATTACAGGGGGACAGGGCCCTGTGGGTGGAGGCATCAGGAATGGCAACCGTACTTCAGTTGGCGGGTGGCTGGGTCCGAGTTTCTTCTGCTCCTGCTCCCAAGGAGTGCAGCCCCAGCGGGCCCAGTGGTTCCTATGGAGTGGGGAGCTGGACACTATAGTGTCTCTAGTCCCCACCCCAGGCCCCAGTGCCTGGCCAGCTTGGGCCAAAAGGAGAGGTCGGACTTTGGAGGGTGGGTGTGAGTGCCTTCACTGAAACCAGCCCCTGCCACCCAATGGACAGCATGACAAGGTGATGCTCTAATGCTACCACTTCCTGCATGCTGTTCCAGGTTTTTCTGGTTTTGCCTGCCTTGCTGCTTCCTGCCAGGAGAAGGAGGATCCACCTGCCGGATGTTGGAGGCTGGAGGCTGGAGCCTATGGCCCTGTGGCTTGCCTCGCTATGGGTTGGTGGTGGTGACAGAGACTGCAGCGTACCGGAGCAGTAGGAGGTGGCCGGCTGTGGCCAGGGCAGGGGCAGGGCTGTGGCAGCAGCCTTGTAGGGAGGGCCAGTGCATTGAGGGTGACAGCAGCGGTGGTTGTATTGGCATCGCTGCCAGTGGTGGCAGCAGCAGCAAGTCTGGGGGCCGGGAAGGGGGAGTGGGAACTTCAGGGTCTGGCTGGCCTGGGGTAGGTAGGAAGCTGTGGGTGTTGTACCATGGGCCTTGGTGGAGGTGCAGCCAGGACAAGGAGGAGTCCTCCCCCTTCTCCTAGAGAATCTGGAGGGTGCCCTCTTCCTGCTGGCACCCGAACCAGGCATGAGTGGAGCATTATCTTACTCTTAACAAAATTTAAGGGGTGACTCTTTAGGGGGTGTATTTTTTTGCTTGTTTTTTGTTGGTGGTTTTGGACTTTTTCAAATTTCATGAATTGGGAAGGGGAAAAAAGGAATCTTATAGGACATCTGATTTCCTTACCTGTTTTTTCTCCTTTCTTCCAGTCTGTTTGTTCTTTTTCTCATCACCATCATCTAGTTCCTCTTCATTTGCTTATGCTGGTGCTTCTATTTCTTGTTTCTATACTTTCTCCTTCTCCTCCTCCTCCTCCTCCTCCTCCTCTTTTGTTTTCTTTTTCCCAAGCAATGGCCTTAACAAACAACAAACAAAAACTGAGGTAAAAATAAACTACTTGTCAGTGTGTTACATTTTAAAAATAATCGGTCCATTACCATGCTTTAGAGATGAGGAAAAAAATTAGTTGCATAATTATTTAGTTCCTTGAATAGCTATGCTTTCCTGATTCTGTTAATGCATTGTAAGTTGTTATTCAAGAAATCAAAAAATGAAGCATCAAATAAAATATTGGTAGCAAACAGCCAGTTCATCTCTCTCACATATTAGTCTGGAGATACACAAGAGGCAGAGTGGGTAATAAGTTCCACTTTATGAGATCATTAAGTGAACCATATCCCCTTCATTTTATTTCTCTGCCACCATTTTCAAGAGTATTGTCATCTGCATGAGCAAACCTGGTTCATTACCACATCTTTGCAACAAGAACAGGAAGGGGAGGATTATGTATATAATTGTTTTAAGACCAAGGTTAATAACCAAAAACAAGGCTTTACTAACTTTTGTCTTTAAGAACCTGCAGCGTTGGGCTCTCTTTTATTCCTAGTGTTACGTATTACTACCTTCGGTATGAACTCTTTTTTTAAGTGATTACTCTAGAAGTTTATGCATTTTATAGACTACTTTAAAGAAACAAGTATATTGTATCATTTCTTTCAAGACCACAGAAATGTATATGGCCTGTAATTTTGACACTTTTAAATTATTTTAAGGTTATGATATGTAAAATACTGTTGATATATATACAAATATGCATAAGTATCAATAGCTAGCTTATTTTGAAGACATAGTGTCTAAATTTTTGTCCAGGGTAGATTGGTTGCAGTTTCTTAGGTGTGTTTCTCAATACATTGCCTCAATGTTTTAAAGCATATAGAAATTTGAATACTGTTAAACCTCATTTAGTCCTTTGTTTATAGGTTGTTTGATGTTACTAAAGACATCACAGCCCCTCTTGAGATTCAGAAATAATAAAATTTGAGATATATAGAGTTAGAAGCCAACAAATTCAGAGGAAAATTGTTAAATTACATAGCTGTAGAGCAGGAATGAAACCCAGGTTCTAAGCTCTAAGGAGGCCATTAGCTACCATACAGGTGCCTCGGTTGACCAGGCATAGAGTCAGCAGAATTACAGGATGGTGAAGAGTGAGCTGTGAGCCTAACTCTATGTGAACATGAATTTTTAAACTGCATGGTGTCTCAGTTTATCCATCTTTACAATGGGCACAGTACTAAGTGTTTCTTTTTCTTCCCAGTAGACTGAATTATTTCCGTAGTATATCTTGTTGCCACTCTTATTGCCTATATGAGAGGACCTAAGGTAATTTCTGACAACCTGGGGTGCTTTGGGAAAAACAGAAGGTACCACAGACCTCAGTTTGGGAGAAACCTCTGTTTTTCTCACGGAGCCCCAAGAGCTGTAAGCAGACAGGTCCCTCTCAAAATCTAAGGCTCTGCTCTGTTTTGCCTTGCTTTACCTGACCTTTTTGATTTGGGCAGCATCAGAAATTAGTAGGGGAGAGAGAGATAAAGAAAGTTGTGGATGTGGGCTGCGTGTGGTGGCTCACGCCTGTAGTCCCAGCACTTTCGGAGGCTGAAGCAGGTGGATCACCTGAGGTCAGGAGTTCGATACCAGCCTGGCCAACATGGTGAAACTTCGTCTCTACTAAAAATACAAAAATTAGCTGGGCATGGTGGTGGGTGGAAGAAGGAGAAAGAGAGAGGGAGGAGAGGTGGGGATGGGAACAAACAGTGTTCCCAGCTAGCTATACCCATTTACCTTGTTATCAACAATGTATAAGAACTCCAGGGATCTCCATTGTCTACACTTGATATTGTCAGGTTTTTCCCCCTTCATTTTAGCTATTCTGAGTGTGCTACCATAGTTTCTTGTGGTTTTCATTTGCATTTTTCTGAAGACTAATGAGGTTGAGCACCTTTCCATGTATTTATTGGTCAATTAAGATACTATCTGTTTTGTGAAGTGCTTGTTCAAGTCTTTCACCCAATTTGTTTCTACTGGGTAGGTTTACCTTTTTTCTCATTGCTTTGTTAGTATTATATTGCAAACACCTTTCACATCCTATTGGCCTCCTCCTGAACTCCTTTAATGTTGTTTCTTGATGACAATTGTTTCTTGATGACAGCTTCTTATTTTATGATTAGTGCCTATGTCCTATTTTAAACAAAAAATGTTGAGGATAATTGTACTTGAATCCCCCCTGCCCCAAACATGAAGTAAAATGGTAGAAATTGCTGAATTTCAGAGAAATTATTTCCTCATCACAAAATATACTAGTGGTCCCAGGTACTTGGGAGGGTGAGGCATAAGGATTGCTTGAGCTCAGTAGTTCAAGACTGGCCTGGGCAACATGGCAAGACCTTTTCTCTACAAAAAAAAGAAAAAAAAAAATTAACCGAGCATAATGGCATGTACCTGTAGTCTCAGCTACTTGGGAGGCTGAGGCGGGATTGCTTGAGCCCAGAAGGTTATGAGGCTGCAGTAAGCTGTGATTGCACTGCTGCACTCCAGCCTTGGCGACAGAATGAGACCCCATGTCAAAACAACAAAAATAAGAAAATAGAAAAAAAATACTACTTTCTAAAATAACTTGCTAAAATTAAGGAAAGGGTTTATGAAAAATATTAATAAGTAGCAATTATTTTATGTGTTTTGATTACAGGCAGTAGCTACTAACTCCTTGTTATGAATAAGGAAATTGGCATTCTTACATTTCCTCTTCCCTCCTCTCCTCAGCCCCCTGAGTTTGCTAGCTTTCTACTGTCAAGATTCACATTTTATTCTGAAACCACAATTTCTTTCATAGTCTAGCTTTAACTATTTGCTTACATGGAGTCATCTCTCTTACCAGTCTTTTCCTCATGGTCTTTCCCTCACTTCATTTCTTATTTTGCTTCATCTCTTAGTTGGCCAGACTTCATTTTCAGCTACTTTTTTTCTTTTAGAGACAGGGTCTCTCTCTGTCGCCGAGGCTGGAGTGTAATGGTGCAATCATAGCTCACTGTAGCTTTAAACTCCTGGACTCACAGGATCCTCCCACCTCAGCCTCGCAGTAAGCTGGGACCACAGGTATGTGCCACCATGCCCAGCTAATTTTGTATTTTTACTTTTTGTAGAGACAGGATCTCACTATGTTCAACTACATTTTGAAAGGGCCCTGGGTGCTGTCTCCCTCTGATCTTGGAGAATGTTTGTCTGTCACCGTTATACTCGAAGGACAGCTTGGCAAAGTGCAAAGTTCTCGGACCGGGCTCACAGGCGAGGTCATCTTTATGCCTCCCACCATCAACAAGGAAACCAGCCTTCTGGCTTACAAGTCCTGTGAGTGCAAATTAATTTCCCACAGACACCTTCCTTCCTGGTATACTAACAGCACCACTTTCTGAATCAAATCCACAGAGGCAGAGGCCAAACCCTTAGCAGAGATGGAAACTGTGGCAACTGGCCAGGCACAGTGGCTCATGCCTGTAATCCCAGCACTTTGGGAGGCTGAGGCAAGTGGATTGTCTGAAGTCAGGAGTTGGAGACCAGCCTGGCCAACAGAGTGAAACCCTGTCTCTACTAAAAGTACAAAAATTAGCTGGGTGTGGTGGCAGGCACCTGTAATCCCAGCTACTTGGGAGGCTGAGGCAGGATAATTGCTTGAATCCAGGAGGCAAAGAGGTTGCAGTGAGCTGAGATCGCACCATTGCACTCCAGCCTGGGCAATAAGAGCGAAACTCTGTCTCCAAAAAAAAAAAAAAAAGAAAAAAGAAAAAGAAAAAAAGAAACCGTGGCAACCTCAGTGGTAGCCCAGGCCTCCTTCCTTCCTTTGCCTTCCTCGCCCTGCCTCTCTGCTGAGGGTGGGTCTGTTTGACAACTGTGGAACAGAACAACCCCAGGCGGTCCCGGCCCCAGAGCACACTCCCGTCCCCACCCCGGGGTGTGTCTGGGAGGGCCCAGAGAGCTGTTGTGAGGTTCCACCTTGACATGGACTGTTTGGTTCCTGTAAGAACAGAGGGAGCATGTGGATCAGCAAGAACATCATAGCCAGTGAGGAAGACTGGATCTATGCACCCACGCTGTCCATTCCTTCAACAGACACTGGTACGCAAGTTGGCTCCTCATAACATCCATCAGTCTTACTTTGTGTGTGAAGTGTTCATGAGAAGCCTTTCCCAACCAGCTGGTGGGATCAGAGCCAGACGGCCCCCATGCCCTTCCCTCTTCCAGCGCCATACCCATGCCCTGGGAGAAGTTCTTGCTTTTTGCTGACTTCCATGTCCACCCACATGCCCTGGAGGGTGTGGGTGAGCCTGGGAGCCAGGCTCTCCGTTAGCACCTCCATCGCCCTTTAAAGGCGCTTTCCCAGCGCCCTCTTCCACTATCACAATGTAAGTGCTCTCAGGCACTCCAACTCAGTAAGTAATTTTGCAGAGTGCCCCGTAATTGTCCTGAAGCAGAAGCCGGATGTACCTGGCAAGTGCAGACACATTGAACGCACCCATCCGCGGGGCGGGCTGCTCAGTGTTGTTGAGCAAACTTTGTCCTAGTTCAGCACGGCCAGGTAGAAGGGTCGGCTTTGCCTGTACCCTGAGATGACTGAGGCAGAGCAGACACAGGGAAGCTGCCAGACCACCACAGGGCAACCACCACAGGGCGGGAAACTTATTGAAGGAGGGGTTGTGCACTGCCAGGGACAAGAAGTAGGTTTTTGTCACCCTGAAATAGGAGGCAAGCCAGATAGATACTAACAACGCAGGTGCCTTGCAAACTGACTCGGCAGGCCAGATAGCACAGTGCAAATTTTGAAAAGTTGAGTCCTTTGTGAGCTCTGCCACGCCCAGCATCAGAGGCTGCTCTGGAATACGCTCTTAGGCGATCTTCTTGAGAGAGGGTAATGGGTTTCTCTTTGGTGTCTGTCTATCCATCCAGCCATCATCTATTTCTGGATACGGCACCACTTTTGAAGGTAGACAGGGCCATTCAAAAGAGATTTGAATTTGAGAAAAAAATATAATCTTTTTCCGAAGCTGGGGTATCATGTCTAAGGTTTTCCACCTTTGCCCCACACCTCACTAAATGACAACTTCTCCATGTTCAGAGGTTTGACACCCGATGGGCAGATGGGCCTTTGCTCCCTTTGCTTGGCTGGAGCCCTCTCATCAGCACCTCCTCCTGTCTCCTGTGGGAGTTTGCTTGGCATCACCTGCTCTGAGCACCTTTCCCTGCCTCCCAGGCAGAACTGGAGGCTCCTCCCCCCATTTTTGTCACCAGACAGCCAGGAGTCGGTGGGGGCTCCCCACCTTTCAGACCTGGATAGGACCAATTCAGATCCCACCACTCAGCTTCTCAGACTGGAGTCAGTGTCCTGCCCTACGTTTCTCTGAATTTTGGGGGTATGAGGCTTGTGTTCTCAAAGTTGCCTTTGTGTCAATTTTCAGCCTTGGTCAAGCTGTTTTTTGTCTCTATAGGTGGCTTTTCCTTGACCTCTGCCCCAGCATGCACCCAACAGAGCCCCTTCTCTTTGATCACTGCTTCCGTGGTAACAGTGACCAGAATTCTGCTGGGAGCCACAGAATGTTTACTGAAGCTTTATGGCTCACCAGAGGTACTTTTAAAAGCAAAGCACTTAAAAATCCGTATCACTCTTCAAAGCAGCCCTCCAGCCAGGCTTTCTCACAGCTGGGCCACCTGTGCACGTCCTGCCTTCTCTTCCCCTCTCTTTCAGGAACCCCAAACACCAATCCCTGTCTCTGACAACATCCGTGCCCTTGTGAACCAAATTGTCATGCTGCAGAAGTTTATCAAGATCTTTCCTAAATAAAGCCAGTACCCTCCTGATGAAGAATTCTGAGGTCAACTGTTGAGATGATACAGTGTTTTGTTTGTTTCTGTATCTCGCTCTAAACCAGGCTGAACTCCCGCTGAAGGCAGAGACCTCAACTTGGAATTTCTGTATCCCTGGTTCCTGGTAAGGGGATTTGTAGGCACTCAAGAGGTCCAGCTGCTGCAAGAGTGAATGCCTGTGATCAGAGGGGAGTGAAATGGGCATCAGGCAGTGCACCCGCCATGGCTCCCACAGCAGGGGGGTCGCATCCTGCCGCCCGTTGCTAGGAGATGATGGGCTTCAGAAGGATGTGCAGTGTTGCTTAGCAACACCTCCCCACTGTTCCATCACTCAGAATGGACAGCACCAAACAATTCTTACAGCAAGAGTCCTTTGACCTATTTCAGCTAAAAGCAGGAAAGCTCTTTCTGTCTCAGCTCAGATTACATAATTTTTTAAAGAATCACAAGGGAAAAAAATATGGAGGATCCCTAGTATTCACACTCAAGACCTACTTTGTTGTTAGCAGGTTAACTGTGTATCAGCGGGACATTGGGAGAATTGCCAAGAGTTCACAGCCTGCCTTCTGCTCCCTGCAGGGACCCTTCACTTAGCTGTAGCTGGCTATCCACTGGGCCTGGGGTGCTCCCTGCATCCCTCCTGCGTGCTGGCTTGGCCCTACGGGGAATCGCAAAGCCCAGCTGGTCACCAAGGATAGAGGTGCTCTCTCGATGTGGCTGATGTTTCTCTAACCAGCTTAGCCTAGAAAGAACATTTGGATTCATTGCCCATCTATAACACAGAAAACCTTCGTATGAACATAAGTTCCTTGAAATATTTGCACTGAAAAAGGCACACATGAATTTAAGAGTTGTATACTCCGTGACTGTTTTCCCTTCCCTTCTGGTTCCTACTAACTTCTACACGGGAGAGGGTTCGCAGAGGGTGGGGTGTCCAGGCTGCACGAGTGGCTGAAGAAGAGCTCCCTGCTAGTCTCTGTGGGTACAGGGAAGGCCCCGTGTGGCCGTAGAGCCTTTGGAAGCTCAGCCCGCCGAGGGCGGTGCTCACCAAGTTCCACTGAAGCTGAACAGCACTGGAGCTACGAATGCAGGAAGGAGGCGCTGCCCACACCCTGAGCTCTCAGTCTGGCTGGGAAGCCGGCAGTAGCTGTGTCCTATAAATGCACCTTGAACACTGAATAACACTGTAGCTCGTGCTTGAATAAGGGTTCTCTAACAAGTGTGTTTCCTCCGGAAGGCACATCACAGCCTTCCTGCACTTAGGAACAATTAGACAACGCTTCAGCACTATGCCTGGGGACCACGTTAAACAGCACAATCACCACCCAAAAGCACAACATGCAAAAGACGTGGCACTAAATGGACCAAGGAAAGAACAAGAGGCAGAGCCTTGCCTTGTTTGACCTCGGCAGGGAACTGCGTGTCAGCCAACTCACATTTTTCACGGCTTTGCACATGTCTGCAAATGACCACAGAAGCACCATGAGTACTCAGCTTTCAGGTTACAAATGTGTTTTAGAGAGTAGGTGACTTTGCAAATGTGGAATCCATGACTAATGTGGATAGAATATATGTATGTATATATGTATGTGTGTACATATACAGCATTGTCTTTGAAAGTTGAACATGTACACACATACATTTCTGTGCATACGTATATATTTAAAAAGTAAAACTTAAATGCATTTACACCCACCTGCTCCAGGATGGATGAGGAGGCATGACCCTAAGGCTCCCCTCAATGCTGCCTTTTCCAGCTGCCTGCAGCAGTCTCTGGTTACTTGGCTTCAAGACTCCTTGGAGTAGAAATTTCCAAACCCCACACTGCCTCAATCAGACCATCCTTGCTTGTATAGCAATTCCCAGGGGACCTTGTTACAAATGGGTCTTAACTTCATTCCTGACCTACTCAAACAGAATCCAAGGGAGGAAAGGCTAGAGCCTTGGAATGTGAATGTGTACTTAACACAGTTTACAAAGCTCACAGTTCAAGTTTGAGAAGCACTGTGAATAAGTTCCCAGCCAGCTGGAGAAATCAGCGGCTGACACTATTTGAACCTGGGACAAAAGGCAAATCACCAGTGTGGACCACCCTGCCCATCTTGTGAGCAGATGAAATCAGTCAAAAGTGTTGTTGTATGCTTTGTGAAAGACCGTGGGCAGTTTCGTTTAAAGCTGGGTAACCTAGAGAGGAAAATAATAAAATAAAGTAAAATAAAATAAAGTAAAATAAAATAGGGCTGGGCATGGTGGCTCATGCCTGTAATCCCAGCACTTTGGGAGGCTGAGGCGGGTGGATTCACGAGGTCAGGA
>NW_012119066.1:17731-21356 GCF_000951035.1 Colobus angolensis palliatus | reverse complement strand
CCTGTAGTCCCAGCTACTCGGGAGGCTGAGGCAGGAGAATGGCGTGAACCCGGGAGGTAGAGCTTGCAGTGAGCCAAGATCACGCCACTGCACTCCAGCCTGGGCGACAGAGCGAAACTCCGTCTAAAAAAATAAATAAAGAAAAGAAAAAAGAAAAGAGAAGAAAAGAATTGTGTGTGCTTAATGAGAGGAAAAAAATAATTAAGCTGGGAACCCAGGGAAAGTTATGTAATATCCCCGTGTCTCATGTGTAAAGTGAAAGTAATAGTAGTTACCTCTTAAGGTTGTCAAAAATGTTAAAAATGTGTGTTGAGCAGCACTTCCCACGTAGGAAAAGTTAACAATTACTTATTATTATCACCATCACCTGTTTTCCCCTGGCCCTGAGCTGACTCCAGAGGCACGCTCTTTCCTCATGCTCACTTTCTCAGTCACCGGAATCTCACCTTTTTTCAGATCTTTCCTGTTTTAGTCTGGATGTTTCTTTTTCAAGTGATTACTTTGCAAAAAAATTTTATTTAATAGAAAAGTAGGACTGTGCACCCACCTGGATGGCTACTATAAAAATGACAGCACCCAGTGTTGGCAAGGACGCAGAGCAAGTGGGATTTTGGGGCTTTGCTGCTGGAAATATAAATTTCACTTTGTCAAACTTTTTGACATTATCTATGAAAGTTAAACATTCACACACACTGTGACCCAGCAATTCTCCTAAATACATAGATACATACACTGAAAGACATACAAAAATACGATTTGTAAGAATAAAAACCTAGAAGCAAACTAAATGTCCATCAACAGCAGAACTTGTATCCCTGCGATGGGGGACAGTAAGCAGCTAACGTGGAGTAATTGCAGTCTTCTGGATGCAGAGCAATCCCATGAACACATGGTTAGGTGGGAGGAGACAGACACTAAAGAATGCATGCTGAGTGGTTCAATTTATGTGAAGTTCAAAAAGAGGTAAAACTACTAATGTATGAAGTTAGGACTCCAGAGGAGGGTCTCTCAGAAGGGGCGCTTGAGACTAGAAAGGGGATACTGAGGGTTTCCAGGTTGTGCTCAGCAGTGTGCTGCTTATAAACATGTCTGTACCTTTTGGAAATTCTTTTTATTTGTACACTTATTCAAGCACTTTGCTAAATTTACATTATATTTCAGTAAAAGTTCACATTAAAAAAGGTAGGATTATGAAGATGTCTTTGATTGGAGGTGGGGATAGATGTTTAAGATAGAGAATAATGAAGTAGCATTGAAAAATAGAGGAGGAAAGTTTCAGAGGAGTTTAAAAGAACATTTTACCTTTAATGATTTTAAAAGGCTAAGCACAGAAACCCAAGAATTCAAAGAAAAGTGGCAACGAGTCCCACGGCGCCGAGACTGGAGAAGCATAAGTGGAAGGCAGGGCCCTGGGTGGTCTCAGAAGACAGCAGTGAGACCCCTAGAGGTCATTTGTGGGGTCCTGGCATCCCCTTGGAGGGCAACAGGCCCCAATGTGTCCCCACAGCCTGGGCTATATGTGTGCTCTTGCCTGGCATTCAGCCCACAGAGGTTCACGGAACACTTACCATGGGCCAAGAGATTCCTCCCACCCAGCGGAGACCAAACCTCCCCGTGGGACTGATCTGCTGTGTTCTCTGGAGCAGAGAGGTGGCCTCTCTTCCAGCATTTCCCAGACTTACCTGTGTGATGGCATCACTGAGGCACTTGCCGTAAACACAAGTTCCCGAGCCTGTTACCTGGAGGTTCTGATCTGGTTGGTCTGAGTTGGAGTCCAGGACCCCAGGCTCTTCCTCCAACCAGACTAGTTGAGGAAACAGTGCTCTCATGCAAGGGGATATTCTTTTAAAAAGAATAAACACATTACCATAAATAGTGAGATAATGTTTTGAAAATAATCCAAGATATTGTCAAAATATAATTTCCTGTTGCGAAAAAGGAAAAGGGGGAGGGACCCTGACAGTGAGCCTGGCAGTAAAGTTGCTGGATAGAAACACAGGATGCCCAGTTAAATGTGAATCCCAGATGCACAATGAATAATGTTTTAGTATAAGTATTTCCTAATGATTGCACCAGATGTACTTATACTAAATTTCTTGTTTATCTGAAATTCAGACGTAGCTGGGTACTCTGTATTTGTAGTTGCTAGATGGGGCTGCCTCTCCAGGAAGGGTTGAAAAGGCTTTGGAAACTCGTTCCAGCCGTCTGTGAGTGGTGAAGGGCCACAGGGAACTTCACCCAAAATATGGCTCCCTGGTATGGCATTTTGCATTAAAGGCCCTTGGGGATCAGCAGATGGTAGAAGACACTTTTTCCCTACCTCCATGAAGACTGGACAGAACTGCCAAGGAGAAAAATTGCTCCCCAAGTATCTCTGGCCCCGTCCCTTTGTTTTCATTAACTGAACTCACAGTAAGGCGTGATAGCTCACATCTATAATCCTGTTTGGGAGGTCGAGGCAGGAAGACTGCTTGAGGCCAGGATTTCCAGACCAACCTGGGCAACATGGCAGGTCCCATCTATATTATTCACATACATGTATCAAAAAACCCAACTCATATCACGGAAGGAAGACTGAAGACTGTCAACAAGCCTGGACATTTTGTCACAATGCACTGTCCACTTCCTGGGCCTGACTTTGTCACAGACCATTGTATGTTCTTCAATCCCACTGAATTCCCTTAAAAATCATTTACCATCCCCCCCAAATCATCCACACTTCCCCATCTCCCTTTTCCCTAAGAAGTAGGGTGTATACTTTTCTTTTTCTTTGGAGATGGAGTCTTGCTCTGTCGCCCAGGCTGGAGTGCAGCAGCGCGATGTCGGCTCGCTGCAACCTCCGCCTCCTGAGTTCAAGTGATTCTCCTGCCTTACCCTCCTAAGTAGCTAGGATTAGAGGTGCCTGCCACCAGGCCCAGATAATTTTTGTAGTTTTAGTAGAGACAGGGTTTCACCATATTGGCCAGGCTGGTCTCAAACTCCTGACCTCAGGTAGTCCACCTGCCTCAGCCTCCCAAAGTGCTGGTATTATAAGCGTGAGCCACTGCGCCCAGCCTAGAAGTAGGGTGCATAAGCATCTGTATCCACTAGGATGTCAGGCTATCACTGTGATTCTCTGGTGTGCACGGTGGTTGATATATTTGCCTACCTTTTCTCTTATTAACCTGCCTTTTTGTGAGTTGATTTTTCAGTGAACCTTCTGGGGGTGAAGGGGAAGCTTCCCGGCTGCAATGGCCATGGGCGGGGGGTCTGAGGTAGACTCTCAGGAGGCCAGACACAGAGTAAATACGACTTCCAGTACATGCGCCAGTCACTTTCCGTGTTCCTGTTGGCTGCGGGCCTGGGCTCCTCTGGTCAGTGACCATGTGCCTGGCCGGCCGTGCTGCTCCACCGAGCGCTGAATTCGTGGTCTCCACTAAGGGCGCTCCCCGTCTGGCTGACCTTGCAGGACCCTTTGCCCAAATCACTTCCAGGAACCTCCTGCCCAGGCCCGGCATTCTCCACCCAACCTTTTGTGACTCCTTGGGGCACTGTCGCTTGGGGCTCCCTGTCTGACAATTCACTGTGTCTTTACTGATATTGTGTGCCAACTGTTATCCATCATTTTCACTCTGAGTGGAGACAT
>NW_012119066.1:7371-16846 GCF_000951035.1 Colobus angolensis palliatus | reverse complement strand
TCCCTAAGTGCTGGGATTACAGGCAGAGCCACCATGCCCAGCTGGCCTTACATATTTTTAATATTTTATTTTATTTATTTTTTTAGATGGAGTCTCGCTCTGTCACCCAGGCTGGAGTGCAGTGGCGCAATCTCAGTTCACTGCAGTCTTCACCTCCCGGGTTCCAGCGATTCTGCTGCCTCAGCATCCTGAGTAGCTGGGACTACAGGCACCCACCATCATGCCTCGATAATTTTCGTATTTTTGTAGAGACATGGTTTCACCATGTTGGCCAGGCTGGTCTTGAACTCCTGACCTCAGATGATCCTCCTGCCTCGGCCTCCTAAAGTGCTGGGATTACAGGCGTGAGCCACCGCATCCAGCCCTCTTTCTTTTTTAATAGCTGCATACTGTTCCATTGTGGGGATGTGCACATAATCATTTAGCCAGGCCACCACTGATGAACATGTGGGACAAACAGTGTCACAGTGAATATGCTCGTGAGTACATAGGTTTACATTTACACCAGTATATCTAGGATAATTACTGAAGAATAGAATCCCTGGATCTAAGGGTACATATGTATATTTCAAATTTTGGCCAATATTGTCAAATTGCCTTTGTAGAGGTTGTACCAGTTTACATAGTGACAAGCAACATATGAAGTGTCATGCTTCTCACACCCTCAGAAACCTAGTGTGTGTTTTGATCTTGAGGCAAAAGCTGTTTGCTGAACACCATCCTGTGCACGGCATTCTGCTGGGTGCTGGGAGCATGTGGAAGGCTGTGACAGGGAGCAGCCGTTGTTCCCTGGGCAGCCTGGTGGACCTCCCCTGCTGGGCAGAGCAGTCCCACGAGATCAGCAGCAATGTTCAAGTCAGTGAGGTTCACAGAGGGCGTGTGGATTGGGGGTGTTGGTTTGCTGTGGTTCTGGTTTATTTTAAATGGCTGTCAGTTTGTGGGAAGGGTTATATGAAGGTCACAAAACAAAGGAGGAAATGGTTCAGATTCAGAGGGCAAGGGAGGGACAGGGACAGAGTGAGGATGAATGGTTTCTGGAGTCATCAGCTGCTGGAGAGTGGGGAAGAGCATGGAACACAAGGAGGAGAGAGAGTTTTGGGTAAAAATCCCCCAAAATAAAATCTAAACCATGAGGGAAGATATATGAGTGTTTAAAAATTCCTGGAAAATTTCACAGAACAGTTATTTTAAAGGAGTTTGTAGTTAATTTCGTAAATTTTAGAATTTCCTTGTCTTCCAGCCTCTGGCTTTCATATCTCAATATCTTTTTATTTTTAGGTTTTAGGTGGTTTTGCCGTTTTTGCTCAGTCACTTGGTGATCGAACATGGGCATCTTGGGGACCACTGGCAGTGTGTGGGGAGCTGGGAGGACGTTGGGGAGGGCCCTGGGTTTGTGTCAAAGCAAGTTAAGCCCTGAGCCAGTGGCCACTGGAAGTTCTACGGGAGGCTGGACACTTCTTAGGTGAAACTGGAGCATCAAGCTCAAATCATGTTTAAGTCAACTGGTTTCAGTACTTTTTTCTTCTTCCTTTTTTTTTTTTTGAGATGGAGCCTTGCTGTGTTGCTCAGGCCGGAGAGCAGTGGCGCGATCTCAGCTACTGCAACCTCCGCCTCCCGGATTCAAATGATTCTCCTGCCTCAGCCTCTCGAGTAGCTGGGATTGCCGGTGCCAGCCACCACACCCAGCTAATTTTTGTATTTTTAGTAGAGACGGGATTTCACCATGTTGGTCAGGCTGGTCTTGAACTCCTGACCTCGTGATTTGCCCGCCTCAGCCTCCCAATGTGCTGGGATTACAGGTGTAAGCCACTGCGACTGGCTTCTTGCTATTTTTTTTTGTTTTAAGACAGAGTCTCACTCTATTATCCAGGCTGGAGTGCAGTAACATGATCTCGGCTCAAAGTAACCTCTACCTTCCGGGCTTAAGCAATCTTCCTGTCTCAGCCTCCTGAGTAGATGGGACCAGATGCGTGTGCCCATGCCCAGAAAACTTATTGTATTTTTTGTAGACACGGGGTTTCACCATGTTGCCCAGGCTGGTCTTGAAATCCTGAGCTCAAGCGATCTGCCTCCCAAAGTGCTGGGATTACAGGCATGAGCCACTGTGCCTGGTCAGTTTCAGTACTTTAATTTAAACCCATTGTAGGTGTGATAATGTACATAAAGTTATTTCATTTTTAATCCTAAAGTTGCTAGTTTGAACAGGAAAGAGCTTACATGTTAAATATGCCTATGTAAATAAAATAATACTCATAGTCCCATAAATGTTTTATGAAAGATATTTGTCCTTTAAATGCATCCTCTTCTCCCGCATAGAGAACGTTTGATTTTTTTTCACTCAGGAGGATTTTTTTGTGTGTAGCTGCCATAAGCTGACACATCTGGGTCTGTGTGCCTTGCTGGGCACTTATAGGGCTCAATGCACTCAATTAAGTGGCTCATTCAGATATTTATTTGTATCAACAAAGACTTTTATTTGGGGGGTTATAATTCAGCATGTCATGAGCTCCTGCAGGCTGAGCCCTGTATCCTTTTGAGAGTCCCCATTTGATTTTTGAGCACTTCTTATATTTTGGCTCCATAAGACGTTCAGGCCCATCTTGTATTTTCCCTGCCCCATCCCTAGAACCAACTCCTCTCTGAGGAGCCCTGGTTTCTCTTCTTGGAGAATGGGCTCTGGAAACAATATCTGGGAGCAGGGCGTGCTCATGTTACTAACGTGTCACTGCTAGATTTTCTCAGTCAACAGACCTAGCAATGCCTGTATCGACAGTGACTCATGCTCACATATCTGTATGCACATCTGTCATTTCTATCTATGTATGTCTGTTTTTTAAGATTAATACAGAGACGGGGTCTTGCTATATTGCCCAGGCTGGTTTTGAACTCCTGGCCTCAAGCAATCCTCCCACCTTGGCCTCCCAAAGTGCTGAGATTACAGATGTGAGTCACTGAACCTGGCCCATGTGTATCTATTTAAAATCCCATGAACTCATATCCACACCTGTGAGGCCGATCTCACAGCACAAGTTCAACCTAGCTTCATTTGTAACTTATTTCTCCAGCTGTGGGAAACCTGGCTCTCCTTGACCACAGTACATTTACTGTCCTCAACCTGAGTGTACACCTGCCCCTGTGAGGAGAAAATCCACACCTGTTCTGTAGTATCTGTGTGCCATTCTTATGGTCCTGACCTGATGGGATCCAGTCACAGAACTGCCTTCCAAAGTTCCTTAGTCAGGGGATTTTTTTTTTTTTTTGAAACAGAGTCTGACTCTGGTGCTCAGGATGGAGTGCAGTGGTGCGATCATGGCTCACTGCAGCCTTAGACCTCCCGGGCTCAGGTGATCCTTCCACCTCAGCCTCCTGGGTAGCCGGGACTACAGACATGCGCCACTATGTTCAGTTACTTTTTCTGTATTTTTAACAGAGACGTGGTTTTCACCATGTTGCGAAGTCTGGGTCAGGAGATTTTAATGATGACACGAACAAACCAGAAAACAGAAAAATAGTAATAGGAAAGGAGAGCCTGGGTGGGGGAGGGTGGTAAGATAGAAGGAAAATGACGCCACAGGGTCTTAGGACCAGCAATGCCTGGCTGGGAATGCTCCTCATGTGTGACTGTGACCTGTCTTGTTGGAGTGTATGTTCTGTTTGGTTTTCAGTCCCAAGGAGTCACAGAATTTGCAAATTTCTCGGGGAAACAACAGGAAAGACCCTGCTGAGGCCCATGGTGCCCTGTGGATGAGATCTTGGGGTCCAGGCCTTGGCAACCCCTTCCTGGGACAAGCTGGTGTATAGACTGGGCCTCGTTCCTCAGAGGACACCCTCTGATGGCTTTGGCTCTGTGAAGGCTCTCCAGTGAACACTTGTCTTTCCTGGGCACATTCTCAGGAGCGCAACCCCTGCAGTCCCCTGACAGGGGCAGCCTCCTGTGAGCTGAAAAGAGATCCCATTGGAGCCCTACTTTTCCTTTAGAATCAGTGTAAAATTGCCGGGCATGGTGGCTCACGCCTGTAATCCCAGCACTTTGGGAGGCCGAGGTGGGCGGATCACAAGGTCAAGAGATCAAGACCATCCTGGCCAACCAACATGGTGAAACCTGGTCTTTACTAAAAATACAAAAATTAGCTGGGCGTAGTGGCGCAGGCCTGTAGTCCTAGCTACTTGGGAGGCTGAGGCAGGAGAGTTGCTTGAACCCAGCAGACAGAGGTTGCAGTGAGCTGAGATTGTGCCACTGCACTGCAGTCTGGGTAACAGAGCGAGACTCCATCTCAAAATAAATAAATAAATAAAACAATCAATGTAAAATTGTTTCCTCTTCCTCAACGCTGTCTATAGCTTCCTTTTCTGGCCTACATTTATTTATCTCCCTTCCTTCCTTCCTCCCTTCTTCCTTCCTTCCTTCTTCCTTCCTTTTTTGAGACGGAGTTGCACTCTTGTCACCCAGGCTGGAGTGCAATGGCGTGATCTTGGCTCACTGCAACCTCTGCCTTCTGGGTTTAAGTGACTCTCCTGCCTCAGCCTCCCAAGTAGGTGGGATTACAGGCGCCCAAAACCATGCCCAGCTAATTTTTGTATTTTTAGTAGAGGTGGGGTTTCACGATGTTGGCCAGGCTCATTCTGAACTCCTGACCTCAGGTGATCCACCCGCTTCGGCCTCCCAAAGTACTGAGATTACAGGCATGAGCCACTGCGCCCGGCCTGGATGACATTTTCTAGGAACCTGTTACCTCTGCCTGAAAATCTGGTAGGCAGTTAGGAACAGCCCTGGGAGCTGCAGAGAGGCTTTTGGAAAGACCCAAAACAGCATGCCTGGACAGCAGACAGAGCTTGCCAAATAGGTGCACATGGGTTGGGGGACATGTGACATTCCATAGGCCTCCTAGACAGACCTTTGCAGCCTGAATTCTAACATCTTTTCTTCAAATCCATTGAGGACAAATAACAGGGTTGAACTTACGTTTAAACTAGGCACCTTTATCTTGTGCTAGCATCTGGGGTCAGCAGGCATAGAAGAGCAGAGAGGTCAGCAGGCAACAATTCCTGGAGAGATTTGCAAGGAGCTGTAGCATATTTTCAATATCTGCTTCTCATTAGCAGTGACAGAATCCAGCCAGGCCTTCGACTGGGATTTTTTTTGCCTGCTACATTTTGGTTCAGCAAACTCTAAAATTCCTTCTGCCAAACACTCTCTTCCTCCCTTCCCCCCTCATCTCTGCTCAATTCCTGAAAGCATAGTCAAGCACTTAAAGGGAAATTTCATCCATATGGGTTGGATTATCTACACTTAACTCATTAACGCTGCTCTTTTGTAAGAGTTATTCCATTGCCAAGTGTCTCTGAACAACAAAATGTTTTTCCAAAAAACAGTGATAACCGAACTCCAAAAAGTAGTATCTGTATTCACTTTCTCTCCTTACCTAAATTGTATTTGATTTAACCAGCATTTATGAAATTTCCTGAGCTGGATTATGTACCTATTGGGGGTATGCACACAGGGCACAAAGATCAAGGCTCTTTGGTGCCTGTTCTCCAGGAGTTATTGGTCCAGTGAGCAAAACAGGTAACCACCATGGTACTGTGAACCCGGAATGTATCTGAGACAGGTCTCAGCCAATTTAGGAAGTTTATTTTGCCAAAGTTAAGGATGCATGCCAGTGACACAGCCTCACAAGGTCCTGCTATGTGTCCAAGGTGGTCAGAGCACAGCTTGGTTTTATACATTTTAGGGAGACAGGAGACATCAATCAACATATGCAAGATGAACATTGGTTCGGTCTGGAAAGGCGGGACAACTTGAAGCAAAGGCAGGACAACTGGAAGTAGGGGGAGCACTTCCAGGTCATAGGTAGATTGAGAAAAAAATGGTTGCATTCTTTTGAGTTTCTGATTAGCCTTTCCAAAGGAGGCAATCAGATATGCTTTTATCTCAGTGAGCAGAGGGATGACTTTGAATAGAATGGAAGGCAGGTTTGCCCTAAGCAGTTCCTAGCTTGACTTTCCCATTTAGCTTAGTGATTTGGGGACCTCAAGATTTATTTTCCTTTTATAATACAATTATTAATTAAGTTCTTACGATGCTCCTGGCACATGTGACAAAGAAGGCCACCCAGGAGCAGAGGAATCCCAGGGTCCCTTGAGAATGAGCAAGTTGCTTCAGGCGGCACAGAGAGTGAGGGACTGAGTCAGGCCTGCCTTCCAGGCATTCGCCATCACTAAGCTCAGGAGAGCCACCTTGGATATTGAAGAAGAGTGCCGGGCTGGGCTGGGTTTGGGGTGGTGGGGGTGGGCATAGAATTCTGCTAAGCCTAGGCCTACCCCTTCCTGATTTTGTTTTTTCCCTTTGCCCCACCTTCTTCCTTCTTGTACACTCAGTAACCAGGGAGTTCTGGACATTGACCTTGTGATTATCTCTTCTCAGCCTAGTCCTGGCTTTGTTTTCTGTTTCTCGTGTCATTGACGGGGCACCACCTGGTCAGGGACAGCCAGTTCCGCAGGTTTGACAATGTTCAACCATAAACACCAGAGCAATCAGCTCTGTCCTGCTGCAAGGCAGGTTCTTTACAAATGACAGAGCAAAGACCTTGGGTCTCTCCTGGCACTGCAGAACTTGGGGCTAAAAATACATAGGCATGATGGGAAGTGTTTACCATAGCTCTTGCCAGAAGCCTAGCAAGTGTGTTTAAAGAGAAATGAAAAACTGCACTGATGCTCAAGCAACACAACCAGGCCTCATGAGCCGTGGATTATCGGGAGATAAATTTCCCTTAGATGACAGGTTTTTAGTGGATACCACATTAGCAATAGTGGTCTCGGTCTGAACGCGGGGACATGCGGACAGAGCCACCCAGAGCCACAGGTCAGCGATCAATCAGTGCTGCCAGGCATAAGGCTGGGTGGACCGGGGCCTGGTGGGGCTGGTCTCTGAGCTCACCCAGGCCTGTTTCCAGAGCTCTGCTCTGAGCTGGATCCAAGCAGGAACGCCCAGGACTGCCCTGCACTTGGCTAGGGCAACTTAGCTTCAGAGGCAGGGCCAGGTCTAGAATGAATTTCTGAGAGTTCCGCCAGACCTCCAGAAATGGGACTTGGGGGTACCTCAGGTGGTCTCCTGGGTTGCAAGCTCTGGTTCTTTCTGCCCCCACCTGCCCCCAGAAGGGGTAAGGAGGGGACAGGGAGGGACAAGCAACTAGAATACAAATCTGTAGAGTAAAGCAGAGCCTCTGTGGGGGCCCTGGACACATGCAGCCCTGTTTCCACCTCCAACTGTAGGCCCACTGGAAAGTTCATTATCAGTTTTTTCTGTTTTTTTTTTTGTTGTTGTTGTTGTTTTTTTATTGAGGCAGAGTCTTGCTCTGTCACCCAGGCTAGAGTGCAGTGGCACGATCTCAGCTTACTGCAAACCCCGCCTCCCAGGTTCAAGCAATTCTCCTGCCTCAGCCTCCCTAGTAGCTGGGATTACAGGTGCCCACCACCGCGCCCAGCTAATTTTTGTATTTTTTAGTAGAGACGGGGTTTCACCATCTTGGCCAGGCTAGTCTTGAACTCCTGACCTCATGATCCACCCACCTCAGCCTCCCAAAGTGCTGAAATTACAGGTGTGAGCCACCGCGCCCGGCCTGTGATCAGTTTTCAATTTCTGCCTATCAAACCCAAATCCATCCCTTGCACATTTTAGGTTTTTGTGTTCTGAATCAGGAGAGGATAAAATGTGGCAGCAGAAAGAAGTCAGACACAAAAGGCCACATGGCACCTGGTTCTATTTGGGGGAACTGTCCATGACAGGCAAACACACAAAACAGAAGGCAGAGAGCGGGTTGCCTCAGGCTGGGGGCAGTGGGGAGGGCACTGGGGTTACAGCAGAGGGGTGGCAGATCTCCTTGGGGTAAAGTGTTCTAAAGTGGTTATGGTGGCGGCAGATGCACAACTCTGAGAACAGACTCTAAACCACTGAGTTGTTTACCTTAGGGGGTGGTTTTTATAGTGTGCGAATTATATCTCAATAAAAATCAGATGTGAGAGCAGACCTGAGAGGAACAAAATCCAAGCTGAGAGGCCGTCCACTTCTCTCCTTGTTAGGAAGGTCCTTAGGTTATTGTTCGGTTTTGGCTCAGCTGGAGGCTGAGGCCATGTGGGAGAAAGCGAGGAAGACTGTGGGAGGGAGGCCCACTCTCCCCACTGTGGCCCGGTGCCATTTCTCCTTTCCCTAAGTCAATCATTCGGGTTTCCAAGAAGCAGCTAAGTGGCTGCCTGCATAAATTCACCTCTGAAATGGCAGAGTGAAGGGCCCACTTGTGTCTCGTTCCTCATCTTTTAACTGTCACTCATTCAACTCGTATTTCTTTTTTTTTTTTGAGATGAAGTCTCAGTCTTGCCCCGCAGGCTGGAGTGCAATGACATGATTTCGGCTCCCTGCAACCTCCACCTCCTGGGTTCAAGCGATTCTCCTGCCTCAGCCCCTCGAGTAGCTGGGATTACAGGCGCCCGCCAGGGGGTCAGACATGTCTCATTGTACTGTCTGCCCTTTTGGAATTCAGGCACAGCTTACCAGCATTAACATCAACATAGAGACCTTAAGACTGATACAGCAGACTCTTGAAGTCTGGTAAGAAACATTTGCAGTCTAGTCTCTCTGAAGCCTGCTACCTGAAGGCTTCATCTGCTTGACAAAACCTTGGTCTCCACAACCCCTTATTTTTATTTTTTATTTTTTGAGAGGGTGTCTCACTCTATCGCCCAGGCTGAAGTGCAGTGACACGATCTCAGTTCACTGCAACCTCCACCTCCTGGGTTCAAGTGATTCTTATGCCTCACACTCCTGAGTAAGCTGGGATTGCAAGTGTGTGCCACCATACCCAGCTGGTTTTTTCTGTTTTTAGTATAGACAGGGTTTCACTGTGTTGGCCAGGCTGGCCTCAAGTGATCCACTTGCTTCGGCCTCCCAAAGTTCTGGTATTACAGGTGTGAGCCACCATGCCCGGCCCACAATCCCTTATCTTAACCCAGACATTCCTTTCTATTGATTCCAGGTCTTTAGATAATAGCTTTTTCAACCAATTGCCAGTCAGAAAATCTTTGGATCTGCCTATGACCTGGAAGACCCCTACTTCTAGTTGTTCCACTTTTCTGGACAGAATCATGTACACCTTATATGTATTGATTGATGAAGTCTCATGTCTCCATAAAGAGTATACAACTGGTTGGGTGCAGTGGCTCACGCCTGTAATCCCAGCACTTTGGGAGCCTGAGATGGGGAGATCACTTGAGGCCAGGAGTTTGAAACAAGCCTGGGCAACATGGCAAAACCCTATCTTTATTAAAAATACAAAAATTAGGCCAGGTGCGGTGGTTCACGCCTGTAATCCCAGCACTTTGGGAGGCCTAGGTGGGCAGATCATGAGGTCAGGAGATCGAGACCATCCTGGCTAACATGGTGAAACCCCATCTCTACTAAAAAATATACAAAAAAAAAATT
>NW_012119066.1:4716-5926 GCF_000951035.1 Colobus angolensis palliatus | reverse complement strand
CCGTACTGGAGATAGAGATAGGAGAGGTTTGCAACAGTTCCTGTCCGCCAGGAGATCTGAGTATAAAGAACCATCACAACAATGTTTGTTACACCAATTTGATAGCAAAAGAGCAAAAATACATGCAAACACACACACACACACACACACACATGCACCTGCATACACAACCTATGTAAATGAATGTATGTGAGTGGTAATAATCTATTTCTTAAAGAAAATGAGCTCTTCCATTTAGATTATATCATAAAGAGAGATTAAAGGGAAACAACTGCTATTTAAGGTATCTAGCTGTGGATGTATTATAAATACATAGAAATATAAACATAGACCCATGATTATTGCCATCTTTTTTGTGAGCTTTTATTGACCTAGTCCCGGGCCTGAATTTTTTTACTCTCCCCTCCACCCCTGTATACTCAGAGCATCATGCTTCAGGTTCTCATCCCAGTGTTTCAATAATGGCTGAAGATGGCAATAAACTTTAACTTCCAAACGCCTACCTGGGTTTTCTTTATGGGATCTTAGTGAATAATAAAGAGAGACATAGAACAGGCTTTTGTCAAGACATTTATTTATTATGCTACTATCTGAGGGTAATTCCATCCAAAAGACAGACAATGGCAGGAATTCCAAAGAACTAAGCCGTGATATTATTCTCACACATTTTTCTTGCCTCCTGCTCAATCCTTACAAACTGTTCATTTGCAAGGCTCTCCGTGGGTTGTACTAGTGAAGTCACTTCTTTTATTTTCTCTGCATCCACCGTCTACCCTTTCAACCCTCCATTTATTCAGGAAGGCTCACTGGATGGACTGCATCATTGGGATCCCTTGCCTTCTGGCTTCTAGTTGGTCCAACCTCTGGGAAGTTAGTAGAAGACTAACTAGGGGGAAGATCAGAGGGAAAATGAGTGAGGCTAGGATCAATATTTCCTTAGGTCCATCCCTGAAGAGTTGCCTTAGGCTGATGAACTCTTTGATGAAGGTGATTGCTCTTCTCAACATGACCCTCTTTATAAACTCTCTCGTAAGCTTTCCAGTAACTGCTCCCTTCTCTCAGCCCCTTGAGACTAAGAGTGGCTACATTTCCACAAACGCTAGTTTCTTTTCTTTTCTTTTTTTTTTGAGAAGGAGTCTCGCTCTGTCGCCCAGGCTGGAGTGCAGTGGCCGGATCTCAGCTCACTGCAAGCTCCGCCTCCCGGGTTCAC
>NW_012119066.1:0-421 GCF_000951035.1 Colobus angolensis palliatus | reverse complement strand
CTCCATCTCAAAAATTAAAAAATAAAAAATAAAATATTAGCACTTTAAAAATAAATCAAGGCATTGTTTGTGGATAGGCACTGTGAACTTTTGAGCGGCTTGAATGAAATGTTGAATACATCCTCCACAAACAATTCAAGATACAAATCAGTGAAAAATCCATACAATTTAATTTGATTATCTGAAGAAGATCAGGGAGTTCTTCTACATCAATATTTCCAGTGTGCAATTTGAAGAGACAAACAATCTCAAATATGAGCATTTCACATTGCTCCCTTGACTTCCAGGAAAGTTTTTATTTTACCATTAAATATAAGAACCCAGGGCTGAGCGCGGTGGCTCACGCCTGTAATCCTAGCCCTTTGGGAGACCAAGGCGGGCAGATCACGAGGTCAGGAGATTGAGACCATCCTGGCTAATA
>NW_012119065.1:6120-6954 GCF_000951035.1 Colobus angolensis palliatus | reverse complement strand
CTAAGACTTATGAACAAAACCAAACACCTGTTATCCTTCAACCCCAATGCCTCCTCACCAAATAGTTTATCATTCCAGAGTTCCCCCAACCTTTGAAATCTTCATATTTCTCATTAATCAGGCCAAAATCATTGGAATATTTCTTAGCTCTTAATTAATTTTTAATTCTTATTAAGAAATCCATCATCAAGTCTTGACAGTACCATCAAAATATATCTTGAACCCATGAAATAATATACCAGATTTTGTTATAAAATAATACTGGAAGACTGGCTATGATTTTATATTCTGAGCTGAGTTATGGGAATAAAGCGATTCATCATATTATTCTGCCTAATTTTATATTATTTAAATTTTCATGATAAACAATTAAAATCAATAAAGAAATAAAAGCAAAACATGGCCAGGCATGGTGGCTCATGCCTGTAATTCCAGCACTTTGGGAGGCCGAGGCAGGTGGATCATTTGAGGTCAAGAGTTCGAGACCAGCCTGGTCAACATGGTGAAACCCCGTTTTCACTAAACATACAAAAATCAGCTGGGCGTGGTGGCATGCACCTATAATCCTGGCTACTTAGGATGCTGAGGCAGGGGAATTGTTTGAACCTGGGAGGTGGAGGGGGCAGTGAGCCGAGATCATGCCACTGCACTCCAACCTGGGTGACAAAGCAAGACTCTGTCTCAGAAAAAAATAAAATAGGGTGGAGCAAGATGACCAAATAGGAACAGCTCCAGTCTCCAACTCCCAGTGCAAAGGACACAGAAGACCAGTGATTTCTGCATTTTGAATTGAGGTACTGGGGTCATCTCACTAGTGAGTGCCGGACAATCGGT
>NW_012119065.1:0-1050 GCF_000951035.1 Colobus angolensis palliatus | reverse complement strand
AAAATAAAATAAAATAAAAAATAAAAAAATAAAAACAGAAACAAAACGTATACTGAGTCTTATCACTTCTTCCCCCCTCCTTAAGTACAACCAAGTCTCATTGGAACTACTGCAGTAATCTTCTTAGTCTAGTCTTATCATAGCAGTTGGAGTAAACCTTTTAAAACATAAGTTAGAGTATGTCATTCTTCTGCTTCAAAATCCTGTGATGACTGTTTGTCTCATTCACAGAATTAGTAGAAGTTCTTGTTCTTGTCTCTTGTTACCTCTCTAACCTCATCACGTAGTACTTTCCTTATGTTTCCTAAATATCCAAGAATCCTCCTCTTTTGAGATCCTTATGCTTGCTCTTCAGTCTGCCTAGGATATTCTTCTCCTCAGATATCCACATGGATCATTTCCTAATTTCTACCAAATCTTTGCTGCAATGTCACATTCTCATGGAAGTCTTTCCTGACCCCTGGCACTCCCTATGCACTTCGTATTCTTATTTTTCTCCATAGCCTTCATTACCTTCTACATACAAATTTTGTTTCCCTAATCCCCTTTCTCCTCACCACAATGTAATCTTCCTACGGGCAAGGCTGCTTTTATCTTCTTTATCCACAGAGCTATTTTTCGACTTGATGCCTTAACTGAAATGTTAATTACTGTGTGGAACTCTCTATAGTCCTCCAACTCAGAATTCACCAATTTCGCCTTTATCTCACCCCTTCATTTTGATTACATTACCGTTATGGCCTTTGCCACCTTTAATCAAGTTTGATGTTTGGTTGAGTACATGTGTATTTCTTTTCCTGATGATTGAGACTACATCATATTCATAATTTCATGCTTAAGTGTCCAGTATCATGCCTCAAGTAAACATACACTGATCAGAACTGATGTGGTAGAGGTGGCAGAGAGATATGATATTTTTGATAGTTTTTTTCTTACCAAATAAAATAAATTGTGTTACTGAGGAGGATAAATAAGCTGACTACAGTTAAATAAAAACTTTAATTCCAAAAAAGTTGATATTAAAATTTTATTCTATTATCTCCATTTATT
>NW_012119064.1:8541-9819 GCF_000951035.1 Colobus angolensis palliatus | reverse complement strand
GAAGGAAGGAAGGAAGAAGGGAGGGAGGGAGAGAAAGGAAGCGAGGGAGGGAGGGAGGGAGGAAGGAAGGAAGGAAGGAAGGAAGGAAGGAAGGAAGGAAGGAAGGAAGGAAGGAAAAAAGAAGAGGTCGTCTACACTTCCCTGATCCTTGATCCTCTGTTCTTTGTTCCCCACATCCAGATATGTCATGGCTCCTGAACTTTGGCTTTCTGGTATTCCTCCCCTCATCTTCCCCGTGCTGACCCTGCTGCCCTCTTCTACAGCTTCTAGGGCCTAGACAAAGCCGCACTGAACCAAGCAGTCCATCACCGGCTCCCTCAGCTCAGGACCTCTCCCCGCAGGGGCAAGGGGTGGAAAGCGTGCAAGTGCGCCTGGAGCTGGGGAAGCAGCAGGAAGGAGGGGTGTGTGCCAGTGCCATAGACATGACCAGGGCCTTCCACATGCCTTTGCGCCTCTCACGGTCACGTAACCTTTTGAGGTGAGCACTGTCATCCCACTTTCCAGAAGAGATACCTAAGGCTCATGTCATACAGTCCCCACCGGACCCCCTTCCTGGTTGACGGTGACATTCAGTCTAGTAGCTGGCTCCACCCCCTGGCTACAGTTGTTTGGGTTGTAGAGAGCACATGACTCAAGATGAGCCAATCAGGGTTCTCCTCCCACTAACATATGCAATTGGTAATCAGCCGCACTGGGGAAGTTGGAGACTGGGCTATCATCTGATGACAGATAAAAACAAGTGAGAGGGCCGCGCGCGGTGGCTCACACCTGTAATCCTAACACCTTGGGAGCCCAAGGTGGGTGGATTGCTTGAGGCCAGGAGTTCAAGACAAGCCTGAGTAACGTGGCAAAACCCCATCTCTACTAAAAATACAAAAATTAGCCGAGCGTGGTGGTGCATACCTGTAATCCCAGCTACTGGGGAGCTTGAGACACAAGAATCACTTCAGCCGAGGTGGCAGAGAGTGCAGTGAGCCGATATCACACCACTGCACTCCAGCCTAGGCGACAGAGTGAGACCCTGTCTCAAAAAAACAAATAAATAAAAATTTTTGAAAAAATAAAATAATCAAGTAAACTAACAAAAACAAGAGAGAGAAAGAAAGAAGATTAAGCACAGGCCCAGAGAAACCCAAACATGAAAGACTGTCTGGCTCCAGGGAGAGTGAGACTGAGATGGGGTGACTGCTCTGATTCTTCGTGGCCTCCCAGTCCCTTGTGAGAGCTACTGCTTTCCTGTGATGGCCTCTGCCTCCCTGTTAAAAAAAAAAAAAAAAA
>NW_012119064.1:0-1091 GCF_000951035.1 Colobus angolensis palliatus | reverse complement strand
AAAAAAAAAAAAAAAAACATGTATCTGTCTCCCAGCTCTGTCTGCTGAGAGGGCCAAGATGCAAAGAAATCCCCGTAGCAACAAGCACACCAGCATCTAGGTTTTTAAATACTCTTCTCCACTAAAAGGAGCCAGGACTCCTTAAAGAAATGACCAATCCCAGGACTTCAGCAGGGAAAACATAAGGTAAGAGAAACCTGGGACATCTTGCCTTTACCCAGCCTGTTCCCTCTTCCTGGGCTGCCCTCCCACCAATTAATTCTTCTCACTCCCTTCTCTGACAGTCCACAGTAAGCAGCATCATTCTATCACTCTGTGCACTAGTCAGCACTCAGTCCTCTGTTGCTGGACAGACTTAAGAAAGCACCGTGGGCAAGTGTAGCCCCTTTGGAAATCCAACTGACTTGGATTTCAGGTGTCTAGGCTTGTGTTGTCAACACAAGAAGGTCGAGGATAACAATACCTGAGGGCAAACATCAAACCCTACCTGCTGGGGCAGCAGGCTTGGGGGGAGCAGCTGGAGAGAAAAGGTTTTTTAGAAACAGAAAAGGAGGCCTCTGAAAAGGACTCAAAGGAGATATAGAAGATAGAATCCAAGTTCCTTAAAAAGAAAACCCATAAAGTTGTGTTTACAATATCAAAGCTGATGAGAGAAATGGATGGTTTGAGAGGAAGGAGATTTAGAAAGCCCTTTAAAAGGCTGCAGGAAATAAAAAAGCTAGCACAAAAACTGAACACCCCCAGAATCCCTGCATCCACATCCCCCAGTACATCCACCTCTCCCCACCTTCACCAGGCTGAAGTTAGACGCATACTGGCAGCCCTGGCCAACCTCAGACTCCAATAGCAACCCTGCCCCAACAGGAGGAGCCCAACAGGGTTTAGCCCATGCCCGAGGGAACACAGCCTCAATCCAGCCTGGCTGTCTGCCCTGCTCTGGCCTTATGCCCACTTCTGCAGTGGCCTCAGTCTTGCCTCAGAAATGAAATACCTGCCTTAAATTCTAGATCAGTGGATTTGAGTCCCCGCATGGCCTGCCTGGGTCTACCCAGACTGAGACCCCACCAAGTCCTCCTTCACTCTGGGAGTCC
>NW_012119063.1:3023-4011 GCF_000951035.1 Colobus angolensis palliatus | reverse complement strand
TCTTCCCACAGCCACTCCACCCTCAGACTCCCCCACAGCCAGCTGGCCTGTGTGCCTCCCCCTGCCATCTTCCCACAGCCACTCCACCCTCAGACACCCCCACAGCCAGCTGGCCTGTGGGCATCAGGAGCACCACGCAGGGAGTCAGGAGAAGGGGCTCCCAGCTGGGTCTCCCGTGCTGTGTCCCTGGGGGAGTCTCTCCCTGCCTCTGGACCTCAACTTCCCCTTCTGCCAAATGGGTGGGGACATGGCAGGGTGAGCCCCGTGGACTCGGATCCTCTGTCTGCCCGTACAAGGGGAACATCTGAGCCACGGCTGCGCGTCTGCAGCCTTTCTTGGCTCCTGGGTCCTGTTCAGCAGGGCTCAGGGCGTGGCTTTAACAATGAGAACTCAGTGGAAGGGAAGGATCTGGAAAAACCCTTTGCAGCCCAGTGTGTTCTCAGCCCAGCTCGATAAAGCCGCGGGAACCTCTAGCTTTTTTCTAGGCACTCCCAGATGGCAGGGACGGCCAGTTTCCTATGGTAAAGTGGGGAGGGGGACCTTGGCTGCCCCCAGGTGGGGAGACAGAGCCATGCATCAAAGCAGGGCTGCTGGGAGCCTGGGGTCTGTCCCGGCACAGCTGACAGCTCGCTGGGTAGCCTGGCCATCCCCGTGCCCTAGGCCTCCCGGCTGGCACAGAGTTGGCCTCACAAGCCCTACACCCACATCCTGCCCAACCTGGCCATGTCCACGCAGGGGGCTAACCCCTGGTGGGTTACCCCCAGGTGCCTAGAAAAAACCTAGCTCCCTGTTCCCGAAAACATGTGAGCCCATAAAATAGGACTGTGTGGTCCAGGGAGCCCCCAGGAAGAGCTCCCAGCCCAGGAGGTACCAGAGCCCTCAGAACACAGGGCATTGTCACCAGAACACCACCTGGGGGGACAGGGCACAGGGCACCATCACTGGGACACCAGCGGGGGGGGGTGGGGGATGGGGCACAGGGTGCCAT
>NW_012119063.1:0-1008 GCF_000951035.1 Colobus angolensis palliatus | reverse complement strand
GGGGGGGCAGGAGGCAGTTCTGAGCAGGGGACACCTGCACCGCCCAATACGGGGCAGCAAACAGCGTTGCCAGCCAGACCGCGACAAGCGTCCTCACTCGCTAAGTGACTGTACTTGGTTGAATGGTGACCCCTAAAATTCACGTCCCGTGGGAAGCTCAGAGGGTGACCTTATCTGTAAACCATCTTGGCAGCTGTGATCATGTTAAGATGCACCCACGCTGGGTTAGGGTGGACCCTAGTCCAACGACCAGTGTCCTTAGGAGAGACAGAAGAGGAGAAGACAGACAGAGAGAAGGCCACGTGGAGACGGAGGCAGAGACTGGAGGGAAGCGGCCACAAGCCAAGAACGCTCAGAGCCGCTGGGAGCTGGAAGAGACAAGGACAGGTCCACCCCTAGTGCCCTGGAGGGGGCGCAGCCCTTCCCACACCTCGAGGTCGGACTCTGGCCTGCGCAGCTGTGAGGGAGTGGATTTCTGCTGCGTAAGCCGCCCAGGGAGGGGGTCTTTGGAAACGGACGTAGCACCCCCCTCTACCCGTCCACGTCATCTGCCCAGGGTCCAGGCACAGGCAGGCGCGGGGCCCAGGCATGGAAGGTCAGGGCCCGGCTGGACTCAGTCAGACAAGGTGACGCTCAGCCCAGCCACTGTGGGTCCTGCTCGCAACCTGTCCCCGCATCTGTGAAATGGGTGTAGGACCCTTGGGTTCGAAGGGAGTGCACCGTGAGCCCTGGAGCGGCAGCGCTACCTCACCCGTGACGCTCTCGAGCACAGGTAGACACCAGATTTTCCATAAGGACCCGGCTCCCACCACCCTGACCACAGGCACTGCCGCCCTGGCTCCTCCTCCCCATTCCCCAGAGGAGGAAACAGGCGGGGGTAGTGCAGTCCCCAGGGCCACATAGCCAGGGAGCGGCAGCGCCCCCAAGCCCTCTGGCCTCCCAGGGCCCCTCTGGCTGGTGCATAGAGGCCGCACCCCCGGTCCCCATGCCACTCACCTGCCAGGCGTC
>NW_012119062.1:3057-4042 GCF_000951035.1 Colobus angolensis palliatus | reverse complement strand
TTTTACCAGTGGCTGTATGACAATTCTATACATGTTCAGAAGAGTAAGAAAGCACACAACATGGGAAATCAGAAGGCACCAGGAAGTAGTGAAATCAAAACTGAACATTGAAGCATGTATAAGTTCAAAACCTATGGTCAATTGGAATATTGTAAGCAAAATAATTAAAGAGGAAGGTGACCAGCCTATCACATTATCATCCCCAAGTTTGCTAAGTGCCTTCTTCCCCATACTCAGCTTTTATGTATCATATTCAAAGCACCTAAAAACTTGTCTTTTTTTTTTTTTCCAGAAAAAAGGTGAAGCTCAGAACATTTCTATTAGTAGTAACTATAAGCTTAACTCAAGTCTCTGAGAACAGAAACCACACTTTTAATGCCTCCTCTCAAAGGGCCGGAGTTCAGTCATGCTGGAGTAAAGAGACCCAGGCTAGAATGTTACGGGGGAGGCTTCCGATGCCAAGGTGGAAAGTGTGACTCAGTTCAGTGCATGCCATTAACTTGTTTGGAACAACACAATGGAGTAGGCAGTTAGAAGACTTGTGCCAGCCAAAGTACATCCTCTTGATTCGAGAAGAATGAGGCAGGCTGGAGAGGAAGTGGCTCATGTGGAAGCACATGCAGGAATCTACACCAGTGATTCCTTTAGGGGGCATAAAACTCACCCACAAAATTTGGTGCAAATCCAAGGGCCCAGGCCCTATTCTACTTTGTGCTCATTACTGATTCTCCAGATGATTCTCATATCCTCAAAGGTGTGAGAAGTACTGGCCTGACAAGAGATGAGGTGGAGCTGATCCCAAATACTGTGGTGGAAGCATAGAGGGAGGGAAATGGTGAGAGTAACAGAAAAGAGTGAACCACAGGATTGGATTTCTTTCATATAGCGCCACTTCTTGATTTAAAGTTTTGGGGGCTAACACTTGTTACAAACAGACATATAGAAAATTATTTTTGGTGAGATTCATTGCATCACAGTGATGTTA
>NW_012119062.1:0-1517 GCF_000951035.1 Colobus angolensis palliatus | reverse complement strand
AGTTCATTTTTAATTAAATGCAATACTTATTACAATTGAAATGTTCACAAATAATTTAATAAATAAAAAAGCTCTTCATTTAGAAAGTCTAAAATCATAACAACTCATTGGAAAAGTTCTAAAATAAAATAAAAGTAAATACAACAACAACTAGTTAAAATGTTAATATAATCCTAGTGTTCATGGCAGAAATACTACCTACAAAATGAAAAGAAAGTAGAAAGTTCTAGCTAAGTCAATCAGATAACAGAAAGAACTGAAGGGCATCCAACTTGGAAAGAAAAGAGTCAAATTATCTTTGCAGATGATTTAATCTTATATTTGGAAAAACCTAAATACTCCACCAAAGACTACCCAAATTAATAAATAAATTCAGTACAGTTGCAAGACACAAAATCAACATTAAAATAGCCATTTCTATATGGCAAGAATAAACAATCTGAAAAAGAAATTAAGAAAGTAATCCCATTTACAATATCCAGAAATAAAATAAAATAGCTAGGAATTAACAACAACAACAAAAACAATTTCTACAGTGAAAACTATAAAACACTGATGAAAGAAATTGAAGAAGACCCAAGAAAAATAAAAATATATTCCATGTTCATGGACTGTGAGAATCAATATTGTTAAAATGTCCACATTACTCAAAGGAATCTGAAAATTCAATGCAATGCCTATCAAAATACCAATGCCATTCTTCAGAGAAATAGGAAATACAATCCTAAAATTTATGTGGAATCACAAAAGACCCAGAATAGCCAAAGCTATCTAAGACAAAAAAAGAAAAGAAAAGAAAAAATAGAGAAATTGCATTACCAGATTTCAAATTATACTGCAGAGCTATAGTGACCAAACAGCATGCTACTGGCATAAAAACAAACATAGACCAATAGAATAGAATAGAGAACCCAGAAACAAATTTATATATCTACAGTGAAATAATTTTTGACAAAGAAGAATATAAACTGAGGCAAAAGACAGTCTCTTCAATAAATGATGCTGGGAAAAAAAAAAAAAAAGAAAAAAAAATAGAGAAATTACATTACCAGATTTCAAATTATACTGCAGAGCTATCGTGACCAAACAGCATGCTACTGGCATAAAAAGAAACATAGACCAATAGAATAGAATAGAGAACCCAGAAACAAATTTATATATCTACAGTGAATTCATTTTCGACAAAGGTCCTAAGAACAATCTCTTCAATAAATGGTGCTGGAAAAACTGAATATCCACATGCAGAATAAGATTAGAACTGTATATAAACATCAAATAAACGTGGATTAAAGACTAAAATCTAAGACCTCAAACTATGAAACTATTGTACAAAAGCAAAAAACAAAACCACTGGGGAAACTCTTCAGGACATTGTAGTAGGCAAAGATTTCTTGGGTAATACTAAACAAGCATGGGCAACGAAAGCAAAAACGGACAAATGGGACGATGTCAAGTTAAAAAGCTTCTGCACAGCAAAGGAAACAATCAACAAAGTGAAGAGACAACCCACAGAATGG
>NW_012119061.1:5184-6507 GCF_000951035.1 Colobus angolensis palliatus | reverse complement strand
AGCTGGGACTACAGGCGCCCGCCACCTCACCCGGCAAGTTTTTTGTATTTTTAGTAGAGACGGGGTTTCACCGTGTTAGCCAGGATGGTCTCGATCTCTTGATCTCGTGATCCGCCCGTCTTGGCCTCCCAAAGTGCTGGCATTACAGGCCTGAGCCACCGCGCCCGGCCTCTGCTAAGTTCTAAAAAAAATATTAAGCCGGGCACGGTGGCTCACACCTGTAATCCCAGCACTTTGAGAGGCCGAGGTGGGCGGATCACGAGGTCAGGAGATTGAGACCGCTAACACGGTAAAATCCCCGTCTCTACTAAAAATACAAACAATTAGCCAGGCGTGGTAGTGGGCTGGTAGTGGGCGTCTGCAGTCCCAGCTACTTAGGAAGCCGAGGCAGGAGAATGACGTGAACCCAGGAGGCGAAGCTTGCAGTGAGCTGAGATCGTGCCACTGCACTGCAGCCTGGGGGTCAGAGCGAAACCCCATCTCAAAAAAAATTTTTTTTGAAGATGCGGGGTCTTGCTACGTTGCCCTGGCTGGTCTCAAACTCCTGCGCTCAGGTGATCCTCCCTGAGCCTCTCAAAGTACTGGGTTACCCAGCCCTGCTAAGTTTAAACATTTTTCTTAGAGATGGGGTCTTGCTATGTTGCCCTGGCTGGTTTCAAACTCCCAGAACACGTCACCCTGCTAAATTTAAAATAATTATCTTAGAGGGCTGGTCTCAAACTCCTGAGCTCAAGCGATCCTCCCCGGGCCTCTCAATGCACTGGGATGCCCTGCTTCCCTATGTTAAAATAATTTCTTTTTGAGGTGGGTTCTTGCTCTGTTGCCCCCGCGGCTCTCAAACTCCTGGCGTCAAGCGATCCTCCCCGGGCCTCTCAAGAGCGCTGGGATCGCGGGCGTGACCTGTCCTTGCAGCCCAACCCATTCATTCCCATCACCGAGCTGGTCACTGGGAGTACAACGTCAACAACGACGTCCTGGCAGTAATGTTCCCAGACATCGTGCTGCTTTCCATAACCCTCTCCCCAAAGACAAAACAATGCATTGCTCTGGATTAGAATTACACAAATGAGCTATGAAGAGGGGGGTGAGAACCACCAGGAACCATAGCCTGCTTATTCCAGGACACCTGCGGGCAGGCTCGCTGCCCCGTTGGCCTTAGAATTGCCCTTCACGGTGGACGGGGCAAGATCAGACACCGGCCAGGCAACCGCCGGAAAGGTTGGTCCCAGCCCGGAGGACCCGCAGGATTGAGCTCAAGGTCAAGGCCCGCCCGCTGCAAGGTGCAAGGTGCGTCCAGGGAACCTGCTCCATCGCGCATGCGCC
>NW_012119061.1:0-764 GCF_000951035.1 Colobus angolensis palliatus | reverse complement strand
GCAACCTCCGCCTCCCGCGTTCAAGGGATTCTCCTGCCTCAGCCTCCCGAGTAGCTGGAATTATAGGTACCCGCCACCACGCCTGGCTAATGTTATGTTTTAAGTGGAGACGGGATTTCACCATGTTGACCAGGCTGGTTTCGAACTCCAGACCTCAGGGGATCCGCCCACATCGGCTTCCTAAAGTGCTGGGATGACAGGCGTGAGCCACTGTGCCTGGTGAGCCACTGTGTGCCTGGTCGTGTCTTTTCCGTTCTTTTCTTTCCTCTCTCCCGTTCTCCCTCTCGTTTTCTTCTTCCTTTCTTTTATTCTTTCCTGTCTCGCTCTTTTCTTTCTCTCTGTTTCTCCCTTTCTCCCCGTTTTCCTTTTTTTTTTTTTTTTTTTTGAGATGGAGCCTCGCTCTATCACCCAGGCTGGAGTGCAATGGCACGATCTTGGCTCACTGCAACCCCCTGCCTCCCAGGTTCAAGAGATGCTTCTGCCTCCCCCTCCTGAGGAGCTGGGATTACAGGCTCGTGCCACCACGCCCGGCTATTTTATTTTTATTTTTAGGAGAGACGAGGTTTCACCATGTTGACCAGGCTGGGCTCGAACTCCTGACCTCAGGTGATACGCCCACCTCGGCCTCCCAAAGTGCTGGATTACAGTCGTGAGCCACCGCGCCCGGCGTCCCTTTGTTTTTTCATATCTCCTCCCTGTTTTTCTTTCCTCCCTCCCTGCCTCTTCTCTCCTGCCTCCCTCTTTTTCCTTTTTCTTCTCTCCTC
>NW_012119060.1:2847-3807 GCF_000951035.1 Colobus angolensis palliatus | reverse complement strand
TGCTCCACTTGCCCATTAGATTCTTTCACTTCTTCCACCAATTCTTCCACATTTTAAGGGATATAGAGTGGATCCTTATAAACACCATATGTTGTCATTTACTATTTGCTACATCCCAGACTGTGTACTTTACATACATTATGTTACTTAATACTTGAGAAAAGCAGTGATTTTTAGTGATACATGAGATGGTCCATCATTATAATTTTATCAAATTATTGAGTCTTTTGAGATTGACATCTGACTGCTATGTCAAAGATAAATTATTTCGGCCGGGCGCGGTGGCTCAAGCCTGTAATCCCAGCACTTTGGGAGGCGGAGACGGGCGGATCACGAGGTCAGGAGATCGAGACCATCCTGGCTAACACAGTGGAACCCCGTCTCTACTAAAAATACAAAAACTAGCCGGGCGAGGTGGCGGGCGCCTGTAGTCCCAGCTACTCGGGAGGCTGAGGCAGGAGAATGGCGTGAACCCGGGAGGCGGAGCTTGCAGTGAGCTGAGATCTGGCCACTGCACTCCAGCTCGGGCGACAGAGCGAGACTCCGTCTCAAAAAAAAAAAATAAATAAATTATTTCAATATTGCTGAATAGCAAGATAAACATAATCAAAGGAAGCACAAATATGATTCATCTCACCATTGGTGACTTTATGAAGTTAAACAAGCTGAAGTTTAACAAATTCACATTGATCTAAAGAAGTTTTTACCAGCACTCAGCAATGCTAGCAATCTAATATAGCTCAAGATTTAATAAAAGGTAGGCTTTATTAATCAAAGTGTTTTTAAAGGCTATTGTTTCTTTGCCTTCTTTTATGATTTAGAAGATTAGAGCCTTAAGGTTTTTCAGAGGAGTTAGCTACATTACTTTAAAGATGAATTAGTACACACTGATAAAATAATATTTAAAAAGAATAATATATAATATTTAAAAGGTTATTCTAAGATAATAAATTACCTCCT
>NW_012119060.1:0-1267 GCF_000951035.1 Colobus angolensis palliatus | reverse complement strand
AGAAACTTTTCTATCCTTTGTTTACATGTCTGTTGGTGTGGCCTCTTCAGACAAAACTTTCTAGTGAGGAGACAGCAGTTTTTAACAAGGAAAAGACACACAATGAAGGAATATTAATGTATAAGTACTACTCGGATTAAAGTTCTTGTCAGAAAAATTTGGATTTGGAGTGAAAATATGTGTTTCCTTTTCTAGTTTATGCACCACTTTTATAATAGTGCCTTTTTTCATTAAAATACTTCTATGTAAAAGACTTTCTATTTATTTTATTGCTACTCTGTCAGGGAGAGAAAAATTATAATCAACTTTTTTCACAGTAGAGAAGTGAAAATTGCAAATAAACTCCTAATGTGGGTCAAAATCAAGAGCAACTTCAGATTTTTATGATGTGAATGGCATAGTAGTTAAAACCTCAGATACATCTGCATTACATTCTTAATAGTTAATGTGATTGCTTTGTGATCATGTGCAAGATAGCTGCCTCTCATTTGAAAATAGAGATAATAATAATACAATTGTCTGAGGATTGTGGTAAGGATTAAAGAAGATATGGCACAAATATCAGTAATTGCTATCTATTATTATTATTATTATTATTATTATTAATTCAGGTCTATATCTTCATTACATAATAAAATAATTGCTGTTTCTACCTTCACACAAATTCTCAAATCTCTGCCTTCTCTGATATTCTTTCCATTGCATGAAAATTGTTTTATTCTAGGGCAATACTAACTTCCTATTTGCTGAAAAAATGGGCATTTTTCAGACCTCATCTTCAACTCACTGTAATTTTTGGCACTGTTTACCAGTGCTCTCTTCTTGCAACTTTTTAATATTTTGCCGTCTCATTTGATTGGAGAATACAGAGGGATCTCAGAGCATGAGCTTCCTCTCTTTACATCTTGTCCCACTGCTGAGGTCCTCACTATTGTTTTAAGTATATTCCCTGTGCTCTAAGCCCTATATATGTGCCCTTTATTACCTATGTCCTTCTCTCCAGGCCATGTGGGATGACTTTTCCACTATGGGTTTTCCAGGAGTAAAGGTATCAAGCTCATACACTTGTTAATTAAAACAGATGAAATGAGATTAAACGGCAAAATCTGACACATTATTTAAATGAAAAACTATGCTTGTAACAATAGGGATATGATTATACATCTAGCTGTAGTTCCATAGACCATCTATGTTCCCTTACTAAATTATCATATGTCACTGGCCTAAAGAAATAAGTAGAAAAAGCTGGGTGCAGTGACTCACGCCT
>NW_012119059.1:1040-1779 GCF_000951035.1 Colobus angolensis palliatus | reverse complement strand
AAAAAAAAAAAAAAAGAAAAGAAAAGAAAAAAAGAAACCTGTTGGTCAAATTCTTTCATACTTGGGAAGCGGTGACAGATACAGGAGCTCAATGTACTGCTTCTCTGGGAGTACTGGCCTCAACAAAGGAGTATCAGGGTCCTGACTCTGGCCCTGCTACATGTCTCAAACGTAAAACCTTTAAACATGTGCCTTGTACATAGAAAAGACTCAGTAAATGGCATCTGGTTTTTTTTTTGTTTTTCTTTTGTTTTTTGGGGGGGTTTTTTTTTGAGACAGAGTCTTACTTTGTCACCCAGGCTGGAGTGCAGTAGCGCTATCTCGGCTTGCTGCAAACTTCGCCTCCCAGGTTCAAGCAATTCTCTTGCGTCAGCCTCCTGAGTAGTGGGATTACAGATGTGGACCACCATGCCCGGCTAATTTTTGTATTTTTTGTAGAGATGGGGTTTCACCATGTTGGCCAGATTGGTCTCAAACTCTTGACCTCAAGTGATCTGTTCACCTCAGCCTCCCAAAGTGCTGGGATTATAGGGGTGAGCCACCACACTGGGCCATGGCTGCTATTTTCAGGTAGTCTGGCTTCAGAACCAGGTTCTACCATGGATAGTTGTGATCTGAGCACATCACTTGACTCAGAGTCTTCATCTTTACTATGGGGATAACATCATTCTATTTCACAGTGTTGTGATAAGACCCATTAAACCCCACTGGTGCATACCCATAGTTTATTTATTTATTT
>NW_012119059.1:0-375 GCF_000951035.1 Colobus angolensis palliatus | reverse complement strand
ATGTCTTAGTAAACATTATTGATTTAGTTAGTGGTCTGGCTCTCCCAACTAAGCTGCATTCCTTGTTGTGAAAAAATCTCATTTTTTTTTTTTTTTTTTTTTTGAGATAGTGTCTCACTCTGTCACCCAGGCTGGAGTACAGTGGCGCGATCTCGGCTCACTGCAGCCTCTGCTTCCTGAGTTCAAGCAATTCTCCTGTCTCAGCCTCCTGAGTAGCTGGGACTACAGGTGTGCACCACCACGCTTGGCTAATTTTTGTATTTTTAGTAGAGACATGGTTTTGCCACGTTGGCCAGGCTGGTCTTGAACTCCTGACCCCTGGTGATCTGCCCGCCTCGGCCTCCCAAAGTGCTGGGATTACAGGCATGAGCCACT
>NW_012119058.1:901-1925 GCF_000951035.1 Colobus angolensis palliatus | reverse complement strand
CTCCTGAGTAGCTGGTACCACAGGCATGTGCCACCACACCCTGCTAATTTCTTGTATTTTTAGTGGAGTCAAGGTTTTGCCATGCTGACTCCAGGTCTCGAACTCCTGGATTCAAGCAAGCTGTCTGCCTTGGCTTCCCAAAGTGCTGGTACAGGTGGGGGCCACCGTGCAGGGCCTCTAAGATGACATTCTTAAAAGGAAGGCCCACTTCTGAAATAATAGTTGTAAATGCCATAGCGGTTGTTAACATACATTAGAGTACTCTCATCATTTTGAAAAGAAAATGTTCAAATTTTATTACTTGTATTCATTGACCACCAATTTATGCAAGAATGTCTGTTTATTCTTATTTAATTAATTCTACCCAGTTATTTGCAGGTATTAGGTAGATTTTAAGAGTGTAAGAAAACCGTATGCTCTAGGTAGGAGCAAAGCAGGTATAAATGAATGAAAAGTTTGATGTACCATTTTTGAAAAAATATTTTTGTAATTTTTTAAGCAGTATTTTTTTAATTACAAAAGCAATACAGTTTATACATGAATTTCATAACAATACTGTTCATAATAGCCCAAAAGTAGAGACAACCCAAATGTAATTCAATTGATGAATGAATAAATAAAATGTGGTATACCATAAAATAGAGTATTACTCAGTCATGAAAAGGAATGAAGTACTGATACATGCTACAACATGGATGGGCCTTGGAAACATTATGCTGAGTTAAATAAGTCAGACACAAAGCACCACATGATGTGTGATTACATTTAAGTAAAATACCCAGAATAGACACATAGATTAGTGATAAGTGGAATCTACAAATCTACAGAAAGATTGTGGTTGCTGGAGGCTAGAGAGAGAGGGGAATGGGTGTGACTGCTAATGCGTATGAGTTTATTTTGGGAATGATGAAGGTGTTCTAAAATTGATTGTGGTGATGGTTGCACATTCTGTTAATATACTAAAAAGCACTGAGTTTGTATACTTTAAAATGATGAGTTTTATGGTATGTGAATTTGTTATTTG
>NW_012119058.1:0-326 GCF_000951035.1 Colobus angolensis palliatus | reverse complement strand
TCAGACACAAAGCACCACATGATGTGTGATTACATTTAAGTAAAATACCCAGAATAGACACATAGATTAGTGATAAGTGGAATCTACAAATCTACGGAAAGTTTGTGGTTGCTGGAGGCTAGAGAGAGAGGGGAATGGGTGTGACTGCTAATGCGCATGAGTTTATTTTGGGAATGATAAAAGGTGTTGTAAAATTGATTGTGGTGATGGTTGCACATTCTGTGAATATACTAAAAAGCACTGAGTTTGTATACTTTAAAATGATGAGTTTTATGGTATGTGAATTTGTTATTTGAAAAAATCACAACACAGGCCGGGCACGGTGG
>NW_012119057.1:6993-7904 GCF_000951035.1 Colobus angolensis palliatus | reverse complement strand
TATGCTTTTCTGTCATCTTGCTTCTTTTTTTTTTTTTTTGAGACAGAGTTTCACTCTTCTGTTGCCTAGGCTGGAGTGCAATGGTACAATCTCAGCTCACTGCAACCTCCACCTCCCAGGTTCAAGTGACTCTCCTGCCTCAGTCTCCAGAGTAGCTGCGATTACAGACATGTGCCACCATGCCCGGCTAATTTTGTATTTTTAGTAGAGATGAGGTTTCACTATGTTGGTCTCGAACTCCCAACCTTAGGTGATTTGCCCACCTCAGCCTGCCAAAATGTTGGGATTACAGGCGTGAGCCACAGTGCCCAGCCATCTTGCTTCTTTACTTATGTTGTCCCCACACCTGTAATGTCTTTCCTTCCATTTCTATCAAAATTGTATTCCTCTGGGTTTCTGTGGTTGAGGAAGTAGGAACATTCTGCTGGGCTCCTGGTGGTTTCTGTCTGCTCTGCAGCAGAAAGCCCTTTCCCCACAGTACATCAATGCAAGCTTGAATAACAAAGGCAATTTTTTGGCCAGGCGTAGGGTCTCATGCCTATAATCCTAGTGCTTTGAGAGGTCAAGGCAGGAGTATTGCTTGAGCCCAAGAATTTAAGACCAGCCTGGGCAACATAGGGAGACCTCATCTCAAGAAAAAAATAAAATAAGATAAAATAAGTCAGGCATGGTAGTGTGTGCCTGTGGTCCCAGCTATTCAGGAGGCTGAGATGGGAGAATTGCTTGAACCCAGGAGGTCGAGGCTGCAGTAAGCTTTGATTGTGCCACTGCACTGCAGCCTGGGCAACAGAGCAAGACCCCGCCTCAAAGAAAAAGAAAAAGAAGGCTGGATGTGGTGGCTCACGCTATAGTCCCAGCATTTTGGGAGGCCGAGGTGGGCAAATCACTTGAGGCCAGGAGTTGGAGACCAG
>NW_012119057.1:0-1318 GCF_000951035.1 Colobus angolensis palliatus | reverse complement strand
TAATCCCAGCACTTTGGGAGGCTGAGGTGGGTGGATCACGAGGTCAGGAGATTGAGACCATCCTAGCTAACAAGTGAAACCCCATCTCTACTAAAAATACAAAAAATTAGCTGGGCGTGGTGGTAGACGTCTGTAATCTCAGTTATTCGGGAGGCTGAGTCCGGAGAATGGTGTGAACCTGGGAGGCGCAACTTGCAGTGAGCCGAGATCGTACCACTGCACTCCAGCCTGAGCAACACAGCAAGACTCTGTCTCAAAAAACAAACAAACAAATGAAAACTCCTGACCTCGTGATCCACCCACCTCAGCCTCCCAAAGTGTTAGAATTACAGGCATGAGCCACTGTGCCTGGCCTAAGCAGGGTTTTCTTTGAAGCCCTGCTTCTGCACTTACCCTTGGCTCCATGCTTTGTATCCTGGAGCCAGACCCTTCATCTCCAAGCTTAGGCCAAACCAACTCATGTTGGGTAAGAACTTTGCACTTGTAGAGCCTCTGTGCCAGTGATACTGAGTTCTCTACTGTTCAAAGAGAGTTAAACAGACACATTCTTACTTTTTGGAAGTGCATAAGCTAAAACAAACAAAGGATAGAGAAAAGGCAGACATAGACAAGACCTTAACAATTGACTATGTACTGGAGAAAAAGGCAGTGGAAAGATTTATATTGTGAAACTCAAGGGGTTGTCATCATTAATGATGTTTCCTGTCCACATTCCCTTATTTGCTCAAAGACTCAAACATCACCCCTATGTGATGACTCCTAAATCTGCCTCCAGGTGAGCTACCTTACTCAACTTGCAAGTGGAAATCTTTTACTGTGTCTGGTACATCTCTGCTTAAATACCTCACTCTTAAAGATGGGAAGTTCCCAGCTGAACTCATTGCTCTTGTTGCTAACCACATCCACCTTTCCTAGTTTTTCCTCTCTGTGTTCCTGTACCTATACCAATCACGGACATTGTTGTAGCACTTTGCAGATTATAAAACCTGTCCTCTCACTTTAACTCATTAATTTCCCCAACTGCTTGGGCTTGAAAGCTATAGCATCCATACTGACTGATTTCTCTTCCATCCCTTTCTTCACATTTTTAACCTATGTACTTGGTTTGATCTACAAATAGTGTGATTTTCATTTTCTTTTTTTTTTAAGGAAAAAAAAAATCTTATTTATTTATTTATTGAGATGGAGTCTCGCTCTGTCACCCAGGCTGGAGTGCAATGGCATGATCTTGGCTCACTGCAACCTCTGCCTTCTGGGTTTAAGGGATTCTCCTGCCTCAGCTTCCCAACTAGCTGGGATTACAGGCACGTGCCACCAT
>NW_012119056.1:9466-9983 GCF_000951035.1 Colobus angolensis palliatus | reverse complement strand
AGGATGGTCTCGATCTCCTGACCTCGTGATCCGCCCGTCTCGGCCTCCCAAAGTGCTGGGATTAGAGGCTTGAGCCACCGCGCCCGGCCTCAGTGGTACTTTGAATTCTGGTTGTGTTAGTCCATTTCACTCTGCTGATCCAGGCATACCTGAGACTGGGTAATTTATAAAGAAAAAGAGGTTTAATGGCTGGGGAGGCCTCACAATCCTGGCAGAAGGTGAAGCCGTGTCTTACGTGGCAACAGGCAAGAGAGACAACGAGAACCAAGCAAAAGCGGTTTCCCCTCATACAACCATTAGATCTCGCAAGACTTATTCATTACCATGAGAACAGTATGGGAGGAACCGCCCCCGTGATTCAATTATCTGCCACCAGGTCCCTCCCACAACACGTGGGAATTATGGGAGGTACAATTCAAGATGAGATTTGGGAGGGGACACGGCCACACCGTGTCACTGGTCTTTCCTAATCCACCTGCTGCTATTTACTGCTCAGAAACCTCAAGTATCTGCTCCA
>NW_012119056.1:0-881 GCF_000951035.1 Colobus angolensis palliatus | reverse complement strand
GAGAATGGCATAAACCCGGGAGGCGGAGCTTGCAGTGAGCTGAGATCCGGCCACTGCACTCCAGCCCGGGCGACAGAGCAAGACTCCGTCTCAAACAAACAAAAAACAAACAAACAAAAATAATATTCTCTTTAGCCTTGATATTGTATAGTTACACTATGTTGAGTTTGGATGTGGATTTGTTTTCATTTATGCTGCTGGTATGTGGACGACACTGTCAATGTGAAGCTCTGTGTCTTCATTTCTGGAAAGTCTCAGTACATTTTCAAATACAATGAAAAATCACAAAACATGGCTGGTGCAGAAGAAAGCAATGGTTTATAAGTTGTACTTTTTTTTTTGTGAGACAGCGTCTTGCTCTTTCACCCGGGCTGGAGTGCAGTGGCACAGTCTTGGCTTACTGCAACCTCCACCTCCTGAGTTCAAGTGATTCTTGTGCCTCAGCCTCCTGGGTAGCTCAGACTACAGACGTGTGCCACCATACCCAGCTAATTTTTTGTATTTTTAGTAGAGATGGGGTTTCACTATGTTGGTCAGTCTGGTTTCAAACTCCTGACCTCAAATGATTCACCCGCCTCAGCCTCCCAGTGGTGGAATTACAGGCATGAACCACCTTGCCCTGCTGTACTCACTCTTAATTATTATACAGTACGTATGTAAACGTACTGTAGACTTGGAGTTTTAACAAAGTGTCCTATGCTCTCTTCTCTCACACCATAAAAACCTTTACTTTTGTGACCAGGCAGCAGTCCATATTGCTGTCTTTGCACTCAGTGGTTTAAAACTAAAAGTGATTCTGACATTTTCTGAACTAAGACTTAAGTGCAGCTTCCCTTCTCTTCTCCTACTTCTAGATGCCATTTTTTTTTTTTTTTTTTTTT
>NW_012119055.1:197575-198385 GCF_000951035.1 Colobus angolensis palliatus | reverse complement strand
TCAGTTGGCTTATTTTGAAGTGTTACTTGACATAAAATGGACTGTTTATTTTTAGTGTAGGGGGCAGCATCATAAACTCCTAGGCAGCTATTGGCAAGATTGTATTTATTTGTCCAAAATTGATTGTAAACCATTCTCTACGAGAACTAGTGCAACATACAACTGATGCTTCCTACTATGATTCTTGTGTTTGTGAATTCACATTCTTGCCAAAATGTATTTAGAACCCCCAGATCAATACTCTTGGTTCAATCATGATCATTTATTGATATTTGCAAAATGGCAAAATGTCTGAGGTAAGTAAAACTCACCTTGCAGCTGAAATAGGAAGACCCCAAGTTTTCTTATTTCAGCTGTCATACTATAGGCATGTGTCCTTTTTTGCAGGCTATTTACGGCTATGTTTTTCACATTTTTGTGTTTCCTGTTAGTGATTTGCTGTCTGAAATGCCCCCCAAGCATAGTGCTGAAGTTTCATCTCGTGTTTCTGTGCACAAGAAGTCTGTAATGTGCCTTATGAGGAAAATATGTATGTTAGATGAACTTTATTCAGGTATGAATTACAGTGCTATTGGCTGTGAGTTCAATACTAATGACTCAACAATACATATTAAATGAGGTATCTTCATACTGAAACATACCCAAAATAAAGTCATGTATTGATTGGTTGAAGAAAGTGTCATGGTCAGAGTCCATGAAACCCTAACCTCTGTATCTCTTCTAGGAGCAATGGTTCTGGATTTTGCTCTTCAGTGTCACTTCATATACCATAACTACAGTGAATAATGAGAACTGAATATCTCTCTCTCT
>NW_012119055.1:191614-191962 GCF_000951035.1 Colobus angolensis palliatus | reverse complement strand
ACCATGTTGTACAGGCTGGTCTCGAACTCCTGACCTCGTGATTCACCTGCCTCGGCCTCCCAAAAGGCTGGGATTACATGCGTGAGCCACTGTGCGTGGCCTAATTTTTGTATTTTTAGTAGAGATGGGGTTTCACTATGTTGGCCAGGTGATCCTCCCACCTCAGCCTCCTGAAGTGCTGGGATTACAGGTGTAGCCACCACACCCGGCCAGGACAGACTTTAATAAAAATGTTTACTGGGTATTCAGAAAGTGAAAAAAAAAAAAAAAAAACAAGAAGGAGACGCTGCTCAGTTGGGCCTGGAGTTGCTGAGTTTGAAGGGGAGTCCTCATGGGACTGAGGGCCAG
>NW_012119055.1:188601-191564 GCF_000951035.1 Colobus angolensis palliatus | reverse complement strand
GATTTAATCTATGCACATGGCAATTTACCCATTAAGTATTTTTTGTGACTAACTCTTTTTGACATTAGGTGAGTGAACTGTATAATTGGTTTGTGAAGCAGTGCTCTTTTCTATTTCAACAATAATTCATCTTTTTCCCCCTACTCTCCTATTAAATGAGGTAATAACGTCAAGGTATATGCTAGATGAATACTAGATGAATACAAGGTATCTCCTATTAAATGAGATAATTTCAAAATATATACAAACTTTTGAGGCAGCCAATACTTTTTTCCTAGATGTCTTTATTTCATAAATGAATATTTCTCCAAGTTATAAGATCACTTTTATAGATAATAGTGAATAGACCCCATGTAAATGCTACACAGTTTCTTAAAGAAGTGGTTGATTAAAATGACAGATAAAGTCATAGAAAGTTCTTTGAAAGCAGGAGACCTTATTTGGAATATCATTAATTTGAGATCCTGGAGCTTGGCCAGTGTGTGAGTGACCTGAGCTCAGCCTTGCGGTATCGAATTTGAAGGTCAGTGATGAATTATGAGAATTCCGATGCGTATTGGCATGGGAGGTAAAAGGCCAGGAAACGGCATGATGTTTTCCATTAGTGTGCTGGTGGGCTTCAGTTGATGCAGATGGAAAGCTAGTTTCACTTTTTCATTGAATCATACATTGTTCTCAGAAACTAGTGGCTCATTCTCGAATTGACCAAGCTAGGTACCCAGAGGAAACATGGATTGTTGAAAATATTCAGTTGTCATCCTGAGACCTTGTAAACAGCCCAGGGAGTATTGGTAAGTCCAACAAGGAAAGCAACAATGGTGTTTTCAGTACCATCATGAGGCCCTTCTTGCCACATAAAAAATTTGAAGAGGGTCTTTGCTGCCACGAAAACAAGTCCCTTTAGAAAACTAATGAACTAGCATAGGCCTTAATTCCAGGACTGTCAATGCTGTCTCTAAGCATTGTAATTTCTATGGACAGTCCATGGCACAAGAGTGAACTATATGTTTTAATGAAATTTTCCACACTGTGGTGGGCCTGTTGAAGATAAATAAAACCAGACGTTAGTTACAATGGTGAAAACAGATGTTATTCGTGACTACTGAGAGGGAAAGAGCAGAGTTGCATTCCGATTTGCATAGAAATAACAGTGCATTTTCATGAGAGAATGAGGGAGTCCAGGGGAAGCAAGCAGGCACTCAGGTAGTGTCAGGGAAGTGAAAAATTACAAAAGTTGGTCAGTGTAAATGTAATTAGTCTAGCTGTGTCTGTTAGGTGGCAATGATCAGAGTTAAGATTCTCTCCTCCCACAGGGACTGGCAGACAGAGACCCTATCCTTCCTTTGAAATGTAATCATTATTACATTTCAAATTAATGGCTTTCAGGTTAAGATTCTCTCCTCCCACAGGGACTGGCAGACAGAGACCCTATCCTTCCTTTGAAATGTAATAATTATTACATTTCAAATTAATGGCTTTGAGGTCCTTGAGAAAGACACTCCTGACTTGTAGGAGAGGCATATACATCTCAAAAGGACACAGAGGTATGCACAATGTTAAGCTATGTTTAACAAAGGATCTAAATAAGCAGGTCAGGTGCCTATTCATCTGGTGTTGGCTGAAACAAGCAGTAAATTCTTTTGACAACCCTGAGCTTTTCTAGGCAGGAATTCAAAAGAAAGCTGGGTGGTTACAGAAACACAGTGAATGATCTTAGGGTGATAGAAGCCCTTCTAAAGTTTAGTCAGTTCTCTTAGAGCAGGGTTTTGGATGAAGTTATTATGAGCTGATAGTTCTTGCAGTTCTCAAACGGGGGTCAATTTACATCCTGCAAATCAAAGAAGGTTCTTGGAGGCCCCAGAATCTGAGGCCTCCTTAGAGTGTTACTTCAAAACTGGGCATTATAAAAATAATGTATGTAATTGTTGTATATATTGTATCATCTGAATTGAAGCTTCTGATTTGTTTTTCTAAGACCAGCCGAGCGGGCACAAAAGAACCAGCGGGTAGGCAAGTGTAGGAGCAAAAACTGCGAATTTATTTTTGGTCACCTAGCTTCAGGGAAAGAAGGTGGGTAGGGAGAAGTCTGTCGGCCTCCGGCAAAGGAGGCCGGCAGAGTCCCCCGGTGGGGCTCTCGGACGGAGTTCCCACAGTCCTGACATCCCGACAGAAGTGGGGCTGTGAGAAGGCCGCGTGGCTCACTGGCGGAGAGCGGCTTTTCTAGGAGTGGGAGGGCAATAGGCAGGGAACGGGCGTGTCGGGGGCATTCCGCAGGTGCGACCAGGTAAATCTTGGTCTCTTTGGATTGACGTCACCTGGCACATGCCCAGTTGATCTGCACCTTCCCGGGCGCCGGCTGCATTTTCGCGTGCGCGGGAAGAGCTGGTGGTGAAGAAGAACCCGGAAGTGCAGCATCTTGCCTCCGTTCGTCCAAACAGTCCAACCTTTTATCGATAATAGTGATAAAGGGGCGCTGTGGTCTGTCTGGCTACTTCCTGCTTTTAAGGGGTGTCGTTAAGGTCAGGGCCTATGGTTGGTATTTGGACGCACGGATGAAAAATAAAATAAGGCACAGTATTAGTATAAGAATGAGGAATGGAAGCATTTGTTGGAATATGGGCAAAACCCAGAAGGATGGTCCTGGCAAGTTTGGGGAGTATGAGATAGTTCAGAAAATTCAGTAAGTTTGAGGCGAGTGGGGGAAAGCCAAACTGATTTCCACTGATTGCTTTCAGTAGGGGCCCTTTTTAGCTGGGAATGAGGAACGAGTGCGCAAAGTAGTTGTTGGCCAGGCAACAATTAAAGAGTGGAGTTTTTCGTGGAGTGGATGCCTTTCCGCTTACTCCTACTACAGAGATATTGGATGGAAGGCTAGGTCCAGAGAAGGACGGCAAAACAGAATAGGTAGCCTCGCTGTTGATTAAAAAATTAATTGTCTTACCCGCTACCAGGAGAGTTACCCA
>NW_012119055.1:188159-188551 GCF_000951035.1 Colobus angolensis palliatus | reverse complement strand
AGGTCCAGAGAAGGACGGCAAAACAGAATAGGTAGCCTCGCTGTTGATTAAAAAATTAATTGTCTTACCCGCTACCAGGAGAGTTACCCGCGGCTTGGCGAGGGTGATGGGGGGGCACAGAGGACCACAGGTGGTAAGATATTGGACATGGAATACTCATTTTTCCAACTGGAACATTAAGGTCCTCATCTTTATTTGAAGCCATGGTTCTCATCTAGTTGCATGTTTTATGCAGTTATATCCTGTGGAAAGAGAGGAATTTAGTGTTCAGAATCTTTCTACTAGATCATGGAACCAAGAAATATATGCCCAGAGTAACAGAGGACACCCAGAAAATGACACTAACAATTACAGGGAGCCAGACTGTCCATGCATTGTGACTAGAGTCCCTG
>NW_012119055.1:187344-188109 GCF_000951035.1 Colobus angolensis palliatus | reverse complement strand
ACCCAGAAATATATGCCCAGAGTAACAGAGGACACCCAGAAAATGACACTAACAATTACAGGGAGCCAGACTGTCCATGCATTGTGACTAGAGTCTCTGGACTTTCACTGGAGTAATTTGGCGTTTATTCATCAAGGATGATATTTAAGGTTTCTGGAGATGCCAGAATCTAACAAGATACATTAAACAATTTGAACAAATATTTTCAATAGTTATGTACAAGATTTAGTTTTGAAATGAAGATGACATTTAAAAAATGGTCAAACTACTCCTTATTTCCATCACACAGAAATCAAGTCATATTTTCTTCTTATAATAATTCTGGTCTTACATTCTAGTAATTTGCTTTAGAATTTTTCAGAAAAGTGACAAAGCTAGCTAAATTATAGACATATGAATTTATTTTTTTTTTTAATTCTATTGAGGTAGCAAAGTTGAACTTGCTTGGTTGTATTAAATCTTTGTTGGATAGAAAACTAGTTACCAACCAAGCGCGGTGGCTCACGCGTGTAATCCCAACCCTTTGGGAGGTTGAGGTGGGTGGATCACAAAGTCAGGAGTTCGAGACCAGCCTGACCAACATGGTCAAACTCCGTCTCTACTAAATATACAAAGATTAGCCAGGCATGGCGATGGGCGCCTGTAATTCCAGCTCTTCAGGAGGCTGAGGCAGGAAAATTGCTTGAACCCACAAGGTGGAGGTTACAGTGAGCCGAGATCGTGCCATTGCACTCCAGCCTGTGCAACAAGAACAAGACTCTATCT
>NW_012119055.1:181229-181679 GCF_000951035.1 Colobus angolensis palliatus | reverse complement strand
AACTGAGAGTTGTCAAAGTTTGGATATAATCTTGGGTTACTCTGCAGTTTATGAAATGTGCAGTTAACCTACTGTCTAATTCGTTTCTGTTATTTGTGTTGCACAACCATACATATTTTGTATGTTTTATATGACTAAGATGAGAAAGGATTGTTAGTTAACCCACTTAAGAAAGTTAACATGGGAAACACTCCAACAGAAATTTGATAATTACTGCTAAAACTATCAATTTTGCTATAAAAGAACTCATATCACTGCATTATTTCTCCATTTCAATATTTAGAGGTAATAACAAAAACAATTCCAAGGGATTAATGATCATATGAAGTTAACTGTCCTCAACTCTACCTTAGTCATCAACTCCTTACATGTATCATTAATTCCTTTGTAATACTACATATTTGAATTGCTTTATCTTGAACAACCCTTTGATTTCGTTGCTCAGTTGCA
>NW_012119055.1:179848-181179 GCF_000951035.1 Colobus angolensis palliatus | reverse complement strand
ATATGTACAATGTACTGTATTAAGAAGTGCATACATGTTGGCCTGGTTAATCTGTGCAATATTCCTATGTTATTTTGGGGATTTACTCGTTACATGGTTGAGGAACTAAATTCAAGGTGTAATGTTTCCGAGATCAAACAACTGAGAGTTGAGAAAGTTTGGATAGAATCTTGGGTTACTCTGCAGTTTATGAAATGTGCAGTTAACCTACTGTCTAATTCGTTTCTGTTATTTGTGTTGCACAACCATACAGATTTTGTATGTTTTATATGACTAAGATGAGAAAGGCTTGTTAGTTAACCCACTTAAGAAAGTTAACATGGGAAACACTCCAACAGAAATTTGATAAGTACTGTTAAAACTATCAATGTTGCTATAAAAGAACTCATATCACTGCATTATTTCTCCATTTCAATATTTAGACGCAATAACAAAAACAATTCCAAGGGATTAATGATCATATGAAGTTAACTGTCCTCAACTCTACCTTAGTTGATCAACTCCTTACATGTATCATTAATTCCTTTGTAACACTACATATTTGAATTGCTATATCTTGAACAACCCTTTGATTTTGTTGCTGAGTTGCAATAGAAGGTGTCATTATTATATCATTTTTGGTGTCCACATTTGTTGTAGAATTAAAAGATGCTAACTCATGAGCTCAATTAGTCTTAATAACTGTAGGTATTTTAAAAACATGTTATGGTTCATATTTGGGGTATCACATCATTCTAAGATTTTTTTTCTAAGTCAAACAGAAAAAAATATTTTAGGGATCTATTAGAATGGTCAGGTGACATTAATGTTTTCCTTATAAACTATAAAACTCTTTTCTTATGTAGATAATAAAGAGGCTTATTCCTAACCCCAAATGTTTCCACAGAATACTGTGGTAAACTTTAATATAAATGTATGTTTACCTATCCAAAATCTTTTTCAGCAAAGGAGAGATGCCCTTTGAGACTTGGTCCTATGGCTAACCGTATCTGATGTGTGGTCCTTTATCTTGCTGCAAATTATCTGAAGGTGTCAGAAGAGGTTTATGGTATTTTATATACTCAGCAGATAAGATAGCAGGTAAAATATCAAGTTCGTCCATTCCTGGAAGCTAATGAGCTGAGGAGCAAACATACTAACCCTGTAAAAATTAAAGTCTGATGAACACTTTCTTGCTTATCTGTGAGAAAATCGATAAATAAAGCAATGTGTTAAGTGAATGTCTTATTTGACCTAGACAGTTGATTATCTGCTTTCCTTCTAAATTGTCAGCTTACCTTTTTGATCACAACAAATATCACAAAGCGTAGAATCACTATGATGTCTTTTCT
>NW_012119055.1:179473-179798 GCF_000951035.1 Colobus angolensis palliatus | reverse complement strand
GTTAATATGGCTCCCAGGGAGGGTGGTGGCATGACTCAGCCCAAATCTGAAAGCCTGAAAACCAAGGATCTAATATTAACACCTAATATTAACCACCATAGCCTCATCTTTGTGTATGGCTCCAGTCTGAGGTCAAAGGCCTGAGAACTCCTGTGTGGTATGTATGTGGTGACGGGGTGTTTCTCTGGTGAAAGTCCCAGTCCAATGGCCGCAGAACCTGGTGTCTAATATCTGATGACCAAAAGCAGGAGGAGGAAAGGGTGTACTGCTCCAGGAAAGGGAGAGAGAAAGAAGGGAGCAAGCAAACGGAATGCCCCTTTTTTTC
>NW_012119055.1:173616-175233 GCF_000951035.1 Colobus angolensis palliatus | reverse complement strand
TTCTATTGTAAGTAAGAACATGCACTACTTGGTTTTCTGTTCCTGCATTAGTTTGCTCAGGATAATGGTTTCCAGTTCCATCCACATTGCTGCAAGGGTCACAGTCTCATTCTTTTTTATGAATCTGTAGTATTCCATGGTGTATATGTATCTCGTTTTCTTTATTCAGTCTACCATTGATGTGCATTTAAGTGAATTCCATGTCTTTGCTATTGTGAATAGTGCTTCAATGAACATATGTGTGCATGTTTTCTTATGGAAGAATACTTTATATTCCTTTGGGTATATACACAATAATGGGATTGCTGGGTCAAATGGTAATTGTGTTTTAAGTTCTTGCAGAAATTTCCAAATTGCTTTACACAATGGTTGAACTAGTTGACATTCCCACCAGCAGTGTGTAGGCATTACCTTTTCTCCACAACCTTGCAGCATCTGTAATTTTTTTTGACCTTTTAATAGTAGCCATTCTGACTGGTATGAGGTGGCATCTCATTGTGGTTTTGGTTTGCATTTCCCTAATCGTAGTGATGTTCAGCATTTGTTCATGTGCTTGTTGGCTGTGTGTATCTCTTCTTTTGAAAAATGTCTGTTCATGTCCTTTTACTTGAAAATTTGTTTCTTATAGATGCTAGATAGTAGACCTTTGTCAAATGCACAATATGCAAATACTTTCTCACATTCTATAGGCTGTCAATGTAATTTCTTTCTGGTTTCTTTGTGCGGCAGCTTTTTAGCTTAATTAGGTCCCATTTGTCAATTTTTGCTAGTAGAAGGGTTGTTCTGTGACTGTCATGAGACCTAGGCACTATTGCCCAGATAGCCCCCTTTTTCTTAAAAAATTATAAACTAATATTTTGCAATTGTATTGGTAAAGAGGTGAAAATAATCTGGGCTCTAATTATTGTTATATATTCATTAGTATTATACTATTCATTTTCCCTTCTGATCTTAAGAGAAATTAAAATTAGGTTATTTCTTTTGGCCCCATACAATTATCATAGGCTCTAGTCACTATTCCTATAGTGCATAATATACCAGTCCAGGTCGGAATTAACAACTTTTCTTTTGAACTTTCTTATTGCCAGTGCAGGGGCCAAGGAAAAACTGCCCTTTTACCCTTCAAAGCCTCACAGAAAAAACAATTGATAAAAGGCAGATTAATAGGAGAAACTTCATGTACATTCATTAACATACACAGGGGAGAACTGATACTGGTAGGCTAGGGGAGGTCCCAGAATTCCAGTGGGACTTTGACCCCAGCCAGTGTCCAGTATGTTGACACTGTCACAAGAAGAAATTAAAATCTCCATAACAAGTATGGAGATTATTCCAAAGCGAAAGTACACACTCATAAAAGGGGAGAGCAGGCATACTCAAGAGAAGGAGTCTCAAGGGGTTTGGGGCTTCCACCTTTATGGGTTTATTTAACGAAGGGGTGGAATATTCATGGAGATTCCTCTAAAAAAATAGAGATTTCTCAGAACTGTGGTACATCTCGTTTTACACCAAATATGGGTATTCTTGGAACTGTCATGGTGCTGAAGGGTGTATGATTTAATATTTTAAGGGGCATATAATGAGGTCCTAGGTGAAACCTGGATCAAATCTAGGATT
>NW_012119055.1:173321-173566 GCF_000951035.1 Colobus angolensis palliatus | reverse complement strand
TTCTAGACTGGTATAGGTAACTATAACTGCATGTATATCACATTCAAAATATGAACCCTGAACTCAAAATGTCTTATCATGTCTTACTCTGCCATCTAAAATATATCTACTTCTGTAATTAATGTATTACTTAGGAGCATTACCAACTTTAGACAAGTCAAAAATGTACTAGTCTACCTTGACTACTCCTCCTTTTATACCTCCCCAAATTAAATCAATTTATTCAATGAATTTTTAAATTAAAC
>NW_012119055.1:163347-165061 GCF_000951035.1 Colobus angolensis palliatus | reverse complement strand
CATCAAGCATTTTATTAATAGGTGTTTGGAATCACAAAGCCGATTTCTGTAATTTTCTTCTGATATTCAGGCACTGACAGGCTAATAAAGTGTGTGCTTAGTAAAATTTGGCCAACATCAATACTGGGGTCAATATTTGTATAATCTTTTAGGGCCTCCACAAGGCACTCATGGAATAAAGCTGGGTTTTCTTCCTTTCCTTGAGTTACTTACCTTATTTTATCAAAGTTCACACGCTTAGTGGAGCATTTTATTCATTCCCTACACTAAACAAGTCACCATATGATTTCTTGTTCTTTGCTTATCTTGGTCCTGTTGATAGTTCCAATTAGGGTCATTGTTAGGCACAGATGTGGCCCCACACAGCCTATTGTTCAGGGTCCCCAGCTGACAAGTGTCAGCATAAGCTTGTGCCTACACCAAAATACCCTGCTTTGCTTTACAAGTTCAAGACTTGTACAAGATAATATGCATATCTCCCCGTGTTAACTCAAATGAAAGTGAGAGTGCCGGAAATGTCTCCATTAATTTAGTTGGGTCATCTGAAAATTGACCCAACCTCTGTCTACACTGTGCTGAGTCAGACTCTGAAAAAGACACATGTACTAAAATGGTCCCAGCATCCCCACTGGCCACCTCGCTAAATGGGCATAACTTCAAATGACCAGGAATGTAGAAAATGTTGCTGCAGGTGACCCCAGCAGGACTCTGTTCCCTTGGTAGACAAGGGAATATAGATTGATATAGAAGTGGACTAGCAGGACTCTGGGCACTGGAGATGGTGGAACTAGAGAAAGAATGGGGACTCAAAGGTGAGTAAGAAAGAGGAGCTGAGAGTGCTGGAATTGAGTCTGGGTTAAGAGGTGGGAGAAGGCTCTGAGGATGTACATTTCCCAAGAGGTGTTCATCTAGGATAACTGTATCTTGGTTTCCCTAAAGGGGTAGGAGCATAGCAAAGGCAGCCATTCCCAGGAAGGTCAGGATTCTGATAAAATGCCATGAAGGCCTGCACACATGGTATTTCACTCCATTTTTTTCTGATGTATACAAAAAAGTTCTAATTGTAAGATTGTATTAAATTTTAGGGTTCTGTTCTTTGGCCATTAAACCCCAGAGAGTTGCCCATGACCTTGACTTCTCTTTGGGTCAACCTGAAAGATAAGGGGGAAATAACAGGATGGTTCTCTCATAAAGACACTGGTCCTGGTATTGTTTTGTCCAGGTGCATGAGCATGGCCCTTACAACTGGCCCACTCCATGGCCAGACCGGAGAGACATGTGTCCCTGTTTCTTTGGCTGATTGCCCTGGATTCCAGGTATTCCCTGGATCCCCAGTGTTGCCCAGGTATCCATGACCTCTGGGGCTTTGAAAATAGGAAGGCCTTCAGGGTTAAGTGGGATGAATTGTGAGCCTGTTTTGAAAGGGGCAAGCATGCCGATATGTGTCTGAATGTTTATCATCAAGTAAAACTTGAGATTAGAGATGACTCAGCATGACCAATCAACAAGGATCTTGAAGAGACTCCTTTAGGACCATAGCCTACATTTGGCATTCCAGAGGACAATAGCTAAGTGTCCTATCTTGCTGGGTTCAAAGAATTTACTAAGCTTTTGTGTGAAATATGAGAAAGAAGCATGAGGAGAGGAAGTCACAAAAGCAGGGTTTAAAGAGAGATAGGAAAGATAAAACAGTTCCCAACCAGGATCAGTGTCT
>NW_012119055.1:158096-160430 GCF_000951035.1 Colobus angolensis palliatus | reverse complement strand
CTGCCTAGTGGAGCTGTGAGAAGAGGCCTACCTTCCTCTAGATACCAGAATGGTAGATCCACCAACGCTTCCACCACGTGCCTGGAAAAGCTGCAGACACGCAATGCTGAGACCAGCTTGGTTGTGGAGACCTGAACCCAGTGACACTAGAGGAATTAAAGACACACACACAGAAATACAGAGTGTGGAGTGGGAAATCAGGGGACTTACAGCCTTCAGAGCTGAGAACCCTGAACAGAGTTTGACCCATATATTTATTGACAGCAAGCCAGTGATAAGCATTATTTCTATAGATTATACAGATTAACTGAAAGTATTCCTCACAGGAAACAAAGGGATGGGCGGAAACAAAGGGATGAATTCTGCCTAGTTGTCTGCAGCAGGAACATGTCCTTAAGGCACAGATTGTTCATGCTATATTTGTGGTTTAGGAATGCCTTTAAGTGGTTTTCTGCCCTGGGTGGGCCAGGTGTTCCTTACCCTCATTCTGATAAACCCACAACCTTCAGTGTGGGTGTCATGGCCATGACAAACATGTCACAGTGCTGCAGAGATTTTGTTTATGGCCAGTTTTGGGGTCAGTTTATGGTCAGATTTGGGGGCCTGTTCCCAACAACTCAATATCAGCCTGTGAAAGCAGTTGGGAGGGAGGCTGTACCCTGCAAAGCCACAGGAGCAGAGCCACCCAAGACCATGGGAACCCACTTCTTGCATCAGCATGACCTGCATGTGAGACCCGGAGTCACAGCTGTGAGATAATTCTGGAGCTTTTTTTTTTGAGATGGAGTTCCATTCTTGTTGCCCAGGCTGGAGTGCAGTGGCACGATCTCGGTTCACTGCAATCTCCTCCCCCCGGGTTCAAGGCATTCTCGTGCCTCAGCCTCAAGAATAGCTGGGACTACAGGCATGTGACACTATGCCTGGCTAATTTTTGTATTTTTAATAGAGACTGGGTTTCATCATGTTGGCCAAGATGTTCTTGATCTCCTGACCTTGTGATCTGCCCGCCTCATCCTCCCAATATTTTGGAGCTTTAAATTTGACTGCCCCAATGGATTTCAGACTTGGCATAGGCCCTGGAACCCCTTGGTTTTGGCCAATCTCTTCCATTTGAAATGGCTGTATTTACCCAATACCTGTACCTCCATTGTATCTAGGAAGTAAATAGCTTGCTTTTGCTTTTACAGGCTTATGGGTGGAGGGGATTTACCTTGTCTTAGATGAAACTTCAGACTGTGGACTTTTGAGTTAATGCTGAAATGAGTTAATACTTCGGGGTATTGTTGGGAAGGCATGATTGGTTTTGAAAGGTGAGGACATGAGATTTGGAGGGGCCAGGGGCAAAATGATATGGTTTGGCTGTGTCTCCACCCAAATCTCAACTTGAATTGTATCTCCCAGAATTCATTCATGTTGTGGGAGGGACCCAGAGGGAGGTAATTGAATCATGGGGGCCAGACCTTCCTGTGCCAGTCGCATCATAGTGAATACATCTCATGAGATCTGATGGGTTTATCAGGGGTTTCTGCTTTTGCTTCTTCCGCATTTTCTCTTGCTGCCACCATGTAGGAAGTTTCTGTCACCTCCCACCATGATTCTGAAGGCTCCATATCTATGTGTCACTATAAGTCCAATTAAACTTTTTTTCTTCCCAGTCTTGGATATGTCTTTATCAACAGCATGTAAACAGACTAATACAAGAGGTGTCAAAATCTCAGTTAATTTTTCCTAGGTTGGACAAGGAATTGCCTCAGAGAAAGTTTGGCTGCCTCAATGTAGATTATCTACAGATGCGAACATCCCCCCCAAACCAAGAATACCCCCCAGCTTTTTAGATATTCTTTCATACCAAGCTATTATAAGTAGCCATCTTGAACGATGTGAAGAAAATATATTTTGCAATAAAATATTTTGGCTTCCTTCACCTCTTTTCATCTACTTGCCCAAAGTGTTGGTTCAGCACTGAATTTTGAACAACACAAAGAAGCAATTCATCGTTGTTTATTGGTTACTCCTTTTAAGTAATAACTATTTAAAGATTTTGAGGTCATAAAGTCACTGAGAGTGATTAGAAATAAATACTACTTCTGTGTTTGATAGTAAGTAATAGGCAAACAGTCTAGGAAAACATGCCTCTCCATTAACACTTCGGTTGAAAATTAACAGACACGTTCTTTATGAAGGGGTAAAGGAGTTATGTCTTAGTAAAAACATTTTAATCTATTTTTAATAATAAATGTCCTATCAAGCATTCAAATGCTACTGGTTGATTTGTTGTTATAATACTATGAACAATTCCAATGTGTTATTGAAATTATGATACAAAGGAATTAT
>NW_012119055.1:157583-158046 GCF_000951035.1 Colobus angolensis palliatus | reverse complement strand
GATTGGTTTTGAAAGGTGAGGACATGAGATTTGGAGGGGCCAGGGGCAAAATGATATGGTTTGGCTGTGTCTCCACCCAAATCTCAACTTGAATTATATCTCCCAGAATTAATTCATGTTGTGGGAGGGACACAGAGGGAGGTAATTGAATCATGGGGGCCAGACCTTCCTGTGCCAGTCGCATCATAGTGAATACATCTCATGAGATCTGATGGATTTATCAGGGGTTTCTGCTTTTGCTTCTTCCGCATTTTCTCTTGCTGCCACCATGTAGGAAGTTCCTGTCACCTCCCACCATGATTCTGCAGGCTCCACATCCATGTGTCACTATAAGTCCAATTCAACTTTTTTTCTTCCCAGTCTTGGATATATCTTTATCAACAGCATGTAAACAGACTAATACAAGAGGTATCAAACTCTCAGTTAATTTTTCCTAGGTGGACAAGGAATTGCCTCAGAGAAA
>NW_012119055.1:151448-152582 GCF_000951035.1 Colobus angolensis palliatus | reverse complement strand
ACTAAGGAATGTACTGATCAAGGCTGAAATTATTAGCTTCTCAAGGTAGAGGAAAAGAGTATCTTTTTGGCAAAGGGACTTCTGTACACCACACTCAGGAATGTACTGAACAAGTTTGAAATTATTAGCGTCTGTAACAATTTTCAAATCTCAGTGGCTTGAATTAAGAAATGTTTATTTCTCACTCACTTAAAGTCACTGGGAGATAGGTTTTCCTGGTTTCCTTTTTACCTTTAAAGGAATGTCCTGGTCATTCTGTCTTTAATTTCTTACAGCTAGAGGCACTGAAAGCTGTATTCTTCCTGTACCTGAAGCAAAGCATGACAAATAAGAAAACATAAAGAGTTTTAGTCCTGATATTCCAAAACATTAGGGATTTTAAATGTTTCTGCCTATAGGTTCAGGATCTACTGTCTCCTATGGTATGCCTTCTATGTACCCAGGGACCATGCTGTGTACAAAGGTGGTGGGTAGGGGGAGTTGGCATTAGGAACTGTCAGCCTGACCGAGGTGGAGGATTAACTGATATTGCTAATGTCTGGTGATCATAACATCAGTCTGAATTTCAGTTTGTTATTCTTTTTATTTAATAAAACAATTGATCAAACTCTATCCCTTTTCCTGTTCTGTGCCAGAGCAGAGACCGCCCCCGTCGTCCTCTTGGTACGCACTGGAGACACTCTAAGCCCAGTGTGTACTGTTTGTATCATGGAAGCCACCTTTGAGGAACTGGATTTTAGATTGGGATTCTCCATCTAGTACTCAAGTTTACTACTAGGCTTGAAGCTCCATCCCTAATCCTAGCTTGCTGTGCAGGGGCTGAAGGGTCCTGAGTGGTACTTGCCATGTTCATTCCAATTGGATTCCCAGTTAGTGTTTATCAAAAGCGTTTTTAAATCATTTTTTTTTTTTGAACTTAAAGCAAAACAAAACAAAAAACTCTGTAGGTTATATCTGCCTTTCTTTCTTGAGCTGTACATTTATCGACGTTAACAAGAGCTAAGGCTGTGATTTACTTGACCAGATGACCTGGAGGCTTGATGTTTGTCCTGTTCAATTTAGAGTATGTTCAATTCCAGGACGTCATAAACTGCTGTGTTTTGTCTAAAAGATGAATGTGTTCTCTTGCCCCAC
>NW_012119055.1:150931-151398 GCF_000951035.1 Colobus angolensis palliatus | reverse complement strand
TCTGATAAACCCACAACCTTCAGTGTGGGTGTCATGGCCATGACAAACATGTCACAGTGCTGCAGAGATTTTGTTTATGGCCAGTTTTGGGGTCATTTTATGATCAGATTTGGGGACCTGTTCCCAACAACTCAATATCAGCCCGTGAAAGCAGTTGGGAGGGAGGCTGTACCCTGCAAAGCCACAGGAGCAGAGCCACCCAAGACCATGGGAACCCACTTCTTGCATCAGCATGGCCTGCATGTGAGACTCGGAGTCACAGCTGTGAGATAATTCTGGAGCTTTTTTTTTTTTTGAGATAGAGTTCCATTCTTGTTGCCCAGGCTGGAGTGCAGTGGCACGATCTTGGTTCACTGCAATCTCCTCCCCCCGGGTTCAAGGCATTCTCGTGCCTCAGCCTCAAGAGTAGCTGGGACTACAGGCATGTGCCACTATGCCTGGCTAATTTTTGTATTTTTAATAGAGAC
>NW_012119055.1:146733-147746 GCF_000951035.1 Colobus angolensis palliatus | reverse complement strand
CGGACTCCTTATTTACTCTCTTCCTACAATATCAAGTGCCCTCCAGTCCTTTCAGCTCAGTCCAATTCTATCCACCCATCAAGCTCTTCCTCAGGTTCCAACTCTACTTTGAACATATTTTTCGTAATCCAGTAACTCCAAGATAAACACTTCTTCTTATCTGACCTTTTGTGACCCTAAATGTCTGCACTAAAATCACCAAATATTTGGTGTCTATTTTTATTTAACCAACAGAGTCACATTTGTGTGCTCTCTGATAATGTAAAACACCAATTCAGAGAAGTACCATATAGGATTGCATTGGGAGGTGAGTGCTACAGTTCAAATGCCATATTGAAGAAAACATGAGAATAACAGTGTCTTTGGAGCTCATGATAGTTTTATTCTTGCTTATAGGAATTTGCTACATGTAGAAAAGTTCTGCCTTTTCTAACTCTCCACAAGGGCCTATGATGTTGAGAGCGAAGAACAGAAACCCTTGAGAAGAAATGTTAATAATGCGTTATGAATACATGGTAGATATATACATGTGTCTTGTGTGTGTGTGCATGTGGGTGTGTGTTGTTTGCATTCAGAGTTAATGTAAATAATGAGAACATCAGTCCTCAACACACACACACACGCTTTTCCTTTCATTTATTCTAAAAGTTAAAAATTGCAGTTAGCACAGAGATCTTGGTTTTACTTTCCTGGGCTAACATTGTGGTTCTTAGATGGTTCAGTTTATCATTAGGGAGTCTCCAAATCTCACTCAGCTGAGGAACTCAAGGTGTATAAATATTTTCCTTCTTTTTATGTGAAAACTATAAATATATAAACTATATATAAGGTATTAAAAATATACCTTAAAGACCTTAAGACTCCATGGAATTTGTCATTACTTTATGTAGGATGATATATCCTATTAAAAATAAATGCAGGCCGGGCACGGTGGCTCAAGCTTGTAATCCCAGCACTTTGGGAGGCCGAGACGGGCGGATCACGAGGTCAGGAGATCGAGACCATCCTGGCTA
>NW_012119055.1:143865-145445 GCF_000951035.1 Colobus angolensis palliatus | reverse complement strand
ACCTGTTTATTGATATTCATATTTAAATTTGAGGTTATACTTCATATTCCTACTAGGTTAACATTCTTTATTAAAATTAAAGCTAAAATGCAAATAACTTATCTATTTCTTGGTACTTTGTACTCTATTTTTACCATGAAAAGGATAGTCTATTATTATGTATTACCAACTACCTAAGTTAAAACCTGGTAATTAATGTAGAAGTTATATTCAGAAAATCATACTTCTGTTAGGAGAGAATTTTTACTTTTTATGATGTGAGAGAGTCTTTACTAGAGTATAAAACTTACGTTGTTAAATACTCTGGGGTAGTATTTAATCTATTACTTCTAGGCTGTGTCTTCTCAAAACTTCAAAAACCTTGCTGATATATTTTAGGGGTTTAACATTTCATTGAGGCAATGATACAAGACTTTTAGTTATTTTTTAAATTAAGGTTTCAATATATAACAAATAAATATATAGGTTGCCTCATTAAGTTGAAATTTCAGATAAATAATAATGCAAATTTTGTACAAGAATATTCAAAGTATTATTTCATCCTTAAATTGTACATCTATAATTTATAATATATAAATAAACATATATTACTGTGACATGTCTCATAAAATGTTTTCATAAAATGTTTGGAACATACTTATATAAATAAATCAATTATTGTTTATCTGAAATTCAAATTTAATTGGTTGTCTTGTATTTTATCTAGCAAAGTCTTGGTGCAAGTTTGGTTTTAAGTCTGTAGGAGAACAAGCCGCAGATGAAACTCCTCAGACACTGAGTTAAGGAAGTGGTTTATTCAGCCGGAGTATCAGCAAGACTCCCGTCTCAAGGGTCGAGATCCCTGAGTGAGCAATTCCTGTCCCTTTTAAGGGCTCACAACTCTAAGGGGTCTGCGTGAGAGGGTCGTGATGGATTGAGCAAGCAGGGGGTACATGACTGGGAGTTGCATGCACTGGCAATCAGATCGGAGGAGAATGGGACAGGAATTTTTACAATGTTTTTCTGTACAATGTCTGGAATCTATAGATAACATAACCAGTTAGGTCAGGGGTTGATCTTTAACTGCCAGGCCCATGGCGCAGTGCCGGGCTGTCTGCCTGTGGATTTCATTTCTGCCTTTTAGTTTTTACTTCTTCTTTCTTTGGAGGCAGAAATTGGGTATAAGACAATATGAGGGGTAGTCTCCTCCCTTAAGTTTATAAGCAAATCCAAATATGTTTTTCTGTTGTTTTATCTTGCTAAGATTTTTAAGTTTTTACAAAATAATGTGTTTGTGAGAATGGCAACTGACGATTTGTGTGTGTGTGTGTGTGTGTGTGTGTGTGTATGTGTTTAAGTCTTATCTTTCCTCAGATATCATGACACAATCTGACCAGGATTTTAATATTTTGGATTATTCTCTTAGGTATATGAGAACATCTGTTCCCATGGGAAAAAAATAAAAATTACCGTTTTGAATCATTTCTGGAATGCCAATTCCAAGTTAATTTGAATGGAGAATGTCATCACTGAAAATGAATCAGCAAGGCAGGGACTTCTTAAAAACTTAACTAGAGAGTTACAAAAGAGGGGTTTTTTTT
>NW_012119055.1:141377-142856 GCF_000951035.1 Colobus angolensis palliatus | reverse complement strand
TTTGTTTGTTTTTTGTTTTCTTTCTGAACCCCAGGTGAAAATTGCTAGAGCCTCCAGGGGCAACAAGCAAAGAGACATTCTCAGTTTATAATTTCTATCTTAAGACACAAAGCTTTCTGAACTGAAAGCAGGTCATATATAAAGCTTAAGTTTGGGTCTCTTGGAAGCAGAAAAATGCATATTGATCTTTGTTCTTTTGTCCAAATCACTATTTTGAAAGCTCCAGTATTCCACAATTTTGACAGATCCATATTATTCCATACCCTGACATTACTACATACAAATGCTGTGAACAAAAGATGACAAATTTGTCATATTAAAATAATACTTTATATTTCTGGAATCTACTCAGGAAATTATAGAACTAGAAATTACATTGTTTTCCAAATTACAATGAAAGCAAAAAGTTGGACAAATAACAAGTTCATGACTATTTTTCCAACACATTTGAATGACCAGATCACTGGACAACAATTGGCACCAAAGCTAAGTAGACACTAGCAGCCACCAGGGAGATCAGTGGCAGACAGGAATACTGTTTAAACTAGAAAAACAAAGTTGGCAGGACATGGTTTAGAACATTTGAGTTTGGGAGACTGGTGAATTGGTGGAAAGGGAGCGAAACTTCTGAGGTCCAAAAATATAGGGGGAGCCTACATTCTGTTGTTAGCTTTTGGTCAGTAAAGTCCACTGGACACTCACTGACAAACTCGGGAAAGCCTTGAGGTAATTTTCCTCGGGATGCAAAAATCAGAAAGAAAAAGAACTGCCATTGCAGGAAAGGCGAAACTCCAGTATAATTCTTCCCCCCATCTCTGTTACAGAATAAAAGCCAGAATCTGTGAAAAGAAGGTCATTAGCATAGTGGAGAAAGCCCATTGTAGCTAGAGGAGTAAACGGAAAAATCCCCTCTACTACTGAAAAAAGGGTAGAAATATAGTTTGGTCAAAGAACTATAGTTCAGGCAGGGGCAGGAGCACTGATGTAACTACACCCCTAATACCCTGAGAAATGGTGCCTTCCTATGTTTGAAGCAAAATTAGGGCATCACATAACTGTCTCCTTTCTTCCCTGCCCACGTCCAGGCTAACAAGCAGTAAATTAAACAACTAACTGCAAAAGGCAGACGCTCAATGAAGTAGAGAGTAAGAATCAGAAACAGATGCAGATATGACAAAGATGTTGAACTGTGTGAAATGGGATCCAAATAATCACAATTATTAAGTTAATGGTTCTAATGTGAAGCTGGACAACATTCAAAATCAGAATTTTAGGAAAAGAAAAGGAAACTGAGAAAGAGTCAACTAGTAATAGGGGAAATCACAGAAAAAATGTCTGTTGTACTCATCAGTAGATTTGATGTACAAAGGAAATAAATATGAGAGTTTGAAGATAGATTTATAGAAATAATTGAAATTGACTTTAAAAGTATAAAAAAAAGTTATCAAAAGAAAAAGACAACATCACAATTTTCCAGGC
>NW_012119055.1:140983-141327 GCF_000951035.1 Colobus angolensis palliatus | reverse complement strand
AGGAGACATAATTTAAATATTTTAGCAACCACTATAAATATTGTAAAAGACGGCCTTAGTAAACCAATAAAGTAGATTTTAAAAATCCTAAAAATTTCCTTAATTAACCATGAAAGACAGGAAAAGAGAGGATGAAGAAGAAATAATAGAAAAATAGAAGGAGATGATGATATATTTTAATTCAATGATATTAATAAGCATACTTAAGTATAAATGGCATAAAAACTACTTACAAGACAGAGATTGTACAATTGCATTACAAATCAAGATCCAATATGTTATCACTACAAAATCTCACTTTAAACATAAGGACACAGGTAAGTTAAACAGTTGTAAAATATTGA
>NW_012119055.1:137846-138348 GCF_000951035.1 Colobus angolensis palliatus | reverse complement strand
TTTTGCGGATACCTAGTAGGTATATAATGGGGTACCTGAGATGTTTTAATATAGGCATGCAATGTTAAATAACCTCATTGTAAAGAATGGGATATGCATGCCCTCAAGCGTTTGTCTTTTAAGTTATAAACAATCCAATTACATTCTTTAGTTATTTTAAAATATACAATTAAGTTATTTTTGACTATAGTCACTATGAGGTGCTCTCAAATAGTAGGTCTCATTCATTCTTTACATGTTTTCTTTTTTAGTCATTAATCATCTTTACCTTCTACCCACAACCCTCACTATCCTTCCCAGTCTCTGGTAACCATGCGTCTACTTTTTATGTCCATGAGTTCAATTGATTTTTTTTTAGATTCTACAAATAAGTGAGAGTATGCAATGATTTTATTTCTGTCCCTGGCTTATTTTGCTTAACACAATGATCCCCAGTTCCATCCATGTTATTACAGATGACTGAATCTCATTCTTTTTTACAGCTGCATGGTACTCCACTGTG
>NW_012119055.1:132070-132382 GCF_000951035.1 Colobus angolensis palliatus | reverse complement strand
CTTCTGGCAGTTTTATCATTTTGCATTTTGCATAGTTACAACTATGATTTATTTTGAGTTAATTTTTGGAAGCTATAAGGTCTGTAAAAATATGTACATAAAAATATGTGTGTATGTGTTATATACTAAGTATCACATGCAAATGTGTGTATACGCATCCCCTCAAACATTTACATGGGATGTCTAGTTTTCCCCACACCGTGTTTTGAGTAGATTATCCTTTTTCTATTGGATTTCCTTTTCTCCTTTGAAAAGATCAGTCGACTCTATTTCTTTAGATCTATTTTGAGGCCCTTTATTCTGCCCCATTGA
>NW_012119055.1:131617-132015 GCF_000951035.1 Colobus angolensis palliatus | reverse complement strand
TTAATAATTTCTTTAATAGATATAGGTCTGTTCAAAGCGTCTATTTTTTCTTGATTGAACTTCAGAAGATTACGGCTTTCAAAGAATTGGTCTGTTTTGTCTAGGTTATCAAATTTGTGGGCATAGGATTATTCATAATATTTCTTTATTATCCTTTTAAGATTCATAGAATCTGCAATAATGTAACCTTTTATTTCTGATATGAGTAATTTCTATCTGCTCTCTTTTTACCTTAATAAGCATTATTGTAGGCTTTTTAATTTTTTCGTCTTTTCAAAGAAATAGCTTTAGATTTCATTGATCGCTCTCTATTTCTTATTTAATTTTATCAATTTTTGTTATCTTATTGCTTTTCTTCATTGTACCTTAATTTTCTCTTCTTTTTCTTTTTTTCTAAG
>NW_012119055.1:128589-129199 GCF_000951035.1 Colobus angolensis palliatus | reverse complement strand
CTGGACTCTGCACAGGCTGGAGCACTGCTCCTACTGTCTCTCTAAGTAGCTCTCGCTACCAGCTCAAGTTTCTGTGGTGTTCATGGGATCTGCTGATGCCAGAATTCTAGAGGTCCGAAGCAATAGTGGGATACTCCTCACTTATTCAACTTACCCCTACCCCAGGAGTCTCTAGAGACCAGGAAGAAGTTCTTGTGCTCAGTAGTCCCCTGCAGAGTTCCCTGCTACCTCTCATTTCAGCTCAGCGTCTGCATCCTTAGTCTATCCACTCTCAATTTCTGTCCTCTAAAGGTCTGTTCAAAGTGTGCCAGTCTTCTCAATGTCCCAGTCTCTTGGTGGGAGATGTTCCTCTCTCAGTGGAAGACGTCAGCCATCTTGGGTCCTCTGCCCAGCTTTTTGTATTTTAACCATTCGGCTGAAGGTATTGGACTATGTCATTGAGGTTTAATTTTTGTTGCAGTGATGATTAATGATGTTGAGTACTTTAACCATTTCTACATATTCATTTGTAAAGTGTATTTCAAGTCATTTGTCTATTTTAGTTTCTACTGCTAGTCTATTTATTATTGAATTTCATGAGTTGTTTATATATTCCATTTATGAGTTCTTA
>NW_012119055.1:122655-124199 GCF_000951035.1 Colobus angolensis palliatus | reverse complement strand
TGTCTGTACTTAAAAGAGGCAGTGTTTTCTCAGTCCTTCGTCCTAGCTGCAGATGCCAAAAGACTCAAAATCAGTATGAGATTTAAGTATTTGAGTTTTCTTCAGTTCTTGCCTGCCTTTGGCTGACTTGCTGTGCCTATGCCTCAGAAGAAATCTCTCTCAGCTATTCTAGCCTGCCCACAATCTGTCTCATGAGCATACAGTGTAGGTTCAAGAAAAAAAGCTGGCAGGGAATACGGACTCCTTTTGTTTGGGATTCCTGGTAATTCTAAACCACTGTGCCAACACCTAAGTTACACTTAAAAGGATATTTGCAATTTATCTTCCTATCTTCTGCTAAGGATGAAATCAGCCATGGATGTCATATCTCCTGAGGAAAATTTGTCATTTTATGGCTTTTATTTCATACTATCTTTTTTTGCCACCTCAGCTCTTCGATGGACATTAAAAAACAGACCAGAAAAAATTATAATTTGTCAGTTTTGTATCCTGCTCTTTTTAGGATATAATTCGTTTTCTTACAACTTTCTACACCCTAAGCACTAACTAAAATTCTATTTTATTTTCAGCTGAGTCCCCATCTACTCAACCTAGAATTCAGTTTCAGAGGTTGTCATGATAACCTTCTGCTTGAACTTTTTCTTGATATGTTTATGACATTTTCTGGCATTTAATGCATGCACAACTCAGTTAAATTTTTAAAAAGTAGTTATTTACACATGAATATCAATGAAACCTACAGTTTACAGAGTATAAGAGACTGAGTTTCTCAGCAGAAAAATGGAAAGAACCCTGGACACAGAGGCAGAGAGAAGTGGATTTAAATCTGGCTTTGACATTTATTATCTTTGTGATCTTGAGCACAAGTCTTAACTTTGCTATTTCTCAAAATTTCACCTACAAAGTAGAAAGTAAATACCTACCTCAAAGAATTGATGAAATTAATTAAGGCAACATATTTAAGTAAGGAAGACTTTATGGCATACAGATGACTAATATCCTTCCTTGAATCTGAATACAAACGCAAATATCCATCACAGAGGAAATTATAATTCACGTAAAACTAAAAAATGGCATCTCTTAGTCATGTCTGTGGACTGCATTGTGGCTACTTTTAGTATATTTAGTATACGGGTTTTAAATAGCAATTATCTACTAAACTTGACTGCAGAAAACTTTCATTGCAAAAAAGAAAATCTGTTTCTTTTTTGTCACTTTAATTAAAATTTGTCTTCTATCTTCTTGTTTTTTTCAGGAGATACTGAGATTTTGAATTCTGTTTTATGTCTATAAAATGCACCTTTTGTGATACTAAATTCCTATGTGTTGTATATACATATATATATATTTTTTTGCTTTCTTGTTTTAGAGGTGATTGTTTCTGTTATTTGAAATGTTTCATTTTCTAATTTTTCCATGCAGTAATTTTACTTGTATATTACCAGCCATTATTTAGGGTTTTTTTTTCTTATTATTATACTTTAAGTTCTAGGGTACAGGTGCACAAATGCAGGTTTGTTACATGTGTATACATGTGCCATGTT
>NW_012119055.1:119165-119993 GCF_000951035.1 Colobus angolensis palliatus | reverse complement strand
AATGTCACATTTTTTGATCAATCAGTTTGATATAGCTCTATATTCTTAGAAATCTTAACAATTTTATCAGTTTAGAGGCCTTTAACACCTTTTGTTCAATTTATTGCTAAATAGTATGTATTTTAATACTACTGTAATATCTAATTATTTGTTGCTTATATATACAAATACTCCATATCTTCCAAACATGCTAGACACAGGTACTAGTTACATTTTTTTGGGTAGATTCCTAAGATTTCCTGCATAGACAATCATGCCACCTCTAAATACAGATTTAATCTTTGCTTTCTAATGTGTGATGAACTTTTTTCCTACTTTATTGCATAAATTCTCCAATGTAATGTTTAATAGATGAGGTAAAAACAGACATCCTTTCTGCATTTTTGATCTTAGAGGAAAAGCATTCAGTTTTAATCATTAAATGTTTTATCGTATATGCCTTTTATCAGGTTGAGAAATTTTGCTTATATTCTTAGTTTGCTGAGAGTTTTACCATAAATGGAGATTCAATTCTGTTAAATGCTTGAGATTACTGTTATGTATTTTTCTTCATTAATTTAATGGTATGATTATTTAAATAGCCTTGCATTCTTGCAATTAATCATGATGCATTATCTTTTTATGTATTAGTGGATTTAATTTTCTTAACAAATTATTGTATTTATTTTTATGAAACATGTTGCTGTGCATTTTTCTTATACCTTTGGTTTCAGTATCAGGATAGTGTTGGCCACATATGAGTTTGAAAATGCTTTCTGCAACTCTATTTTCTGACAAAGTTGTAAAATTGGAAATGTTTCTTCCTTCAATGTTTGGTGGAATTTCCCA
>NW_012119055.1:116409-119035 GCF_000951035.1 Colobus angolensis palliatus | reverse complement strand
TACTTTGATATACAGCTATTTAGGTTATATATTACCTTTTAAGTGAGTCTGGTAGTTGCTGTCATTTAAGATAGTTGCCATTGCATCTAAAATTTTGACTTTATTGACAAGACATCTTTAACGCTGATAAGAACTGCAGTGATGCCATGTTTCTTTTTCCTGATATTTTTTTTTCCTCACATTTTTTAATCAGCCTGGCTTATCAACTTTACCGATCTTCCCATTCTTCTGTTTTTTATTTTATTGTTTAATTGTAATTTAATAGTTTTCTAATTAACATGAGCTCTATTTCTTTAAAAATGTTCAAATCTGTAATCTGTGTCTCAAAGCACTGCTTTAGTTGAAGATTAGAAATTGATATGTTTTCTTATTTAATGCTATGTTATTTACTGTCTACATTACAATATTTCCCCCGAAGGCATATAACAATACCTTGTATTATATATGTAAATTTAAAATACTGAGACCTGTTTTGTGGCTCAGAAAGCAATCTATCATATTACATGCTCACTGTTTTCTTGAAAAATGTATATTCTGCTGCTGGGGTTTGTGTGACTGTCCTATGAGTATTACTTACCTTCTTTTGGTTTTACAATTATCTTTAATCTGAATTTTTAAAGATCAAATCTCTCCCCAAGTTACTCAGCATTAGTCAGATTTGACTGTATTCTAAATTTAAGTCTTTGGTTTACATGAAAATTAGAATTCACAGAAAATGAATTGTCTTTTAGTGTGTTCTCAGAAAACGTTGAAAAAGTAACAAAGTTAGTACCTTTGTAAAACTGAGATTTCTTGGATTAACGCAAATGTGTGTGAGGAAAAATATTGAATCCAGAAAAATGCTTCTCAAATTTTAGCCACATATTTATGTTGTTAATCTACCCTAAACACTAGCAGAAAGTCTCAGCTCACAGTCTCAGCTTAATACACCACAGATGGTGTATTAAGAATAAGGATTATATGGTAAGTTTCAAAACTTATCTATAATAACAGATAAATGTTGGTGACATTTGACAAAATATCTGAACAGCTGGTGGTCCTGTCAAGTTGACACATAATATTAACCATCATACAGACCCTGAAGAAGAATAAAATAATTATGTGCTATTTATTTAAGATATATTTTGCATTTAAAGGACAGCCATCTGATAGTGTGTCACAAATGAAGAAAGTACATATACAAAATTAAGTTAGTAAAGCACGTTGTTCTAGCCAGACCCTTTCCAATCTTTACCTCTGTGCAGTTATGTGGAGAAGATTTTAGAGTAGATACACTGCCTTGATATGTAAATTATACTTGTAAGGCTATACATCTGGTAATATGGTAGTACATAGAAACAGGGTACCGTTAGAAAACTTGAGTTTAGATATATACACATTTGTATAAAATGGAATCTTAGGATGACAGTAGAATGAGGTACAGACCAACAGGGGAGACATGAGTTTTATTAAAGATACTTATCTGAGATTCCTTTGTAGACAAATTGCCTCAAATGCCCATCACTGCCATGGAAGCTGTAATTGTATACATGTGATTCACGAAGTGAGTAGTGAATATCATTTCTTGGTGCACCGATATCTGCCTCTTGTCAGGCAGTTTTCACATTTCATCTCTTCGTCTTTGACATGTTGGAATTAGAGTCCTCAGTTTCAAAGTGATTGGAGTGAAATGCTGTTATGATAAATGAAAAGCCAAATCATAAAATAAATAATCCATAACAACACAAATTCACAATACAGAAATATTTTCAAAACACACACATACACACAGTAAAAAATGAAAAATTGTCATTTACACTGCAAGAGAAAATTTTTTTTTTTGGTCAATAGCTGCTGGATATTCTCTCAAAAGCATGTTTCCTTTTCAATTTCTATACAAGTCAAAATGTTCATCCTCACTATGTAGACATTTATCAAGTGTATTGAGGACCATCTTTCTTTCACTAAAACAGAGGCTATTAATTCTAGGAAACTCAAAATTGAGGCGAATATCTCACAATGCATAGGAGCCAGGGCTGCCTCCAACTTTTCTGATACCACCCAGAGGATGCCCTCACTTTTCTCCAGATTATCATGAATACATAGCTTGATCTCATTCTGATGCAAATAACTCCCATGACTAGATGACTATAGAGAGGCTGCAGATTGGGAAGGAAACCCAATGGAATCAATCCACATAGCTCAAAAGAAGGCAAAGACAAGGATGTGGTTTTAAAAATCAATTCAGATGAATGAATTGCTGCCAGGAATAGAACTGAAGATTTCATTTTCAATAACTACCTAATTACATCAAATTTAATTTTCTGAATGGGTTTCTATTGTTATGTTTAAAAGTTATTGGAAAATTCTGATAGGTAAATACTTTTGTTCTATCATTTTTGGTGTAAGTCCCCTTGTTAGGACATGGCTCTATGAGATAAAAGTTAAAATTAATAAGAATGAATATGAATGCACACATAATGAACATTATATGTATAATCTATGGATGTATATTAATATAAATCTATTAATATCAATCTAGTTGACTCTTACACAATATAAGTTTGAACAGTGGGGGTCCACTACTTGCCTATTTTATTCTGTATCTGCTACCCATGAAACAGCAAGACCAACACTTCCTCCTCTG
>NW_012119055.1:113962-114724 GCF_000951035.1 Colobus angolensis palliatus | reverse complement strand
TATTTATTTAAGATATATTTTGCATTTAAAGGACAGCCATCTGATAGTGTGTCACAAATGAAGAAAGTACATATACAAAATTAAGTTAGTAAAGCCAGACCCTTTCAAATCTTTAACTCTGTGCAGTTATGTGGAGAAGATTTTAGAGTAGATACACTGCCTTGATATGGAAATTATACCTGTAAGGCTATACATCTGGTAATATTGTAGTACATAGAAATAGGATACCGTTAGAAAACTTGAGTTTCGATATATATGCATTTGTATAAAATTGAATCTTAGGATGACAGTAGAATGAGGTACAGACCAACAGGGGAGACATGAGTTTTATTAAAGATGCTTATCTGAGATTCCTTTGTAGACAAATTGCCTCAAATGCCCATCACTGCCATGGAAGCTGTAATTGTATACATGTGATTCACGAAGTGAGTAGTGAATATCATTTCTTGGTGCACAGATATCTGCCTCTTGTCACGCAGTTTTCACATTTCATCTCTTCGTCTTTGACATGTTGGAATTAGAGTCCTCAGTTTCAAAATGATTGGTGTGAAATGCTTTTATGATAAAAAGCACTGTGATACCATGAAAAGCCAAATCATAAAATAAATAATCCATAACAACACAAACTCATAATATAGAAATATTTTCAAAACACACACATACACACAGTAAAAAATAAATAAATTGTCATTTACACTGCAAAAGAAAATTTTTTTTTCGGTCAATAGCTGCTGGATATTCTCTCAAAAGCATGTTTCCTTT
>NW_012119055.1:108068-108384 GCF_000951035.1 Colobus angolensis palliatus | reverse complement strand
TCACAGTTCTGGAGGTAGGAAGTCCAGATCCAGGTGCTGTTAGATTTGACTTCTGGCAAAGTCTGTCTTCCTTGTTGCTGTGTCTTTACATGGCCTTTAAACATCTCATATTTAGTGAGTTTTTTTTTTTCCTTAAAAAGGACCCACGTGACAGGTCCAAATAAGATTTGCACTAGAACTTTTAGTCCAAATGAGACTTTTTGAAAATAAAAAAGTTAATGCGTGTGGGTGTGTGTGTGTGATGGTGAAGCACTATGTATTCTGTTCACATTTTTGAGAAAAAAATTTTTTTTTGAGATAGAGTTTCACTCTTGTG
>NW_012119055.1:106884-108018 GCF_000951035.1 Colobus angolensis palliatus | reverse complement strand
GTGTGTGTGTGATGGTGAAGCACTATGTATTCTGTTCACATTTTTGAGAAAAAAAATTTTTTTTGAGATGGAGTTTCACTCTTGTGGCCCAGGCTGGAGTGCAATGGTGTGATCTGGTCTCACTGCAACCTCCGCCTCCTGTGTTCAAGCGATTCTCCTGTCTTAGCCTCCCGTGTGGCTGGGATGACAAGTGTGCACCAACACCCCCAGCTAATTCTTTGTATTTTTAGTAGAGACGAGGTTTTGCCATGTTGGCCAGGCTTGTCTCGAACTCTTGACCTCAGACGATCCACTGGCCGTGGCCTCCTAAAGTGCTGGGATTACAGGTGTGAGCCACCGCAACTGGCCTGAAAAAAATATTTTTAACATACTAAAGCTGATGACTTTTACGGTTGTTGACAAAAACCTCTAATGCCAATGCCTATCTCTGTAAAAAGCAATAATATGAGGAGCTTGATTTCCTGCTAAGGTAGAAAAGGTGAGAAGATTTTTCAAGTAGTATAGGAGCTCCATCTGTGACAAGAAGCAGAAGCATTCATTTCCACTTGACATTTTTTGTTATTAATCATAACTTTAAGCAACATTCTTTATGTGCCTTTAAAATGTTGACTCAAAATGTTGAGTCTTTTAGTAGTTTTTAAAACGGACATGCAAGAGGTATAATTTTCCCTTATCGCATCAGCATACACCTAAAGAGTAATAATATATAGATTTGAAGGCCAGGCATGCGGGCTCACATCTGTAATCCCAGCACTTTGGGAGGCCAAGGCAGAAGGATAGCTTGAGATGGAGCTCAAGACCAGCTTGGGAAAAATGGCAAGATCCTGTCTCTACATAATTTTTAAAAATTACTCAGGTGTGGTAATACACACCTGTAGTCTCAGCTACTTAGGATGATGAGGCGGGAGGACTGCTTGGCTCCAGGAAGTCAAGGCTGCAGTGAGCTGTGTTCGTGCCACTGCACTCTAGCCTGGGTGACAGAGACCCCGTCTCAAAAAATCACAATCATCATGTTTTTTAAAGGATATGGCCACCATAGAAGGGGAGTAGTGAAGCTGCAGTACCTTGATGAACAATTTCAGAGTTATCTAGATTAGAAAATACATAACACTTGGAAGTATATCAGTGGGAACA
>NW_012119055.1:101640-102831 GCF_000951035.1 Colobus angolensis palliatus | reverse complement strand
CAGAGACCCCGTCTCAAAAAATCATAATCATCATGTTTTTTAAAGGACGTGGCCACCATAGAAGGGGAGTAGTGAAGCTGCAGTACCTTGATGAACAATTTCAGAGTTATCTAGATTAGAAAATACATAACACTTGGAAGTATATCAGTGGCAACACAGAGTGTCATTTGAAAAATGATTCACTTTTCGAGGCCATCAACCAGTTTGGAAATTTTGGCAGGACACATGTCTTTATTAAGGGTTCTCCAATGTTTTTGGACTTCTTTTGTTTGCAATCTGGTAAGTAGTTTTATAGAATGCTTCCAGAAAAGGTTTTCAAGCAGTGAAGACTCTAATCGTGAAATGTCACGTTGGAAGTTTTAGAATTCTCATTTGAACTGTCTCACTTCTCTCACCTCTTTACAAATACTGATCACACAGTTGTAAACAGGAAATACTGAAAGAAGCTTAGGTGTCTCAATCACCAATGTGTGAACATGCAGCTTTACCTGAATGGTGGCTAATGGCTTTGAAGTGCCTGTGTGCGTAAGAAGAGGCCAGATGACTCTGATGATATGCATTCCAGCACAGACTATAATAAAACTACTGCAATGGTGTACAAGTCATGAATATAAATGAGGTTTTTAGATATCTGGAAAAACATCAATTGACCATAAAAACATTTTTAGTTTCTATTGGTGTCATTTATATTTTTAGTCTTAAATTTATAATTGAAGAAAATGCTAAGTTTTGTTTAGAGGCTATAAAGATATAATTTTTAAGACTTAAATATCCTTGTTTTAAAAGTAAATATAAATTTTATTGTCTTCTTCAAGCTATGACACAGGTATTTGTTTAAATGTACATGGTATACAAATTATTCTGTACATATGCCACATTTTTAAAATTAAAAACAAATTTATATTATTTGAATGAATTATTCACACTTGGACAAGAGTCAGACGTCTCTAATGGAGAGACGAAAGTAGCCAGTACTCTCTTACTTTGGGGATACACATGGCCTCAACATTTTCAGGGTGAATATACATAACAATTTTCATTTTCTGGAGTCTTTTTCTATACCTACGGTGAGGTAGATATGTAATGCTATATAGGTCTATTTAGTGCAAATCATGTATATTACTACAGAAGGATAAAATTGACCTTGGTATTTGCTTCTAATTTGCCTTATAAGCGATCCTTCACTTCTTA
>NW_012119055.1:93787-94115 GCF_000951035.1 Colobus angolensis palliatus | reverse complement strand
CCCTACAAAAATGCTAAAGTGAATCCTTCAAGATGAATTCAAGCACTACAGTATGCAAAGACATATGGAAAAGGTAAGAATGTTAGAAAGGTAACGGTAATTGTAAATATAAATGACGATACTGTATTTTTTGTTTGTAACTCCTCTTATTTTCTACATGATATAAAAAATAATGCATGAAATATATAAATCGATGTTAATTTACACATAGTGTATGAAGATAAAATTTATGAAGTAGTAACTTAAAGACAGGATGAGGCTGAATGGGGCAAAGTTTTCATATGTTTGTTATAAATTTGGATGTTGATTGTAATCCACATGGTAACCA
>NW_012119055.1:90224-93737 GCF_000951035.1 Colobus angolensis palliatus | reverse complement strand
ACATGTACATAACACATTTTCTTTATCCACTTATTTGTTAATCAACATTTGGGTTGCTTTTACTTCTTAGTTCTTGTAAATAATGTTGCAGCGAACATGAGTGTGAAAATATTTTGTCTAGATCATGCTTTTAATGTGTGTATATACCAAGAAGTGGGATTGCTAGATATTATGGTAATTCTATATTTAAGGAACCTCATTATTGTTTCCTAAAATGGCTGCACCATTTTAGGAAATTTCCACCAACAGTGCACAAAAATTACAATTTTCCACACCAATACTTTTTCTTTTCTGTTGTTTTGATAGTGGCCATACTAATGGAGCTGAGGCTATGATATCTCATTGTGGTTTTTATTTGATTTTAGTTTATGATGAGTGATGTTGAACATTTTTTCATAGGCTTGTTGGTCATTTGTATATCTTCATTGGGCAACTGTGTATTGAAGTCTTTTGGTCATTTTTTAATTGGTTATTTTTGCTGTTTTTGTTGCTGTTGAGTTGTAGAAGCTACTCACATATTCTGAATATTGATCCTTTATCATACACAGGATTTGCAAATATTTTCTCCCTTTCTATAGATTGCCTTTTCACTTTATTTACTATTTTGTGTGATAGAGTTTTTAAGTTTGATGTAGTCTTATTTGTCTATTTTTGTTATGGCTGCCTGTGTTTTTCATACCTTTCCCAAGAAATCATTGCCAAATCTAATGGTCAGATGTTTTCCCCTATGTTTTTTCCTAGGAGTTTGATAGTTGTAGGTCTTCAGTTTACATTTTTAATTCATTTTCAGGTAATTTTTGTATATGGTATTAGGTAAGAGTCTAAATGTATTCTTTTTCATATGGAGATCCAATTATCTCAAAACCATTTTTTTCACAAAAAGACTGACAGTTCCCTGTTATGTAGTCTTAGTCCCTTGTCAAAGGTCCTTCGGCTGTATATGTAAGGGTTTATTTCTAGGTGCTCTGTATTGCTCCATTGACATCTATATTGGTCTATATGCCAATGACACACTACCTTGATTGTAGTATGTTTTGAAATTAGGAAATGTAAGAATTCCAAATTCATTAGTATTTTTTAGTACTATTTTGGATATGTGGGTCTCTTGAAATTGAAATTTCCTGTAAGTTTTGGTGCTACTTTCTATTTCTTATAAAAATTGCCAGCTGGGTGTGGTGGCTCAAGCCTCTAATCCCAGCACTTTGGGATTAGAGGCAGGCAGATCATGAGGTCAGGAGATTGAGACCATCTGCCCAACATAGTAAAATCCCGTCTCTACTAAAAAGCAAAAATTAGCTGGGCATGGTGGTGTGTGCCTATAGTCCCAGCTACTCAGGAGGCTGAGGCAAGAGAATTGCTTGAACCTGGGAGGTGGTGGTTGCAGTGAGCTGAGATCATGCCACTGCACTCCAGCCTGGCAACAGAGCAAGACTCCATCTCAAAAAAAAAAAAAATACCATTGAGATTTTGATAGCAATTGCATCTGTAGTTAACTAGGTACTATATACATTTTAACAATATAAAGTCTTTTAATCTATAAACACAGAATGGCTTTCTACTTATGTGTACTTCTGGTTTCTTTTAGCAATGTTAGCAATGTACTTTAATAGCATTTTTAACCAAATTTGAATTTTTATTTTTAGTAATTACTAATAGTCAAGGACTATTGTCATTTTGTTAATTGTTTTCTGTATATTTTGTTGATTTTTTATTCCTCCTTTCTCACTGCTCTTTGTGTATATTCGATATATATTTTCTTTTTGGTTACAATTGCAAAAAACTTCTTAACGTTATAACAGCGTATTTTAAACAGAAAACTTTTTTTTTTCCCAAACATAACAATAATTGATGACTGCCAAAGCCATTTATTGATAGTTAAATAGTTTCCATTCCTTCCAGGTTGTCAGTCATTTCCTTACCTCGTTTTTCCCTGTTTAGTTCACAGAGAATTTGAGGTAAGATACAGGTAATACACTGACTATTATAGTAAAATATAAATAGAACATCAATTAACATTTTTTTAAAAAATGTGGTGGTGCACGCCTGTAGCCCAAGCTACCAGCAACCTGTTAAACATTACTAGAGAAGTTAAATCTCAACAAGGGTCACAACAGTTTTAGCACTGTATATTTATCTACTGATCTGAGTAATCACAAATGTTTTTAGGCAACATTCACCCAATTATATGATTGGATTATAGCCCTCTTTCCTCTACTTGGATACTTTTATCTTCTCCAGATGTAAGATACATTTTCAGTCATTTGTTTATTCAACGCATTACAATAATGAGCATATGCTAGGAACTGTACTGGTTACTATAGATATAGTAGTAAGAGCAACAGTTGTCTCGCCTTTTATAAGCTTAGATTGTATTGGAGAAGGAGAAAATAAAAACCAAATGAATACACTATTAAAAAAAAAGAAGAATGCAGTAAAGTGTTATTGTAGACACAGTTCTTTTGGTAAGGTGGTAAAAGGGCTATTTTGAGGAAATATTTATGCTGAGACCTAAGGAAACAGGTAAATATACAGAGCAATAGTACGGGAGGCTTAGGGAATGCAAACTGCAAAGGCCCTAAGACACAGAGAAAAAGAAATGTATCAAGGCCATGCAGCACAGAAAGACAAATATCGTATGTTTTCACTCATATGTGGGAGCTAAAAAGGTGGATCACATGAAGATAGAGAGTAGATGGGTGGTTACCAGAAGCCAGAAAGTGTAGTGGGGAGGGAGAGCATTGAATAGAAGGTGACTAAAGGTACAAATATATGGTTTGGCAGAAGAAATAAGACCTATTGTTAGATAAATTGAGTGACTATAGTTATTTATTGCAGATTTCAAAATAGCCAAAGAGGAATAATTTGAATCTTTCCAGCCTAAAGATCAAGATTTAAGCTGATGATCTTTCACTAATATGATCTTTCAAATTACACAAATAAATTATTTCATGTATCCAAAAACTATGTACATGTATTATGCATCCATAAAAATAAATTTTAAAAAGAGACAAAAGGGCGTTTTAGTGATTCCAGGTTATAGAAGGAGATGAGAAAATGAAAAGGGAAAAATCAGAGAGATAGGGAGGGCAAGATTTATAGGGTCTTATGGGAGAAGGAAGTGTTTTGAACTTTGTAACAGTGATAAAAAACCTCAGACATATTTTATATAAGATAAAAATACCTAATTTCCTTTTGAAAACTATTCCTATTGTGGCTGTGTGGGAACTGCAGAATGTTGAAGACCACTTTCATGGAATTTATAGTTGCTATATAATGGAAAATTTTGTTTAACTCAAGGGAAATTCAAATAAAAATTAATTTCATATTCTATCTGCACAGAAAAAAATTACATATTGAATTTATAGTTATGTGTAGTTGGTAATGAAATGCAGGTTGATTTGTTTCTTCTTTTTGCTCCTGCATGTTATAAATGTCATGTAATGAACATGTATCATTTTTACAGTGAAAGAGTTATTTTCTCTATCAAGCCAGTAGAAAACAAAAAAGATCAGA
>NW_012119055.1:86018-87169 GCF_000951035.1 Colobus angolensis palliatus | reverse complement strand
ATGCAGGTAGATATTTTGGCAAGCAAATAAATATTGTTCTAAGGAGCAATAAATATATTGCAGCAAGTAGAATCTTCTCAAATGCCATACAAGTAGTTGTGAATTGGAAAAGAACAAGCTTGAATTCTATGTAATTTGAAAAAGCACAAACAGTTTTATAATATTGCCAGAATTACTGCAGTCAGATGGGAACCTCCTTCAGAAATTGATAACAATATAAACATATCCATCTCTGTCCCCTGTGATGCACTAAGTAAAATATTGTGAATATCAAGATCATTAATAACAATTTTCAAGTTACCGGAATGCAGGAAAGATGACGCAATTCAGCTTTGCCATGATATAAAATATGAAAAATAGAGACATAAAATCCATAGAACAGGATGCCCTATCAGGTATTATTGCTACCAACGGAATGATACTCAGTTAAATTTGAAAGTATGAGGTGATAACAGAATCAGATAAATGTCATAAAATGGTCAACTTCCATTATCTGCCAGTGGAGGAAACGGTGATGCAAATAACGGAAATAAAACAAATTTCTAACCGTTCTCCCTGTGCATATTGTGTATTTAGGCACCAAGGATTCATACAAAGGTATATAAGAGGAAAACAGCAGAGTTTATAACGTTAAACAGTGCCATTTACTCAGCCTTTTTCTTTCTTTTTTTTTTTTTTGCAAGAAGTTAATGAACCAAAAATGTAGTCTTATTCTTTTAAAGGAGCTAGATCTTCATTTTAAGCTTGCTGATTACTATAGGGGTTTTGTATTAATAGATATGAGAATGCATGTGTACTGTTTGTGACTTATTTGAACCAGTTTATCTTATTCCATACCTCATTATACATTTGATTTGAGGCAACATGCAGAATAAATTCAAGTGCAATAACTGGTCAAATGCAATAGAAATAATTTTACCGGTAAACTATAAAAAAGAGTAAAAATAATGGTGATGATAAGAATAAGATTTTTTATGAGATGGGGCCTTCTTTGTGCCCACCAGCGTAGTAGTAAACCTGTGTATATGTTATCTCACTTAATTTTTAGAAAAATCATGTCTACTGTGTGTATTAGCTTCAATTTGCAGATGAGGAGATGGAAGCCTAATGAAAATGAGTATCATGTGCAAAATTAAATAGTTGGAAAAAAC
>NW_012119055.1:85630-85968 GCF_000951035.1 Colobus angolensis palliatus | reverse complement strand
CATCATCCTGATACAAAAGCCTGGCAGAGACAAGACAAAAAAAAGAAAATTTCAGGCCAATATCCCTGAACATCAGTGCAAAAATCCTCAGTAAAATACTGGCAGACCGAATCCAGCAGCACATCAAAAACCTTAACCACCACAATCAAGTTGGCTTCATCCATGGTATGCAAGGCTGGTTCAACATATGCAAATCAATAAATGTACTCTGTCACATAAACTGAACCAACGACAAAAAAAAAAGATTATCTCAATAGATGCAGAAAAGGCCTTTTACAAAACTCAGCAAGTCTTCATGCTAAAAACTCTCAATAAACTAGGTATTTATGGAACGTATC
>NW_012119055.1:81984-83236 GCF_000951035.1 Colobus angolensis palliatus | reverse complement strand
AACTATAAAAAAGAGTAAAAATAATGGTGATGATAAGAATAAGATTTTTTATGAGATGGGGCCTTCTTTGTGCCAACCAGCATTGTAGTAAATCTGTGTATATGTTATCTCACTTAATTTTTAGAATAGTCATGTCTACTGTGTGTACTAACTTCAATTTGCAGATGAGGAGATGGAAGCCTAATGAAAATGAGTATCATATGCAAAATTAAATAGTTGGAAAAAACGAATACTGATATAAAACAGGATTTTTACCCTCTACAGAATATCCAATGTCGAAATACCACAAATATTTATCTATTGAGATGAATAAAACAAAATAATATATACATATATATATATACTATTATCAAAACATTCATTGCAAAGTAATAATTTCAGAAGAAAAAGTAAGCATTACCAAAGAAGTGAAAAAAAAATTTGGAAAGTGTATGTTACTGGCATGGGTACATTTTAATATATTCTTGCCATTTTCTACATAAATTCATAAAAATCTAACAACTCTGATATTTTTATTAATACATGGTATAGACTTCAATATTATTCATTGTAAATAATTTTAAAGGAAAAGAAGTTAATTTGATAAACTGGGTGTTTAAAAATGTGTTCTCAGATTTACTGGGTGACAAAATTAAATAAAAAGCTTATAAAATAGTCACAAATTCTAATATTCTCAGTTCAAATGAATCACGATTTCTTTAAAGCATATTATCTTTTCAATGAAAATATGATTTGTGAAAATTTAATACATATACACAAAATTATCAGATAAAAATAACTGCATTTATATTTGTGACATGATTTTCAGTTTTCAAATAACTTCTTTAATTATGCACATGCAGTAGTCCACTGTCATTCATTTAGGCTCCAATCCAAGACCTCCAATGGATGCCGACAACCATGGAAAGTACTGAACTCTATGTATACAAGTTATTGTCCTCTACATACAAACCTATGATATAACTTAACTTATAAATTAGGCACAGTAAGAGATTCACAATAACAAAATAGAACAAATAGAGTAGTGTGTGCTTTAAAATGTATAAATTGTTTATTTCTGGAATTTTTCATTTAATCTTTTTGAACTGTGGTTACTGCTGATATCTGATACCACAGGAAGCAAAACTGGCAATATGTGGGGACTAATGCACTTAAGTCAGTTTTGGAAACATGAGTTTTGTACTGAAATAATGTAGTTGAGTGAAAGATCTTTTTCACAGTCTTTTTGCTATTAATTTTCTTCCTTGCTACA
>NW_012119055.1:78327-79534 GCF_000951035.1 Colobus angolensis palliatus | reverse complement strand
AACAGTTGTCTCCTAGTAGAGTCACACAGGACACACTTAATTCTTCCTGCAATGAATTGTGACAACACGAGCGTTCACTCGGAGGAAAGATTCAGTACGCAAGGTTTTTATTGTAGGCTGGGGACAAGGAAAGTCTCTGACTCGCACCAAAATTTCAGACACCAGAAGGAAAGCAGGTGTTCAGCATAAACCATGTTGTTTACACCATTTTAGGCACAATGAGCTACTGGTACGTATCATTTTTTCTTTCTTTTCCTTTAGGAAAACACTCTTCTAAGTTTCTTACTTCATTTGGTTCTGGAGGTGCTGATCCTATCTCCCCTGGCTCTAGGGCACATGACCGAGGTTGGCCAGCTACGGCGGTACCACCCTGAACACGCCTGATGTGGTCTAATACTTATCATTTAGGTAAAAGTCATCGTAGTATAGAGAACTCATTAGCAGTCACATTTCCAAATGCCAGCCATGGACCACAACTTCCAGGCAGACCTTTCTAAGGATTGCAGTCTCGGAACTACTATGTTAAATCTTCTGCAAAGTCATCCTTTCTCTTCAATCACTTGAGGGGAAGCCAGCAGTCAGGTTGTGCGCAGAGCTATGTCCTGCCTATGGTGAGAAACTGATGCCTGCCAACAACTGTGTGTGAGTTTGGAAGTGGGTTAGTAAAGTTATAGATGAAGGCAACCTTGGCTGACAGCTATACTGCACCCTCATGAGATACTGTGCCAGTGCCAGATCGACCCAGCCAAGCTTTGTCTAGATTCCTGACCATCAGAAAATGTATGTGATAGTGAATAGTTTTGTTTTAAGCTACTAAGTTTTTGCATAAATTGTTATATAGTGTTGAGAGATGAAAAATTTCCCCACCCAAAGATGTCCACATTCTAATCTTTGGAACCTGTGAATACATGATTTATGAGGAATTTGCAGGTGCGATAAAGGTTTTTAATCTTTTTTATTATTTTTTTTTCAAACAGAGTTTCACTCTTGTTGCGTAGGCTGGAGTGCAATGGCGCAATCTTGGCTCACTACAACCTCTGCCTCCAGAATTTAGACGATTCTTCTGCCTCAGCCTCCTGAGTAGCTGGGATTACAGGTTCCCACCACCACACACAGCTAATTTTTCAAATTTTTAGTAGAGATGGGGTTTCACCATGTTGGTCAGGCTGGTCTGGAACTCCCAACCTCACATGATCCATCCGCCTCA
>NW_012119055.1:75301-76863 GCF_000951035.1 Colobus angolensis palliatus | reverse complement strand
TCTGAGGTGAAAGCAGGTTGGATGTGTTCTAGGAGCATCCAGGGGGGCAGTATGGCTGGACATCATGAGTAAGCAAGATGGAATATGGCACAATAACACTACACCTCTATGGACTGTGCATAAAGTTCTTTCACTTTCTTCACAACTGCACTGATACAAGAGTCATTCTTATCAGAGATCTTGGCAACTGCAGCATGTGATTTTTGTTCTTCCTTGTTGAATAAAGAACTTGTGCGTTTTCATTTGAAGAAAGTACTTTTGGCTTTTCTTTGTTATATGTGAATTTTCAGCATCACTACTCTTGTGCTTTGAGGCCATTATGAAGTAAAATAAAGAGCCCTTCTTTTATTTAACATCTGCACCAAGATCCTGTGGCCGTTGATGACCCAGAAGATGCTGACTCATGGGGAGGGAGCAGATACATGGTGCAGATGCTGGGATGATTCCCCCCCTGGGTGGGATGAAGCAGGGTGGCCTGAGAGTTTATTACACCCCTCAGAATAGCACATAATTTAAAAGTTACCAATTGTTTAAAAGATACTTTTTAAAAATAATAAAACAACCCTCATAAACTCTTCATTTTTAGAATTTCTCATTTCATATTTTCAGACTACCGTTGAATGCGGGTAACAAACTGTATAGATAGAGATCGTGGAAAAGGTGGGGGCTTCTGTAAAACGAATTTTCAAAACACAAAAGTGTAATGTGAAAATTTCAGAAAATTAAAATGCGTCATCTGGGTGGGGATCATTTGGAAATTGAGTTTTTTCCTACATTTTTATGTCACACTGCCCAGGAAATAGCTTCATGTATTTATCCTGAAATGTTATCTCTGGAACACTATCATAACTAAGCTTCAGTTGGGAAAGAAAAAACACAACATGAGAACTGGCGTGGACAAGACGACCCAGGACCTGCACTCACATTCATGACTTTCAACAGTTCATCTCACTGCTCTCAATTCATCCTCTGTGAGGTAAAGACCCCATGGTATTTACTTGGACCCCAAGCATCACTGGACGCCATGATGTCTGAGATTCCTACTAGCTGTATAATTATGTGGAGCATCAGCTTTTTCTTTTCTACAAAAAAAATTTAAACTTTCCTGTGAAAAAGGCATGTTCCTTTGAGGTGTGATTTCACTTTCTTTTTTTTTTTATAATCCTCTCCATGGAGAGGAGGTTTATTTTTTCACAGTAAATACTTCCTTTATATGCAATTCAATCTTTTAGAAGCACAGAGAAACTGGGGAGAACAATCACCGTAATATTTTAAAACAAATATTTAAATGTTCAGATTGCCCCTGTTTCTTCAAATTACTGTTGTAGCCTGCTTCAAAATGCATCCTTTGATCGATTGTCAGAAAAATTATCCTGTACTGTAGTTACTCAGAATCCCACTCCTTCGTGCGCTGTGTCATGTGAGGAGTCGTGGCCACTGAAGCATAGTCAGGAGGCAAATTGCTTTCGTCTTTGTTCATCCAAAACTCTTAAATTTGAGGTACGTTTTTCAGTGCAAAAATTCCTGGAAATGAATCAATTCTAGCAGATTTTGTAGAATCA
>NW_012119055.1:73180-75251 GCF_000951035.1 Colobus angolensis palliatus | reverse complement strand
AGCCAGGATGGTCTTGATCTCCTGACCTCGTGATCCACCCACCTCGGCCTCCCAAAGTGCTGGGATTACAGGCGTGAGCCACCGCGCCCGGTCGAAGTTAAATATTTTAAATGGGGAGACAATTCTGGATTATAGGTGTGAGTTCAATGAAATCACAAATGTCTTTATACTATGGAAGGGGGCAGAGGATCAGAGTGAGTATTAGGAGATTTGATTATACAAAGTGTTAGGCTAAGGAAGCAAGAGAAGGACTTGACTGGCTATTATCAACTTTGAACATGGAGGAAGTCCCATGGACCAGAAGACATGGGCAGCCTCTAGGAACTTAAAAAGGCAAAGAAATGGATTATTCCCTGGAATCTTTAGAAGGAATAGCAGGCCTGCAAACACCTGGATTTTAGGCAAGTGAAAATGATATTGGACTTTGGCCCATCACTACTGTAAGATAGTTTGTTGTTGTTCTTTTAAGCTTCTATGTTTATGGTAATATATTCAACAACAATAGGAACTGATACCTGCAGCAGTAAATAAATACTTGAGGATACATCATTGCACAAAACCTATTGCTCTCAAGGAGTTTACATTCTAATGGGGGAAAAAGGTACATATGTGAGAAAATATTGATCAGATGTTAATTAGTCCTACAAATAAAAGTAAAGCAGGGTAAGGAGAATAGAGCAAGTCTGATACAAGTTGTTGAGAAAAAGCCTAGTTTACCAGAGGATGCATTAGTTAAAAACTGAATGAAGTGACAAAACAAGTCTTTTGTGTCTCTGAAATAAGAGTGATTCAAGCAGAGGGGGACAAGTTCAAATACTCTGAGGTGAAAGCAGGTTGGATATGTTCTAGGAGCATCCAGGGGGGCAGTATGGCTGGACATCATGAGTAAGCAAGATGGAATATGGCCCAATAGCACTACACCCTATATGGACTGTGCATAAAGTGCTTTCACTTTCTTCACAACTGCACTGATACAAGAGTCCTTCTTATCCGAGATCTTGGCAACTGCAGCATGTGATTTTTGTTCTTCCTTGTTGACTAAAGAACTTGTGCCTTTTCATTTGAAGAAAGTACTTTCGGCTTTTCTTTGTTATATGTGAATTTTCAGCATCACTACTCTTGTGCTTTGAGGCCATTATGAAGTAAAATTAAGAACCTTCTTTCATTTAACATCTGCACCAAGATCCTGTGGCTGTTGATGACCCAGAAGATGCTGACTCATGGGAAGGGAGCAGATACATGGCGGAGATGCTGGGCCAGGGGATGATTCCCGCCCTGGGTGGGATGAAGCTGGGTGGCCTGAGATTTTATTACACCCCTCAGAGTAGCACATAATTTAAAACTTACCAATTGTTTAAAAGATACTTTTTAAAAATAATAAAACAACCCTCATAAACTCTTCATTTTTAGAATTTCTCATTTGATATTTTCAGGCTACCGTTGAATGCAGGTAACAAACTGTATAGAAAGAGATCGTGGAAAAGGTGGGAGCTGCTGTAAAACGAATTTTCAAAACACAAAAGTGTAATGTGAAAATTTCAGAAAATTAAAATGCGTCATCTGGGTGGGAATCATTTGGAAAGAGAGTTTTTTCCTACATTTTTATGTCACACTGCCCAGGAAATGGCTTCATGTATTCATCCTGAAATGTTATCTCTGGAACACTATCATAACTAAGCTTTAGTTGGGAAAGAAAAAACACAACATGAGAACTGGCGTGGACAAGATGACCCAGGACCTGCACTCACATCCATGACTTTCAGCAGTGAGGTAAAGACCCCATGGTATTTACTTGGACCCCAAGCATCACTGGACGCCATGATGTCTGAGATTCCTACGAGCTGTGTAATTATGTGGAGCATCAGCTTTCTCTTTTCTACAAAAAAAATTTAAACTTTCCTGTGAAAAAGGCATGTTCCTTTGAGGTGTGATTTCACTTTTTTTTTTTATAATCCTTTCCATGGAGAGGAGGTTTATTTTTTCACAGTAAATACTTCCTTTATATGCAATTCAATCTTTTAGAAGCACGGAGAAACTGGGGAGAACAATCACCGTAATATTTTAAAACAAA
>NW_012119055.1:69287-69610 GCF_000951035.1 Colobus angolensis palliatus | reverse complement strand
ACAAACATATATAAATATATAATTTATAGTGTTTAGTGTTCTCTGGCTAGACATATAAATGAAACCCAATTCGCAAGCTAAAAATATTGAACAATTAATACATATAATAGATTTGTTAGGACTCTAGGAGCCAGTGAATAATGAAAGGGATCCATATCTGCCAGGTTTTACATCTAACTTGTAGATTTCTTTCTTTTCTTTTTTTAATAGAAGCTGATTCTCTCAGTTAGACGTTTGTATGACAAAGACGCTCAAGGGGAGAATAGAGAATGTAGGATGTAAAAGCATTATAGCACATTAGCCTTTCTCTATGATGGTTATAA
>NW_012119055.1:67746-69168 GCF_000951035.1 Colobus angolensis palliatus | reverse complement strand
GTTTTGGACCAATATTGTTGATAACTAAATTGTCAAGAGAGATCGTATAATGCAACATCAAATTTTTTATTCAATGTTACTGAAGTACTGGCTCTTTCCTGCTCTGGACAAGAATTGAGCAGCTTGTCTGATGACTGGGAAAGGAGGACCTGTAACCATCTGACTTGGTCTCTGTTAATGACGTCTCTCCCTCTAAACTCCATTAAGAACTGGGAGAGGCAGAGCAAGCCTCAGAGCCAAGGCCTTGATGGTCATTAAGATATTAAGTATTTTGCTGAAAATTCCTGGTGATTTGATCAATAAAGAGTAATTTCTTGCTAAATAAATAAAAGAGACCTTGAGGAAAAAAAAAAAAAGAAAAGCAAAGACACGCAAGGGGAGAATAGAGAATGTAGGATGTAAAAGTTTTATACCACATTAGCCTTTCTCTATGATGGTTATAAAACCTAGCTGCACAAAAATACGTATCTTACACTCTATTTTTAGTAGTATAGGAATTATTATTTTTTCCTTTTTGAAAATCTTATATAAACCCTTGCATATTTCCTAGTTTACTGATGATTCCTGGTACGTGCTGAGTGACTGACTGAATGTTTACATTAGACAACAAATATCTACTAACTTTGTAGAAGATATCCATTGTTGCCTATGCAAAACTTTTCCCCCATTCCTTTTACCCAAATCCTAATTGTGCTGAGATATTTTTCTCTTAGAGAAATTTAAATCAAATGTGGGAATCCTTTGCTAATGCTTAATGGTGGGTATATGATGTAGTTTTGCCTTATGAAAGGTGACAGAAAAAAGGGGGTCTTAGAGGGTTTCTAAGAAAGGATTACTAACTTTTAAAGAAGGGACACTTTGGCAAAAACAGATTTTTTTTTCACTTAATATTTTCAAATTTGCAGTCTATAAATACAACTGTGATTTCTCAAGAAGAAATACAACATACTACCTATGGCATAAAAAAACTGGCATAACTAGGTTTTTGATTACCTCATTTTACCAATTAACCAACTCCAGAGCTGCTTTATTCCTGGACTTTATATGAGTGAATTAGTGTTTTGTCCTATTGCTTAATTAGGTTGCAACTAAAATCATCCATACTCATCAGTACATTCGGCATTGTGAAAAAATATTTGAAATAGATACCATCTGGAACTTCTTTTTTTGTTATACTTTAAGTTCTAGGGTACATGTGCACTAAGTGCAGGATTGCTACATATGCGTACATGTGCCATGTTGGTGTGCTGCACCCATTAACTTCGTCATTTACATTAGGTATATCTGCTAATGCTATCCCTCCCCCTTCCCTCTACCACACGACAGGACCTGGTGTGTGATGTTCCCCTTCATGTATCCAAGTGTTCTCATTGTTCAGTTCCCACCTATGAATGAGAACATGTGGTGTTTCGCTTTTTGTCC
>NW_012119055.1:67323-67696 GCF_000951035.1 Colobus angolensis palliatus | reverse complement strand
TCTCATTGTTCAGTTCCCACCTATGAGTGAGAACATGTGGTGTTTCGCTTTTTGTCCTTGCGATAATTCGCTGAAAATGATGGTTTCCAGCTTCATCCATGTTCCTACAAGGGACATGAACTCATCTTTTATTACGGCTGCATAATATTCCATGGTGTGTATGTGCCACATTTTCTTAATCCAGCCCATCATTGATGGACATTTGGGTTGGTTCCAAGTCTTTGCTATTGTGAATAGTGCTGCAATAAACATATGTGTGGGTGTGTCTCCATAGCAGTATGATTTATAATCCTTTGGATATATACCCAGTAATGGGATGGCTGGGTCAAATGGTATTTCTAGTTCCAGATCCTTGAGGAATCGCCACACTGTC
>NW_012119055.1:64850-65378 GCF_000951035.1 Colobus angolensis palliatus | reverse complement strand
ATTGCTAATCCTAAACTGATATTGAGACGTAATATCAAGAAATATGAATTATAACTAGGACTGAAGACACTGAGAAGCAACACCAGAATGCAAATATCAGAAGTTCCAGATGCATCTATTTGATTCTTCTCTATTTTCTTCTTTACTAATCTTGCTAGCAGTCTAACAATACTGTTGGTCATTTAAAAAAAACAGCTCCTGGATTCATAGATTTTTTGAGGGTTTTTTTGTGTCTCTATGTCCTTCGGTTCTGCTCTGATCTTAGTTATTTCTAGAAGGAAGGATAAATTCCTGGATACATAAACCCTTCTAAGACTAAACCAGGAAGAAGTTGAATCCCTGAATAGACCAATAGGAGGCTCTAAAATTGACGCAATAATTAATAGCCTGCCAACCAAAAAGTTCCAGGACCAGATGGATTCACAGTTGATTTCTACCAGAGGTACAAGGAGGAGCTGGTACTATTCCTTCTGAAACTATTCCAATCATTAGAAAAAGACTGAATCCTCCCTAACTCATTTTATGAGG
>NW_012119055.1:64542-64800 GCF_000951035.1 Colobus angolensis palliatus | reverse complement strand
TACCTAGGAATCCAACTTACAAGGGATGTGAAGGACCTCTTCAAGGAGAACTATAAACTACTGCTCAAGGAAATAAAAGAGGATACAAACAAATGAAAGAACATTCCATACTCATGGACAGGAAGAATCAATATTGTGAAAATGGCCATATTGCCCAAGGTACTTTATAGATTCAGTGCAATTCCCATCAAGCTACCAATGACTTTCTTCACAGAATTGGAAAAAAAAAACTACTTTAGCCGGGCGCAGTGGCTCAAG
>NW_012119055.1:58738-59034 GCF_000951035.1 Colobus angolensis palliatus | reverse complement strand
CTGAAGAATTTTATCGGGAATAAGATTTGTTCTGAGAATAATGGAAAAAAGTTTATACTTACCCCTAGCTGGCTGTTAGTGAACTCTAGTGACTCATCAGGCTTTTGTTTTCCTCTTTATACTATTTATTGCATTTCCTGTAGAAATCTCCTAATCAGAATTAGTCTTTCAGGTAGTCTAGTAGAGGCCTTTCACTTTCCAAGTAATAGTGTAATAAAAATTTAATGCATGTGTATTAGTCTGTTTTCATGCTGTTATGATGAAATACCAGAGATTGGAAATTTAAATGAAAGAAG
>NW_012119055.1:56856-57214 GCF_000951035.1 Colobus angolensis palliatus | reverse complement strand
ATGGAGAACTGCCACCATGATCTAATCACCTCCCACGAGGGTCCTCCCCCATACATGGTGATGACAATTCAGATTACAATTCAAGATGAGATTTCGGTCGGGACACAGAACCAGACCATATCATTTCACCTGCAGCTCCTTTCAAATCCCATCTTTCTCACATTTCAAAACACAATTATGCCTTCCCTACAGTTTCCCAAAGTCTTCACTCATTTGAGGATTAATCCAAAAGTCCAAGCCCATATTTTCACCTGAAGCAAGGAAAGTCCCTTCTCCCTATAAGCCTGTAAAATCAAGTGCAAGTTAGTTACTTCCGAGATATAATGGGGCTGTAAGCATTAGATAAATGCACCCATTC
>NW_012119055.1:56535-56806 GCF_000951035.1 Colobus angolensis palliatus | reverse complement strand
CTTCCCAACAGTTCCTCAAACTTAATTAATTTCAGCATTAACCAAAAGGTTAAGTTCACAGTATTATCTGAGACAAGGCAAGACCTTTCCATCCATCAGCCTTTTAAAAGCAAGTTAATTACTTCCAAGATATAATAGGGGTGCAGGAATTGGATAAATGTACCTATCTGAAATCAGATAAATTGGCCAAAACAAAGAGGCTACAGGCCCCATGCAAATTCATAATCCAATAGGGCAGTCATTTAAACCTTAAAATTCCAAAATGATCTCC
>NW_012119055.1:55913-56485 GCF_000951035.1 Colobus angolensis palliatus | reverse complement strand
GTGCAAGTTAGTTACTTCCGAGATATAATGGGGCTGTAAGCATTAGATAAATGCACCCATTCCAAATGGGAGAAATTGGCCAAAACAAAGGTGCTGCAAGCCCCATGCAAGTTCTTAATCCAATAGGGCAGTCGTTAAACCTTAAAGTTCAAAAATGATCTCCTTTGACTCCATTTCTCACACTCAGGTCACACTAATGCAAGAGGTGGGTTCCCACAACCTTGCGTAGCATGCTCATGAATAAGTTGAGATGTTTTCTTTGCCAGAGATAATGATGGCTGAAGTACTTATAGTAGCTGCCCTTATAGTGTGATTATTTTATTAAATTACTACCTTTGGAGTACAAATTACTGATTAGAACAACTAATTGTCCAGAGCATATTGTTTAATCTGGCTAAAAAAAAAAAAATGTATTTCAATGTCTATGTCAGAACATTTAAATTATATAGACTTTTGCTTATAGAAAGATGAAGCATACATAGTTTTTTCCATACTTATAGGTAACTACAACTAGAAATCCTGGATATTATATATAAAACCAATGTATAAGAATTCTGAGGTGGAGAGGAAAG
>NW_012119055.1:54982-55431 GCF_000951035.1 Colobus angolensis palliatus | reverse complement strand
CATCAGAGACCACATGAGGAAACTGCATTTCCACTCCCGCCAGGCAGTAACATAGATGCCTCTTTCTCTTCCTGTGGCAGTGATGTAAGAGGAGGTTGAATTGAAAGGTCAGACTTTCACCTCAATTTAAGAGTGATGAAGTCGCTACCTGATATAGTATGACTCTGTGTCCCCACCCAAATCTCGTCTCATCTCGTAGCTCCCATTATACCCATGTGTTGTGGGATTGACCTGGTGGGAGATGAAAGAACCATAGAGGAGTTTCATTTCTCATGCTGTTCTCGTGATAGTGAATGGGTATCATGAAATATGATGGTTTTGAAGCAGGAGTTTCTCCGCACAAGCTCTCTCTTCGCATGCTGCCATCCATGTAAGATGTGACTTGCTCCTCCTTGCCTTCAGCCATAATTGTGAGGCCTCCCCAGTCATGAGGAACTGTTAAGTCCAAA
>NW_012119055.1:53477-54033 GCF_000951035.1 Colobus angolensis palliatus | reverse complement strand
AGCAATTAATAAATTAACTAGACAGAAATTCAGCCATGACAATAAAAGGAGTCAGGAACACCATCAACCAAGAGTACCTAATGAACATCTATAGAATATTCACCAAAAATGGTAAGAAGTTTATCATTTTCAAGGGCCCACAAACATATACCAAAAAAAGAAAGAAAAGAAAAACTATATCCTGGGCCATAAAACAAATCTCAATACATTTAAAGGATGTCAAATTATATAGAGTGTATTCCCTGACTACAAAGAAATCAAACTAAAAATCAACAACAGGGAACTCTTAACAATATTCCTAAATAATCTGTAGGCCAAAGAGAAAAACACAAAGGAAAGAAACATATATCAATAAATGAACACAAAAACACAACATATAACATTTGTGGAAAGCACTTGAGGCAGTATTAAGAGACATATTTGTGGCACTATCTGCCTATATTAGATAAGATTAAAACTCTCATGTCAGTAATTTAAGCAACCCAAGAAACTTGAAAAATGAGTAAAAAATAAATCCAAAGCAAGCATGAAGAAGGAAGTATCAAAGAGCAGAAAT
>NW_012119055.1:50945-51957 GCF_000951035.1 Colobus angolensis palliatus | reverse complement strand
TAGCAAAAAAGACATTTAATCATTGATGCAGGCAACAACTTGGCTAAGTATCCAGAGAATTATGCTGAGTGAATAGAGTCAATTCCAAAGGATTTGTACTATGTAATTCCATTTACACAACACTTTTGAAATGACGGAATTACTGATATGAAGAACAACTGCCTGGGGTTACTGCACTTGAGTTATAGGCGAGATTGAAGTTTCTGTGGCTATCATCGGGCCACAGGAGGAACCCTTGTGGTGATGGACGTTTTCTGCATATAATTATGCTCCTGTACTATAGTTTTGCAAGCTGTTGCCATTTTAAAAATTGGTTAATGTTACATAGGATCTTACTGTATTTTTAGCTAACAGCAGTATATAAGTCTCTATCTCAAAGCCAATAATATAATTTAAAAGTAACTTATATCATATAACAACATATACCAAATATTAAAGGTCTAAACAGTTATACACTCAGATAAACTGCAAATGACTTCAGTTTGAAAACATACCTAACTCCAGTCATGAACAGTAATAGTTTTCGTCCTTTTTCTCTGGATTTATTTAAAACATTGTCTTATTTGAAACACTGAAGTATACTTACTTTCCCTTTCTTTTTCTTTCTCTGGTTGTTAAGGGCATCACCACAAGTGTCCCTCATGCGGCCCTTTTATAGCCACACCCACTTGGATCTCACATATATCCCTATGTAGTAATCCCAGGCAATTGTTCTTTAGTTCTATAAACTTTTCATTTTCCGAAAATATTGTGTAAATGGAATTATACAGATTGCAATCATTTGGGATTGTTTTTTTACTACTCAGCATAATTTTCTGGAAGTTAATTACCTCTGGTTAATCTCGGGCACTCAGGATTCCCTATGGTGTCTTTTCTTGGGGATGTAGTAGAACCTATCACCTCACTGCAAATGCTGGTCCTAACCAGTCTCATCTATGCTTCACTCATAAAACACAAGATTATGTCTTAGAAGGTAGCTAGGAATATGGACATCAAAGCTAATTCATTCTAA
>NW_012119055.1:50502-50895 GCF_000951035.1 Colobus angolensis palliatus | reverse complement strand
GTGAAAACAGAATAATACACTCCCACTCCCCTGTGGTGTTAGTGAAGGCAACATGGGCATTAGGAAGAACTCATGCCTCCTACCCCTCCATCCAGGGAAGTATCAGTAAGACCTAGTGGGAACTAGCACTCCCTACAACCACCTAGCAAAGAAAAGGAACTACAGACCTCATTAATAATAGAGATCAAGCAGGAAGTCTGGACTTCTACCCTCATCTGGCAGTAAGAAAGTAGCTCACTTTTTCCTTTGTCAGATGGTAACAGAAAAAAGTCAGGTAAGACAGAAAGCTTGCATGTGATCCGAGTCTCACAGTGCTCAAAATGTTCAGGTTTCAATGGAAAAGCATTTGCCACATCAAGAAGCAAGAAGATATCAAGATGAGTGTAAAAAGAT
>NW_012119055.1:44307-45009 GCF_000951035.1 Colobus angolensis palliatus | reverse complement strand
TGATGCAGGCAACAGCTTGGCTAAGTCTCCAGAGAATTATGCTGAGTGAATAGAGTCAATTCCAAAGGATTTGTACTATGTAATTCCGTTTACACAACACTTGAAATGACGAAATTATGGATATGAAGAACAACTGCCTAGGGTTACTGCACTTGAGTTATAGGCGAGATTGAAGTTTCTGTGGCTATCATAGGGCCACAGGAAGAACCCTTGTGGTGATGGACATATTCTGCATATAATTATGCTCCTGTACTATAGTTTTGCAAGCTGTTGCCATTTTAAAAATTGGTTAATGTTACATAGGATCTTACTGTATTTTTAGCTAACAGCAGTATATAAGTCTCTATCTCAAAGCCAATAATATAATTTAAAAGTAACTCTTATATCATATAACTACATATACCAAATATTAAAGGTCTAAACCGTTATACACTCAGATAAACTGCAAATGACTTCAGTTTGAAAACATACCTAACTCCAGTCATGAACAGTAATAGTTTTTGTCTTTTTTCTCTGGATTTATTTAAAACATTGTCCTATTTGAAACACTGAAGTATACTTAATTTCCTTTTCTTGTTCTTTCTCTGGTTGTTAAGGGCATCACCACAAGTGTCCCTCATGCGGCCCTTTTATAGCCACATCCACTTTGATCTCACATACACCCCTATGTAGTAATCCCAGGCAATTGTTCTTTAGTTCTAT
>NW_012119055.1:43873-44257 GCF_000951035.1 Colobus angolensis palliatus | reverse complement strand
TGACACAAAAATAGAACTTGAAAGAAATTAGACAAATTCACAATACTAGCTGCAGATTTCAATACCCTTCTTTCAGCAATTAATAAATTAACTAGACAGACATTCAGCCATGACAATAAAAGGAGTCAGGAACACCATCAACCAAGAGTACCTAATGAGCATCTATAGAATATTCACCAAAAATGACAAAAGGTTTATCATTTTCAAGGGCCCACAAACATATACCGAAAAAAAACAAAAAAAGAATAAAGAAAAACTATATCCTGGGCCATAAAACAAATCTCAATACAGGATGTCAAATTATATAGAGTGTATTCCCTGACTACAAAGAAATCAAACTAAAAATCAACAAGAGGGAACTCTTAAAATACTTAAAATTAAACA
>NW_012119055.1:37030-38243 GCF_000951035.1 Colobus angolensis palliatus | reverse complement strand
CTGTTTAAAGCAATTACACCTAATAACAACTGAAGTCCATCTTTTCTGGACTTTAAGAGAAGTAAAACACATGTACTTATGATCTAGGGTCTTTATGGTTCTACAATATCAAAGTTCTTAATGACAGTGTAGAACCATAAATACCACAAGTCATTGCAGTATACAGATTACAATATATTTGTGAATAATCGTGTGTGTTTTAGAAGCTGACTCTCACATTAATGGTCTACAGTAATCTGCTTTTTAAATTCATTATAAAGATGTCTTCATGTGATGGTAGACTCAATTGCCAAAAGTACCTTACCTTTTCAGAACATTTGTGTTTCTCTTTTTAAGGCGTACACTATTTAATCTATTCATATGGTCCTTTTGACAATTTGCCCCAGTGCTAATTGATGAACATTTTGTCAATTTTTATTATGTATATTATTTTCATTGGTGTTATATCTCTCTTCTCTAGCCTTCGTTTGAGTATCTTCCAACACTGCTTGTTGAGACTGTCTTTCATGATAGGACAGGATTCTTGTACTGCCATCTATATTCTCCGTCAAGTAGTGGATACATACCATTTTGAGTCTGGAACTTTCTTCATATTATTCAAGGGGAGAGAACCTGAAAGTCGTTAAGAACCACTGCTATGGGTAATAATGAGGCAAGAGAATAGGGTCTGGAGGACCCTAAGGCCCATATGCTGACTTTTCAAAAGGAAAATTCCACCTCTCCACAACCAAGTAACAAAAGGATCAGAGTAAAGGAAAATCCCACCTCTCCACAACCAAGTAACAAAAGGATCAGAGTAAAGGAAAATCCCACCTCTCCACCACCAAGTAACAAAAGGATCAGAGTAACTCCCTTTGCATTGTGTTGCAGATGAAAAATGAAAAGTATCTCTGGTACCCTCCCACAACCAATCAGACTGGTCGTAGACCAAGTCTTCATGTGTAAATTTGTAGCTTCATTTCAGCCTCTGATTGGTAACCTCCTGCGACCAGACTGGTTGTGGGCCACTTCCTCATTTAGATAAGGTGTAACCAAGTAATCAATGGAAAACCTCTAGAAAGTATTCTGAAACCAGTGGTCTTGAGCCATTTGTTCGAGTCTATCACTCTGTGGAGTGTACCTTCATTTTCATAAGTCTGTGCTTTTGTTTCATTCTTTCATTGCTTTTCTATGTGTTTTGCCCAATTCTTTGTTCAAAATGCCAAGAGGGGGA
>NW_012119055.1:36671-36980 GCF_000951035.1 Colobus angolensis palliatus | reverse complement strand
TTCTTTCATTGCTTTTCTATGTGTTTTGCCCAATTCTTTGTTCAAAATGCCAAGAGGGGGAATACTCATGGTCAAGACCCTCTACTGGTAATAATGAGAGATTACGATGCAATCTGAATGAAGGGAGACTGGCTTGTATTAGTTTCCTATTGGTGTCATAAAAAATTAACAAATCTTATTAGCCTAAATAACACAAATTTAATCTTATAGTTCTGGAAGTTAGAAGACTAACATAGTTCTCCCTGTCCTAAAATTATGATGTTCATGGGCTGCAGAGCATTCTAGAGGTTCCAGGTGGCAATCTCTTTC
>NW_012119055.1:34071-34369 GCF_000951035.1 Colobus angolensis palliatus | reverse complement strand
TTCTGACTTTCACATCACAATTGCACTTCATATCAAGTGCTTGATATGAAGGCCAGGCACAGTGGCTCATGGTGTAATCCCCGCATTTTGGTAGGCCAAGGCAGGAGGATCACTTGAGCCCAGGGATTCAAGGCCAGTCTGGGCAACATAAAGCTCCCTGTCTCTACAAATAATAATGATAATGATAATAATAATAAGTTGGATGTGGTAGTGCAGGCCTGTAATCCCAGTTACTTGGGAGACTTAAGTGAACTAATCTCTTGAGCCTTGGAGGTCAAGGCTGTAGTGAGCTGTGATT
>NW_012119055.1:28268-28593 GCF_000951035.1 Colobus angolensis palliatus | reverse complement strand
TTGTGACAAAAATGGAATGCTGGTTTGAGCTTGGGTAAGAGGGAATTTTTCAGAGCAGATTAGTTTCCTCCATTACGGAATGAAATCAAAGCCCAAGATTGAAATTGTGAGTCAGTATCCAATGTTCACAGACTAGAACTTCATAATTATAGTTATTATATATTGATATAAGTGACATATGTGATATATTACTTATATTATATATATCACATATGATATATTGTTACATCATATATTTATTTCATATATTTATATATCATACATATGAATATACGTCAATATATGTATATCTATATTATATATTCATGTATCTGATATAGCATAT
>NW_012119055.1:27239-27554 GCF_000951035.1 Colobus angolensis palliatus | reverse complement strand
ATAGGACAAAATAAAATTTTGCTTGGGAATGTTATAAAAGGTTTTATGTAACAGGAGGTAACTGAGTCATGTCTTGAAGTGTGAACAGGAGTTAACCTTTTGAAGATACGAGAAAGTGTTTCCAGCAGAAGAAAGAGGATATCCTAAGGTATGAAGTTGTAACCACATTATAAGCCTCACCTTACAAAGTTTGCTTTGTAACTGGACCACAGAATGTATGTCATTAAATAATTAATTAGAACTGGAAAGAAAGAATGAGTAAAAATTATAGACTTGTGAAAACTACCATAAGAAATTTTGATTTAATGAATCCAG
>NW_012119055.1:22393-23607 GCF_000951035.1 Colobus angolensis palliatus | reverse complement strand
CAGGAGGACTTGTGCTGATTCTTATTTAAATGTTTGGTAAAATTCTCCAGCAAAGCTATTTGGTCCTGATGTTTCCTTCGCTGGAAGATTTGACAATTTATTTAATCTCCTTACTTGTTATTGGTATGTTCAGTTTTTCCACTTATTTATGATGTACTCAGTAGACTGTATGTTTCTAGGAATTTACTTTTTTCTAAATTATTCAATTTGTTGGCATATATCATTTGTACTAGTCTCAAAATAATTTTTATATCTGTGGCATCCATGATAATGTCTCCCTTTTCACTTCTGATTTTAATTATCTGAGTCATCTCTTTTCTTTGTCTAGCTACGTATTTGCAGGTTTTGTTGAACCTTTAAATAAAACAACTCTTTGTTGTTGTTCTTTTTATTTTCCAAGATGAGGAAATAGAGGCTTTTATTGTGTCTTGACCACTTGGAAATAGCAAAATAGTGCAAAAAGATTAATTATCTAACCTTTAATCCAAGAAGGAAAATGAGAATCCACCAGAATAATGAAGGTCGCCCCAGATCCTGGGGAGGAGAATGCTGACAAACAGCCCCTGTTACAGCATCTGGCTGAAATAAATGAGTGAAGCTCTAGTGCGTGAGAGAGGCAGAGAGCCTCCCTCTGTGACCCACCTTTCTATTGGGGATCCAAACAACCTAGGTTAGGGAAAAGAACTTTGTCTAGCCACATTGGCTGCAGCCCACTCTTATCTCTCAGTACCATCCACTGGCTTTTAGGTCAAACTGTACATATCTATATAAAACTAGCTGAATGAAGTACTTAAGTATTTAGAAGCAAAGACAAAAGACGCTACCAAACACTGCCTATAATCACAGTCCCTATGGAGAGGGAAAATGGAAATGAAAAGAAAAAAGATAATATCATAAAATCCTAACCTAATGAAAATAATTACAATAATTAGTAGTGTCGGCACTCTAGATGAGAAGGAATCAGCACAAGAATTCTGGCACCATAAAATTTCTAAATGTAGTGACACTACTAAGGGATCACATGAGCTTTCCAGAAATAGTCTGCAACCAAGATGGAAAGGCAAAAATGACAGATAAAGAATTCAAAGCATGGATTGTAAGGAAGATTAATGAGCTTCAAGACAAGTTTGAAAATCAAAACACAAAATAACTTCCAAATGAATCCAGGAAATGAAGAAAGATAGCATCTTAAAAATAAATCAGAGCTTCAGGAA
>NW_012119055.1:19506-19749 GCF_000951035.1 Colobus angolensis palliatus | reverse complement strand
CCCAGAGTCCCTACATGATAAAAATGATCAACAAACTAGACATTGAAGAAATATACCTCCGAAAAATGAGTTATGTATGATGAATCCACAGCCAACATCATACTAAATGAACAAAAGCTGGAAACATTCCCCTTGAGAACTGGAAAAGACAACGATGCCCACTCTAATCACTCCTATAAAACATACTACAGGAAGCCTTTGCCAGAACAATCAATGAAGAAAATGAAAGGCATCCAAATAGAA
>NW_012119055.1:19152-19456 GCF_000951035.1 Colobus angolensis palliatus | reverse complement strand
TATATTCATGTATCTGATATACCATATATATTCATACATAAGTGCATTATATATTATACACAAATGTATGTATTCATATATATGTGTGTGTGTGTATATATGCACAAACATACATTCTTTTCATTGTGTTAAAATATGTAACATATACATTCTATTTTATTGTGGTAAATACATATAACCTAAAGTTTCCCTCTTAAAAACTGTTAAGTTTATAGTATTGTTAACAATATACTCATTGTTGAAAACAGATCTCTAGAACTCTTTCATCTTGCATGACTGAAATTCTGTATCCATTGGACAACAC
>NW_012119055.1:16759-17312 GCF_000951035.1 Colobus angolensis palliatus | reverse complement strand
CATAAATTATTTTCCCTTTGTTTTTCTCGTAGGAGTTTTATAGTCCAGGTCTTACATTTAGGCCTTTAATTCATTTCTAATTTGTATATACAGAGTAAGATAAAGGTACATCTTCATTCTTTTCCATTGTGTATATCTAGTTTTAACACCATTTGTTGATGAGCCTATCCTTTCCCCATCGCGTCATTGTAGCACCGTTGTCAAAAATCATTTGAGCATATGAGTGAAGGTTAAGTTTCGGGCTCTCTAACCTGTTCCACTGATGGATGGTCTTTATGCCAGCATCACACTATTATGATGGCTATCACTTTGCAATATATTTTAATCCAGGCAGTGTGGGGGGCCTGAAGCTTTGCTCTTTCTCAAGATTGTTACTGCTAGGTGGAGTTCCCAAAGATTCCATATAAAGTTTTGGATATTCGTCCTATTTCTGGAAAAACTGCCATTGGGATTTTGATATGGATTGCACTAATCTGTAGATTGGTTTAGGTGATATGGGCATTTTAACAATGTTATTAATCTATAAACACAAGATATCTTTTTATTCTTTTTT
>NW_012119055.1:16160-16517 GCF_000951035.1 Colobus angolensis palliatus | reverse complement strand
TGTTTTTTTAATCATAAAAGTGTTGAATTTTGAAAAATATGTTTTCTGTATTAATTGTCATTTTTGTTCTTTTTCCTTTTAATGTAGTAAATTGAACCTGCTGATTTTCATATGCTGAAACATCCCGCCATCCCATTGGTAAATCCCATTTGGACATAGTATATAATGCTTTTAATGTGCTATTGGATTTGGTTTGCTCTTATTCTTTGGAAGCTTTTGCATCAATATTCACCAGGGTTATTAGTCTGGATTTTTAAATAGTATCTTTGTCTGGCTTAAGTATCAGGGTAATGTAGGACTCATAGAATTACTTTAAAAGTGTTCCTTTCTATTCATTTATTTGAAAGGGTTTCAGGA
>NW_012119055.1:13630-14853 GCF_000951035.1 Colobus angolensis palliatus | reverse complement strand
AATCATTTTAGTAGATGCAGAAAATGCCTTCAATAAAACCCAGAGTCCCTACATGATAAAAATGATCAACAAACTAGACATTAAAGAAACATACCTCCAAAAAATAAGAGTTATGTATGATGAATCCACAGCCAGCATCATAGTAAATGAACAAAAGCTGGAAACATTCCCCTTGAGAACTGGAAAAGACAAGGATGCCCACTCTCATCACTCCTATAAAACATACTACAGGAAGCCTTTGCCAGAACAATCAATGAAGAAAATGAAAGGCATCCAAATAGAAGAAGAAGAAATCAAAATATCTCTCTTCAAAGAGGATATGATTCCCTAGAAAATCCTAAACACTCCATCAAATGACTCCTGTAATTTGAAAATGACTTCAGTAATCAGGGTACAAAATCAGTGTATAAGATTCAGCAGCATTTCTATACATTAATAATGTTGAAACTGTGAGTCAAATTGATAGGTGAGGCCAGCTGGACTTCCTGGGTTGAGTGGGGATTTGGGAAACATTCCTGTCTTACAAGAGGATTATAAAACGCACCAATTAGTGCTCTGTAAAACATATCAATCAGCACGACTCTAAAGTAGCCAATCGCCAGGAGGATTGAAAAAGGGCACTCTGATATGACAGAAATGGAACATGGGAGGGGACGATAAGGGAATAAAAACCATCCCAGCCAGCAGCAGCAACCCACTCAGGTCCCCTTCCATGCTGTGGAAGTTTTGTCCTTTTATTCTTCATAATAAACCTTGCTACCACTCACTCTTTGGGTCTGTGCCATCTTTAAGAGTTGTAACACTGACCGTGAAGGTCAAAGGCTTCATTCTTGAAGTCAGTGAGACCACAAACCCACTGGCAGGAACCAACTCCAGACACATCTTGGAGGCTCATTCAGGATCTTGCCTCGTGGGGAGTACCATTGGACCCCTTTCACTTGCTTTCTGTCCTATTTTTCCTTAGAATTCGGAGGCTAAACACCAGGCACCTACAAGCCACTTAAAAGTGACTAGCGCAGGTACCGTACTAAAGACACAGATGTCAGGCTTTCTGGGAAAGGGCTCTCTAACAACCCCTGACTCTTCATAGTCAGGAGCATTGGTTTGCCTTGAACCAGCTTCTTCTTTTCCTGTACTTCTGGGCTGAGCTAAGGGTTGACATAGAAGAAAGCCATTCAGTTCCAGGGTCCCAACAAAATGTTGGTCAACCCTGCAGCCATGAG
>NW_012119055.1:8190-8663 GCF_000951035.1 Colobus angolensis palliatus | reverse complement strand
TTTTATGTAAGAGGAAAGGTAAATGGAGTGAAATACCTTATGTCCAAGCTTTCTTTTCATTGAAGGATAATCCACAACTATGCAAAGCTTGGAATTTACATTCTACAGGAGGATCCCTTAGCTTACCTCCATGTCCTAGCTTCCCTACAGCTCCCCTTCCCATTAATGATGAGCCTCCTCTAATCTCCCCCACCAAGAAGGAAATGAGCAAAGAAATCTCCAAGGGACCACAAAATCCCCCACGGTATCAGTTATGTGCCCTTCAAGTTGTAGGAGGAGGGGAATTTGGCCCAATTTGGACACATGTCCCCTTCTCTCTCTCTAATTTAAAGCAGATCAAGGTAGATGAGGGGAAGTTTTCAGGTGATCCTGATAGGTATGTAGATGTTCCACAGGGTCTAGGGCAAACCTTCAACCTCATGTGGAGAGATGTTATGCTATCGTTAGATGAGCCTACCAAGAGGAACAGGCCG
>NW_012119055.1:7829-8140 GCF_000951035.1 Colobus angolensis palliatus | reverse complement strand
GACTCCAAAATTTGGGGGGATATCCTTCCTATTCATATGATTAGAAGTGAGAACAAAAAGGCATCACTCTTCCAACCCTGGAGATGCCTTCCCTCCCTCAGGATATGGCCCTCCACTGCCTGTTAAGGTATATCATCTTTATAGGACAAGGGAAGGTCCCAATACCAATGGGAGGAAACACTTAGGACTCTAACAGATTTTCGAGAATGTGTTGCCAAGGGCCACTAAATCTGACCTTCCTCGGTCTTCTTTGTGGTCTAAGAGGAAAACAAGTGTTTCTGCTGCTGCTTTGGTGAGTACAACTATTCCAA
>NW_012119055.1:7246-7779 GCF_000951035.1 Colobus angolensis palliatus | reverse complement strand
AGGACAGCTTAAAAAAGATTGTCCAATGAGAAACAAGCTGCCCCCTGGCCCATGTCCACTATGCCAAGGCTGTCACTGGAAGATGTACTGCCCCAGAGGACAAAGGTTCTCAGCCAGAAGCCCCCAACCAGGTGATCCAACACTTACCCAGGGATCGAGGATGCCCTGGGCAAGTGTCAGCTCCTGTCATCACCCTCACTCAGCCCTGGGTAAGTTTAACCATTGAGGGCCAGGAAATTGACTTCTTCCTGGACACTGGTGTGGCATTCTCAGTGTTAAACTCCTGCCCTGGATGGCTGTCCTCAAAGTCCGTTACCATCTGAGGAATCCTGGGACGGCACATAACCAGGTATTTCTCCCACCCCCTCAGTTGTAATTGGGAGAGTTTGCTCTTTTCACCTGCCTTTTTTTATTATGCCTGAAAGTCCCACATCTTTCTTAGGGAGGGATATATTAGTCAAGGCTGGAGCTATTATCTACATGAATATGGGGAACAAGTTATCCATTTGTTATTCTCTACCTGAGGAGGGAAT
>NW_012119055.1:0-331 GCF_000951035.1 Colobus angolensis palliatus | reverse complement strand
GGTCAAGGATATAACTTCATTGGCAAAATATCACCAAAACCCTAAAAACCTACCCAAAGGATGCCACAGAGATAAGGGAACAGAGTTTTTCCAACCCGGAGATCTAGTGTTGGTCAAGTCCCTCTCCTCTACCTCCCCATCTACAGATTTCTTGTGGGAAGGATCATACTCAGTAATCCTCTTTACCTGAACTGCAGTTAAGGTGCCAGGAGTGGAATCTTGGATTTACCACACCTGAGTTAAACTCCCCACTCCCGCCCCCAAAGAACCTACGGTACTCTCAGCTCAGGAGTCCCAAGATCAGCCAGACTAGCCTCGATACACCTGTAAA
>NW_012119054.1:6276-7751 GCF_000951035.1 Colobus angolensis palliatus | reverse complement strand
ACCTCATGATCACCTCCCATCTCCTCCTCCTGCCATCCTCTCTGCCTTGGATGTCCACCTCTGCCTCTCCCCAATCACCTCTCTTTGTTCGTAGCTTATCCTTTCTCTCAGCCTGCCCTGATGCACCTTCCCACTCACCTTGTCCCGCCCAAAGCGCCGCAGAAACCTGTAGGGCCAGTTGTACAGCTGGGTCCCTGGCTCAGGCCCACCCCACAGCTCCAGGGCACTCTCCCCAGCCCGGAGGGTATAGGACCCCCGCAGGTGGCACCTCTCGCTAGCTTCTGTAGGTCTCATGGTCACAGCAAATTCCTTGTGGGGGGCAACTGGGGAGAAGAAGAGAGAGAAGGCGAAGGCAGTTAATGGGAAACAACTGGCCTGCCTCACCACTGCCCAGTTCTAAATGAGTATACCAGAAGTTTTCTAGAAAGAGTATTATCCATGCACTCATGGCCCCCTACCTGGGTCTTGGAGGCTGAGCTGCTCTGTACCAGGTCATACTCTCCAAAAGGCCAGGTACCTCCACCTCCTACCCTAGTAGGCATCATGCCCCTACCCACATCCACCCCAACCTCATGCCCACATCCTTCCTGCCCCTGTCGCCAGAGCCAGTCTTGTCTTCCCCACCCCATCTCTCACCCCAAACCAGCCACCACCCCAGTCCCTATGGTCACAGCTGCAGGTGAAGCCTTGGCCCTGCCCTCCCACTGCCGGGGCTCTGGGGGTGGAGCTTAGATGGAAGGCAGATGAAAGCTCCTTCCTCCACCAGCTCCCCAAAAGCAGCACCCAGGGCCGAGCGCGGTGGCTCACGCCTGTAATCCCAACACTTTGGGAGGCTGAGGCAGGTGGATCACCTGATGTCAGGAGTGCGAGACCATCCTGGCCAACATGGTGAAACCCTGTCTCTACTAAACATACAAAAAATCAGCCAGGCATGGTGGCGGGCGCCTGTAATCCCAGCTACTCAGGAGGCTGAGGCAGGAGAATCGCTTGAACCTGGGAGGCGGAGGTTGCAGTGAGCCAAGATTGTGCCACTACACTCCAGCCTGGGCGAAAGAGTGAGACTCTGTCTCAAAAAAAAAAAAGTCAGAAATACACACATAGGATACTCCTTGGCTCACTGTCTGTTCTGGAGGGATGACCCCTCCTTTATAGAGAAATTAATCAGTTCAGTTTATGGGTAACTATGCAACAAATTAGAAACTGGCGTGTAGTTTGTGTCTAGAAAGAGCATAGATTTGCAGTGATCTATTCTAGTTGTATCTAGCAGTTTAGCTAAAAGAATATTGAGTTTATAATTTGTAAATATTTACTTTTGTTATTAAAAATTTTCTTGGCCAGGCGCGGTGGCTCACGCCTGTAATCCCAGCACTTTGGTAGGCCAAGGCGGGCAGATCATGAGGTTAGGTGCTCAAGACCATCCTGGCTAACGCGGTGAAACCCCGTCTCTACTAAAAATACAAAAAATTAGCCGGGCA
>NW_012119054.1:0-1077 GCF_000951035.1 Colobus angolensis palliatus | reverse complement strand
TGCAGTGGCACGATCTCGGCTCACTGCAACCTCCACCTCCTGGGTTCCAGCCATTCTCCTGCCTCAGCCTCCTGAGTAGCTGGGATTACAGGCGCACACCACTATGCCTGGCTAATTTTTTTTTTATTTTTAGTAGAGACAGGGTTTCACCACGTTGGCCAGGCTGCTCTCAAACTCCTGACCTCAAGTGATCCACCTGCCTCAGCCTCCCAAAGTGCTGGGATTAAAGGCGTGAGCCACCATGCCCGGCCTCAACAATTATTTATTGAGCATCTACTCTGTGCAGAGGTACTAGGGATACAACATAGACAGAATCCTTGTTTATACTATGTCTGCCTTTAGTTGGACAGACTGACAATGAGTGAGTAATAATACGTAGTTTTGGACAGTGATCAATGCTATGATAGTGATAGGTACAGGGGACAACTTTCAAGAGGGTAGTGAGAAAAGCCTCTCTGAGGAAGTGACAAGTGAGCTGAAAAGGCCATGAGGAGAGTGAGCCAGCCACTGCAAGATCTGAAGGGAAACCAATCCAGGCAGAAGTTACTGCAAGTGCAAAGGCCCTGAGGCAAGAGACCCTGGCTTTGCAGAACTGCAAGGCCAGAATGACCACAGAGCATTGAGCCAGAGGGGGCATGGTAGAGATGAGGTCAGCTCATATGACCTCTTGAGCCACAGCAAAGATTCAGATTCTAAATGCAACATGAGGCCACTTAAGGATTTTAAGTAGGAGTATAAATTACCTGAATTATGATTTTAAAGGAATGTTCTGGCCAGGCACAGTGGCTCACACCTGTAATCCCAGCATTTTGGGAGGCAGAGACGAGCAGATAACCTGAGGTCAGCAGTTCCAGACTAGCCTGGCCAACATGGTGAAACTCTGTCTGTACTAAAAATCCAAAAATTAGCCAGGTATGGTGGTGGGTACATGTCATCTCAGCTACTCTGGAGGCTGAGGCAGGAGAATCGCTTGAACCAGGGAGGTGGAGATTGCAGTGAGCCGAGATCGCGCCATTGCACTCCAGCCTGGGCGACAGAGCAAGACTCTGTCTTAAAAATAAATAAATTAATTAATTA
>NW_012119053.1:1313-2456 GCF_000951035.1 Colobus angolensis palliatus | reverse complement strand
TGTTAGCCAGGATGGTCTCGATCTCCTGACCTCGTGATCCGCCCGCCTTGGCCTCCCAAAGTGCTGGGATTACAGGTGTGATCCACCGCACCTGGTACTTTTTTTAATTGAAAAAAAGATTTTTTTTGGCCAGGCACAGTGGTCACACCTGTAATCCCAACACTTGGGGAGGCTGAGGTGGGAGGGTCGCTTGAGCCCAGGAGTTCAAGACCAGCCTGGGTAACACAAGGAAACCACTTCTTCCCTAAAAACACAAACAATCAGCCGGGCGTGCTGGTGCGTGCTTGCAGCCCCAGCAGCCCCAGCTACTTGGGAGGCTGAAGTGGGAGGACTGCTTGAGCCAGGAGTTCCGGGCTCTAGTGAGCTATGATCTTGAGGCAGGGTAGATAGTCAAGAAGTGACTGTGTCCTTTGGACATGCCAGCCACGGCGCTGAGACACGTGACGTGTGAACACGCATGTACAGCTCCTGCGCATGTGCACCCAAAGGACAGCCAGGAACGTGCTTACAGTAACACCTCTTCCCAGCTCCTTAGGAATTCATCATCATTACTGGGCGCTGTCTCATCCTGACGAGCAGCCTGTCCTGAATTCTGTGTCTCAGGGTGAACCGTGTGTTTTGCACTTCACTGTTTTTTTTGAGTCGGGGTGTTGCTGTCACCCAGGCTGGAGTGCAGTGTTGCAATCTCAGCTCACTGCAACCTCCACCTCCCAGGTTCAAGCAACTCTCCCATCTCAACCTCCTGAGTAGCTGGGATTGCAGGCTCACACCACAATGCCCAGCTAACGTTGGCCGGGCTGGTTTGAACTTCTGAACTCAAGTGATCAACCCGCCTCGGCCTCCAAAAGTGCTGGGATGACAGGCATAAGCCACTGCGCCCGAGCTATTCTAAACTTAACTTCCAAAATACTTTTCCTGGGCAATAAACTGCTCTATGTTGCACTGCGTTTGCTGTGTGATTCTTTTTTCAATTCTTTTTTATTCATTTATTTTATTTTTTCTCAGACAGGGTCTCACTATGTTGCCCAGGCTGGTCTGAAACTTTTCAGTTCAAGCAATCCACCCACCTTGGATTCCCAAAGTGCTGGGATGACAGGCATTAGCCACCACACCCAGCCTAAATTTTTTTTTTTTTTTTTTTTT
>NW_012119053.1:0-1139 GCF_000951035.1 Colobus angolensis palliatus | reverse complement strand
GATCTCCTGACCTCATGATCCGCCCGCCTCGGCCTCCCAAAGTGCTGGGATTACAGGCATGAGCCACCGTGCACGGCACCTAAATTCCTTTAAACTTAGAACTGCAGCTCCATGACAGCTGTCAATAATCTTGCCACTGCACTCCAGCCTGGGCAATAGTGCAAGGCCTCATATCAGGAAAAGAAAAAGATATGTTTTATTTTTTTATTTATTTTTCTGACATGGAGTCTCTCTGTCCTCCAGGCTGGAGCACAGTGATGTGATCTTGGCTCACTGTGAGCTCCGCCTCCCGGGTTCATGCCATTCTCCTGCCTCAGCCTCCGGAGTAGCTGGGACTACAGGCGCCCGCCAGCATGCCCGGCTAATTTTTTGTATTTTTAGTAGAGATGGAGTTTCACCGTGTTAGCCAGGATGGTCTTGAGCTCCTGACCTCGTGATCCGACTGCCTTGGCCTCCCAAAGTGTTGGGATTACAGGCGTGAGCCATGGCGCCCGGCCTGAAAAATGTACATTTTAAAAAAGAAAAAAAACTTAAAACAAAAATTTTTCATAAATACAGGATATCCCAGTGGCTCATGCCTGTAATCCCAGCATTTTGGGAGACTGAGGTGGGTGGATCCTGAAATCAGGAGTTGAACCAGCCTGGCCAACATGCTGAAACCCCATCTCTACTAAAAATACAAAAATTAGCTGGGCATGGTGGTGTACGCCTGTGATCCCAGCTGTTCAGGAGGCTGAGGCAGGAGAATCGCTTGAACCTGGGAGGCGGAGGTTACAGTGAGCCAAGATCATACCACTGCACTCCAGCCTGGACAACAGAGAGAGACTCCATTTCAAAAAAAAAAAACAACAACAGGGTATCCCCCAGCTAGGCGCAGCGGCTCACACCTGTAACCCTTGCATTTTGGCAGGCCAAGGAGGGTGGATCACCTTAGGTTAGGAGTTCAAGACCAGTCAGACCAACATAGTGAAACCCCATCTCTACTAAAAAAAATACAAAAATTAGCCGGGTGTAGTGGCAGGTGCCTGTAATCCCAGCTACTTGGGAGGCTGAGGCAGGAGAATTGCTTGAACCCAGGAGGCAGAGATTGCAGTGAGCCGAGATCACACCACTGCCCTCCAGCCTGGTGACAGAGCAAG
>NW_012119052.1:6029-8195 GCF_000951035.1 Colobus angolensis palliatus | reverse complement strand
AAAAAAAGAAAAGAAAAGAAAAAAGTGTCCAGCTCAGAGCCTCAGAGCTACTTTCAGGGCTTTAAAAATTCCCCCTTCTGGCCTGGCACAGTGGCACATGCCTGTAATCCTAGCACTTTGGGAGGATGAGGCAGGAGGATCACTTGAGCCCAGGAATTTGAGACCAGCCTGGGCAACATAGTAAATTCCTATCTCTACAAAAAATAAAAAAATTTGGCCGGGTCTAGTGGCTCATGCCTGTAATTCCAGCACTTTGGGAGTCTAAGGCAGGTGTTATCACTTGAGGTCAGGAGTTCAAGACCAGCCTGGCCAACATGGTAAAACACCGTCTCTATTAAAAACACAAAAATTAGCCAGGCATGGTGGTGTGCACCTGTAATCCCAGCTACTCGGGAGGCTGAGGTGGGAGAATTGCTTGAACCCGGGAGGCAGAGGTTGCAGCGAACAGAGATGGTGCCACTCCAGTCCAGCCTAGGTGACAGAGCAAGACTCCGTCTCAAAAAATTAAATAAATAAATAAATAAGCCGGGCATGGTCACGTGTACTTGTGGTCCCAGCTACTTGAGAGGCTGGGGCCAGAGGATCACTTGAACCTAGGAGGCTGAGGCTGCAGTGAGCTGTGATTGCACCACTGCACTCCAGTCTGGGCAACAGAGCAACAGCTTGTCTCCAAAAAATAAGACAAGACAAGACAAAACAAAACAAATCTCTTCTTGAGTAAAACATCATTCTTATAATGAGCAATTAAAAAATGAAGATGTTTGTTTGTGACATAATACAAATTTGACACACACTAGAAAATATGTTGAACTTAACAATTATTCAGTAAGTAAAAATCACTTCAGGCCGGGCACGGTGGCTCATGCCTGTAAGCCCAGCACTTTGGGAGGCCGAGGTGGGCAGATCATGAGGTCAGGAGATCGAGACCTTCCTGGTTAACATGGTGAAACCCCATCTCTACTAAAAATACAAAAAAATTAGCTGGGTGTGGTGGTGTGTGCTTGTAATCCCAGCCACTTGGGAGGCTGAGGCAGGAGAATCGCTTGACCCAGGAGGCAGAGGTTGCAGTGAGCTGATATCGCGTCATTGCACTCCAGCCTGGGCAACAAAAGCGAAAACTCCCTCTCCAAAAAAAAAAAAAAGAAAAAGAAAAGAAGAAATAAACTGCTGATAAAAAACCAGGAAAGTGTGGAGAAGAAACAATCTTGACGAAGATAAAGTAGCTTCAGGCATCAATGCCCTTAAAAAGGCGTAATTTTGCTAGAAAAATTGGTAATATTTATAATATGCGGCATCTAAGTATTCAGAATAATTATCTTTCTTAATGTACTATTTCTAAAATCGCCTCCCATAAATTGTCTTGAGTCAATATCCAGTTACCTTTTAAAAATATTTTTCTTGGTTATAGCAATTTTATGAAAAAACATTCAAGACTTAAAAATATAATCACTTGAAGCTCATTAAGGACTGCCAAAAATCTAATTTTATTTTTGCATTCTTTATAAATAAAAAGCAACCGATAACCACTTTCCTCTTAGATCCAACTTCAGTGACCATATTCTCAGAACTACCGAAAGACTTCAAGTACATTGTCTGAAGGAATAGTTTATAATTGCTGAATTTTACATTTTTGCTTAATAAACAAAATTTCTGCTTAATATATCAAGCATATTTTTGCTTTATTTTTGTAAACTACAGTTAACTCTTGGAATGTCTAAACTACCTTTCTTTTCTTCATTAATGAGTAATTTAAAACTTCATGCACATGTAATATTTTATTATTATTATTATTGAGACAAAGTCTTGCTTTGTCGCCCAGGCTAGAGTGCAGTGGCATGATCTCGACTCACTGCAACCTCTGCCTCCCGGGTTCAAGCGATTTTCCTGCCTCAGCCTCCCAAGTAGCTGGGATTACAGGCGTGCACCACCATGCCTGGCTAATTTTTTGTATTTTTAGTTAAGATGAGGTTTCACCATGTTGGCCAGGCTGGTTTTGAACTCCTGACCTCAAATGATCCACCCATCTCAGCCTCCCAAAGTGCTGGGATTACAGGCATGAGCCACTGTGCTGGCATATGTAACATTTTAAATATCTAACTTCCTTAACATAAGGTAAAACAGTCTTAGGTAGGCTGCCACTGGGAATGTTTTTTTCTTTTTCTTTTT
>NW_012119052.1:0-704 GCF_000951035.1 Colobus angolensis palliatus | reverse complement strand
CAAAGTTTTGGAGGATTTTGGATTTCTAGATTAGGGATCATCAAACTGTACTAAAACAGAGAAGATTCAAAGGTTTAAAAAAGAAACTGGTGTTGGCAGGACACACTTCTGGGACCCTATTATCTTCTGGGCAGGGATTCCTAAAAGCTGCAGCCAAGTCAGTGCCTATTATATTCTTAAAGAATATAAATCCCAATGCCTTTTTGTTTATAAAAAGCACTATGGAAGATGGTGGGATATGCTAAATAGTTATTTATGCTAAATAGTTATAAGCAGCACACAGAATTAACAGAGGAAGGTGTAAAGATCTTTGAAATGAAGGGGTAAGGGAAAATTTCAGAATATGAGTGTTTTGATGAAGAGAAACAATAAAAGTATTTGCTAAAGAGGAGGAACTGAGGATGGAGAAAAGACAAAGGTAAACTCAGAAGATAATAAGGCTCACTACCAGTTATCTAGTGAGTACTTTTATGTACCAGGCATTTTGCTAAGGACTTTACACACACATTAACTCATTTCATCCTCACGAAAGCCTTATGAGGTAGTTATACCATCCTTGTTTTCAGATGTGGAAAATGAGGCACAAAATTACAGAGCTAACATGTGAAAGTATGAAGTCTGTAGCCGGGTGAGGTGGCGGGCACCTGTAGTCCCAGCTACTCGGGAGGCTGAGGCAGGAGAATGGCGTAAACCCGGGAGGTGGA
>NW_012119051.1:5771-6184 GCF_000951035.1 Colobus angolensis palliatus | reverse complement strand
CGCACACCACCACGCTTGGCTAATTTTTGTTTCTTTTTTTTGAGATGGAGTTTTACTCTTGTTACCCAGGCTGGAGTGCAATGACGCGATCTTGGCTCACTGCAACCTCTACCTCTTAGGTTCAGGCGATTCTTCTGCCTCAGCCTCACGAATAGCTGGAATTACAGGCATGTATCACTACACCCGGCTAATTTTGTATTTTTAGTAGAGAAAGGGTTTCTCCATGTTAGTCAGGCTGGTCTCATCCACCCACCTTGGCCTCCCAAAGTGCTGGGATGACAGGCGTGAGCCACCGTACCAGGCCCATTTTTGTGTGTGTGTGTGTATATACGTATATATATACGTATATACACACACACACACATATATATATATTTTTGTTTGTTTGTTTGTTTGTTTGAGACGGAATCTCG
>NW_012119051.1:0-631 GCF_000951035.1 Colobus angolensis palliatus | reverse complement strand
AAGAGCTGCTGGGCTGGGCGTGGTGGCTCATGCCTGTAATCCCAGCACTTTGGGAGGCTGAGGCGGGCAGATCACGAGGTCGGGAGATCGAGACTATCCTGGCCAACGTGGTGAAACCCCATCTCTACTAAAAATGCAAAAATTACCTGGGCGTGGTGGTGCATGCTTGTAGTCCCCAGCTACCCGGGAGGCTAAGGCAGGAGAATTGCTTGAATCCGAGAGGTGGAGGTTGCAGTGAGCTGAGATAGGGCCACTGCACTCCAGTCTGGCAACAGAATGAAACTCTGTCTCAAAAAAAAAAAAAAAGCAAAAAAAAAGCTGCTGGAAGCTGGGAGTGGAGACTCATGCCTTTAATCCCAGCACTTTGGGAGGCCAAGGTGGGGAGGATCACTTGAGGCCAGGAGTTTGCGACCAGTCTGGGCAGCATAGCGAGATCCTCACCCCTACACAAAACAGGTTAACTGGTCATGGTGGCGCCTGTAGTCCCAGCTACTCAGGAAGCTGAGGTGGGAGGATCACCTGAGCCCAGGAGTTGGAGGCTGCAGTGAGCTATGATCCTACCACTGCACTTAAGCCTGGACAACATAGTCAGATCTCACCTCTACTACAAGTTAAAATTTTTTTTTTTTTT
>NW_012119050.1:5806-7069 GCF_000951035.1 Colobus angolensis palliatus | reverse complement strand
GCCAGGATGGTCTCGATCTCCTGACCTCGTGATCCGCCCGTCTCGGCCTCCCAAAGTGCTGGGATTACAGGCTTGAGCCACCGCGCCTGGCCCAGGCACCCATCTTGATCGCACCCCTCACAGGCCTGGAGGTGGGGGCTCAGGCCTGCCCCAAGGAGAGGAGAGAGGGGAGGATGGACACCTTACAGGGTGGGACCAGCCTCAGGCCACAGCCCCCACCGTGGTCTGTGGTGCAGGAGAGGCTCTAAGGAGGCCAGGGGTTAGAGGACAGAGGGCTGTGCTCAGGGAGGCCCTGCAGGAGCAGGAACGGAGGGTGGGAGATCCCCTGAAGGGGCAAGACATGGGTGGGAGCAGGCTCAGGACACCAGCCAGGCCCACACTTGGCCCCCCAGGTCTCACTCACCTGGCCTTGGGGTCTGCAGGACCCTTATCGCCTATGGGCACGAGAGGGACAGAAGTGAGCTGCCTGGTTTTCATTCAGTTTCACTTAAATTGTCTAAACATTGGCTTGGCGTGGTGGCTCACACCTATAATCCCAGCACTTTGGGAGGCTGAGGTGGGCGGATCACCTGAAGTCGGGAGTTCAAGGCCAGCCTGACCAACATGGAGAAGCCCTGTCTCTACTAAAAATACAAAATTAGCTGGGCATGGTGGCACATGCCTATAATCCCAGCTACTCGGGAGGCTGAGGCAGGAGAATCGCTTGAACGCGGGAGGCGGAGATTGCAGTGAGCTGAGATCGCACTATTGCACTCCAACCTGGGCAACGAGAGCAAAACTCCATCTCAAAGAAAAAACAATTGTCTAAATATTGTCCTAGGCAGCTCCAGACCGGCACCCCTCCTTCTGACTCGCAGTTCCCCAGGGCTGCACCTGACGGGTGGCCTATGTTTGCAGCCCCCAGAGCCGAATGCCTGCTCTGCTGAGCGGGGCCTGAGCCCAGCGGGGCAAGCCCTGGGCCTGGGTCTGGCTTCTTTCTCCTTCTCTGCCCCCGGCCGTCCTGGCACCCAGCCCAGCCCCTGAAGGGACTACTGGGCTTTTGACTATGGAGGTGGCTGGCCCGGATGCCTGCTCCAGGCCCGGACCTCCTGGATGAGCACAGGCCAGCTCCTGTTGTGGGGTCTGGGGGCAAGGGCGAGGCTTGCAGAGGCCTCTGGGACCAGGGTCAGGGTGGGCCTGCGGGTCGGGGGTGCAGCACCGAGCCCCTGGCCCGGCCCCGCAGCCAGAGACAGCCACTCCTGAAGGGGCCTTTCTCCGAGCCGG
>NW_012119050.1:0-366 GCF_000951035.1 Colobus angolensis palliatus | reverse complement strand
CTGGCCGCCCAGGTTGGGTGCTGGGGCCCGGAACACCTTTGCTCGCATCTCTTTGGAGCGAGATTTTCACTTTGTTCCCAGTGTCTCCCAGGGTCAGTGACAGGGTGTGGGGGGTGGGGAGGGGCAGCTGCATGGCGGGAGGAGGCCTGGCGGGAGGTCAGGTGGGCCCAGTGCGGGACCCACAGGGTTAATGTGCGGCCTCCGCTCCCACCATTATAGCTCGGTCATTAAAACTCCATCTCCTGCCTGTGTCCTGGCCCTCCCGGGGCCTCCCGGGGCCTTTGTCTTACTTTCTAAGGCTCTGACAGGATCAGGGAGGGTGGGGGCCCCAGGAAGAGAGGGGAGCCTGTGGCATACAAAACCCCC
>NW_012119049.1:5319-6321 GCF_000951035.1 Colobus angolensis palliatus | reverse complement strand
ATCTCAGCTCACTGCAACCTCCGCCTCACGGGTTCAAGCCATTCTCCTGCCTCAGCCTCCTGAGTAGCTGGGACTACAGGCGCCCACCACCATGCCTGGCTAATTTCTTGTATGTTTACTAGAGACAGGGTTTCACTGTATTAGCCAGGATGGTCTTTATTTCCTGACCTCGTGATCCACCCACCTAGGCCTTCCAGAGTGCTGGGATTACAGGCGTGAGCCACCGCACCCGGCTGGATATTTTTCTTAAATTCACGGTTATATTTTACTGAATGTCCACAGTGAAAATTAAAAGCACTTCGGGCTGGGCACAGTGGCTCACGGCTATAGTCTCAGCACTCTGGGAGGCAGAGGTGGGTGGATCACCTGAGGTCAGGAGTTCGACACGGGCCTGGCCAACATGGTGAAACCCCATCTCTACTAAAATGACAAAAATTACCCAGGCAAGGTGGTGGACATCTGTAATCCCAGCTACTTGGGAGGCTGAAGCAGGAAAATTACCTGAGCCCAGGAGGTGGAGGATAGAGTAAGCCAAGATTGTGCCACTGTATTCCAGCCTGGGCAACAGAGTGAGACTCCATCTCAAAAATTTTAAAAAGGTGGCTGGGCATGGTGGTTCATGCCTGTAATCCCAACACTTTGGGAGGCTGAGGCGGGCGGATCACCTGAGGTCAGGAGTTCAAGACCAGCCTGACTAACATGGGGAAACCCCGTCTCTACTAAAAATACAAAATTAGCCCAGGAGTGGTGGCAGGTGTCTGTAATCCCAGCTACTCAGTAGGCTGAGGCAGGAGAACTGCTTGAACCCGGGAGTTAGAGGCTGCAGTGAGCCGAGATAGCGCCACTACACTCCAGCCTAGGCGACAGAGCAAGACTCTGTCTCGGGAAAAAAAAAAAAAAAAAAAAGAAAAAGAAAAAGAAAAAAACTCACCCAGGTTTCCACAGAAATTCAACTCCCAATTAAGATCCAAGAAATGAATGGAACACACAAACCTGTATACA
>NW_012119049.1:0-2194 GCF_000951035.1 Colobus angolensis palliatus | reverse complement strand
GATCTCCTGACCTCGTGATCTGCCCGCCTCGGCCTCCCGAAGTGCTGGGATTACAAGTGTGAGCCACTGCGCCTGGCCATTTTGGTTTTTTTAAGTGGCAGGTAGGTATATATATTGACATATGCTTGTGCAGACATAAAATTGCTCCAGATGAAATCATAGAGACTATAGCAGTAGTAGAAGACTGAGGGCTGGAACAGGAGTAGGGCGAGGTCTTTTCAATTTATGTGTTTAAAACTTTTGTTTTATTTGGAGCCACGTAAATGAATTACCTCTGTACAAAAATTAAACAAATTTTTTAAAGTTTATGTATCCTCTGAGCCCTTCCTTGGAAAGATGACTTAAGGGACCACCGGGCTTTTGTTTGTTTTAGCTAAAACAGGGCAATTTACTTAGAGTTCAAACTGTAGAGCTCAGAGGAACCCAGAGTAGTCTTCAGGGTGCCAGAGCAGTCAGGCCAGAAGGAGGGAACCAAAGAAAAGGATGCCTGAAAGCAGGACGATGGCCATACTGTTCAGTGAATGATGTACCTTTCTCTCAGCCTCTGTCTAGCCAAGGTGGGGAACTGGTTTGAGGTTGCCTCAGAAAGTTAATCTGCTGGTTAAGAATGGACTCCTGGGTACTGATATCTGCCAAGTTTATAGCCTTAAAGCTATTTTCCCCAGAAAGTGTTAGAGAACCTCGAACCTCAACCTTATACACAAAAGGCGTGTGGCAAAGAGCTGACACCACAAGTAAGTGATTGAAAGGAAATGGAAAATGGATACAGACGTTTTTAATGCACAAAATACACCCCTTTATATGTTTAAAAATCTAGGATCATAGTATCAGGAATATTGAAATATAACATGACAGAGGATTTCATCTTCAGTCGTTTTTTAAGTTTCCCCAAAAACTTTTATTTTGAAAGTTCTCAAACACACAGTAAAGTTGAAAAAAAAAAAATTACAATACTGTATGCCCAAATGTACAATTAATGTTTTGAGATCACATATGCCCATCTTTATCTACCTGCTCATCCTTCTGTTCATTCATCAGTCCATCTTACTGTTTTAACAAATTTCAAAGTGAGCTGCAGACACCTAAACATCTCAGCACACACTTCACTAACTAGAGATCAATATTTGTTTACAGTTTTGTTTTTCAAGATAAAACACACAAACCTTAATGTGAATTTTGACAAACTCATGTGACCCAGAGCCCTATCAGAATATAGACCAGCACTTTAGGAGGCCAAGGCAGGAGGATCATTTGAGCCCAGGACTATGAGACCAGCCTGGGCAAGATGGAGAGACACTATCTCTACAAAAAAAAAAAAAAGAAAATAAGCCAGGTGTGGTGGTATGTGCCTGTAGTCCTAGCTACTCAGGACTTGCTAAGGCAAGAGGACTGATTAAGCCCAGGAGCTGGAGGCTGCAGTGAGCTGCTGACCGCGCCAGTACACCTCAACCTGGGCAACAGAACAAGATCTTGTCTCTTAGAAAAGAAAAGATACGGCCGGGCGCGGTGGCTCAAGCCTGTAATCCCAGCTACTCCGGAGGCTGGGGCAGGAGAATCGCTTGAACCCGAGAGGTGGAGGTTGCGGTGAGCTGAGATGGTGCCACGGCACTCCAGCCTGGGCAACAAGAGTGAAACTCCGTCTCAAAATAAATAAATAAACAAAAAATATAAAGATTAGCTAGGCATGGTGGCATGCACCTGTAGTCCCAGCTACTCAGGAGGCTGAGGTGGGAGGACTGATGGAGCCTGTGAGGTAGAGGTAGCAGTGAGCTGTAATCATGCCACTGCACTCCAGCCTGGGTGACAGAGTGAGACCCTGTCTCAAAAAAATAAAATAAATAAATAAAAATAAAGTAATCGGGTGTTGTAGTGCATACCTGTAGTCCCAGCTACTCAGAAGATGGAGACAGGAGGATGGCTTGAACCCAGGAGGTCAAGGCTGTAATAAGCTACAATTGGGCCACTGCACTCCTGCCTGGGTGAGAGAGTGAGACCCTGTCTCAAAAGTAGTATTTTTTAAAAAAACTTACCTAATGTCTATCAAAAACGAAATGCCTGAAGAAATTATAGGAAAAAAAAAAAGATGAGGCATGTAAGTGTCCATGATATGACCTGTTTTGTTTTGTTTTTTGAGACGGAGTCTCACTCTGTCAAGCAGGCTGGAGTGCAATGGCATGATCTCTGCTCACTGCAA
>NW_012119048.1:5412-6762 GCF_000951035.1 Colobus angolensis palliatus | reverse complement strand
TATAGTCCCAGCTACTCCAGAGGCTGAGGCAGGAGAATCACTTGAACCTGGGAGGCAGAGGTTGCAGTGAGCTAAGATCACACCACCGCACTCCAGCCTGAGTGAGGCTGACTCAAAAAATAAATAAATAAATAAATAAATACAAGAAAAATGTAAAAATTAGCACCTGTAGATAGACCTAGCTGCTTGGGAGGCCAAGGTGGGAGGATGGCTTGAGCCCAAGAGTTTGAGGCTGCAGTGAGCTATGATCATACCACTGCACTCCAGCCTCAGCCACGGAGCAAGACCCTGTCTCTAAATTTAAAAAAGAAAATAAAAAAAAAATTCAGAAACGGAAAAAAAGAAACGGATCACTTGTTCCTCTGTGTAAAAGTTAACTTGGAGCAAATTCTGGGGGATAGGGGATGTGGAGGTAGAGACTGCAGACTGCTGGGGGGTGACACGCATTTCCAGAGAAGGAAATGATGGATGCTGAATGGAGAAGTCTCAATGTGGTGAGCAGCACGCTTTGTTTGTGTCCAGATTTTACTGGAAACTGGCTCTTAGAGTCAGAGTTCCAGAGTTCCACCCTTCTTGGTCCTAACCTACTTCTTTCTTTCATCCGCCTTCCTTGGGAGATTGCAAAACCGAAGTTGGGAATCACCAACACCAGGGTGTGACTCAGGGAGGCAGGGCTTGAGAGCAGGACAGGGCACACAGGGGACGTCAGCGTGCGGAAGGTAGCCCGGGCCCACAGATGGGCTGATGCAGGTGCCATTCCTATGCAAGGACTGTACACGTGTCATCACTGACCTCTTAAGATCTAGAGAACTGCAGTTTTCTCCAGCACCTCCTGGACTTCATCACTGGGAGCTATGATAGTAAACAAAACGATGTTCAGAGGGCACTGTGCAGTCCTGAAACCATGGAGAGGCCCAGAAGAGAAACAGATAATTACACAGGACTCCAATTTGCTATGGCTATGTTTCAGACATAGGCCACAACAGTTCCCTTTGTTTGGAAAAACAAAGTGGCAAAACACATTGAGACACAAAAAGATCTCAGCCAGGTGCAGTGGCTCACGCCTGTAATCCCAGCACGTTGGGAGGCCGAGGCGGGCGGATCACGAGGTCAAGAGATCGAGACCATCCTGGCTAACACGGTGAAACCTCATCTCTACTAAAAATACAAAAAATTAGCCGGCATGGTAGTTTGTGCCTGTAGTCCCAGCTACTCAGGAGGCTGAGGCAGGAGAATCGCTTGAACCCGGGAGGCGGAGGTTGCAGTGAGCCGAGATTGCGCCATTGCACTCCAGCCTGGGTAACAAGAGTGAAACTCGTTCTCAAAAGAAAAAAACAGTGCATAGAGCCC
>NW_012119048.1:0-662 GCF_000951035.1 Colobus angolensis palliatus | reverse complement strand
AGTAGAGACGGGGTTTCACCGTGTTAGCCAGGATGGTCTTGATCTCCTGACCTTGTGATCCGCCTGCCTCGGCCTCCCAAAGTGCTGGGATTACAGGTTTGAGCCACCGCGCCCGGCCTATAATTATATATTTTTAAAAAAATTTTTAAGAAACAGGGTCTCACTCTCTCACCTAGGCTGGAGTGCATGATCATAGCTCACTACAGCCTCGACCTCCTGGGCTCAAGTGATTCCCCCCACCCCAGCTTCCCCAAGTAGCTAGGACTACAGGGACATGCCACCACAATCAGCTAATTTGTTGTTGTTTTTGTAGAGATGGGGTCTTGCTATATTGCTCAGGCTGATCTCAAACTCCTCAAGTGATCCTCCCACCTCAGCCTCCCAAACCTCTGGGATTACAGGCATGAGCCACTGCACCCAGCTATAATAACAATTATCAAGACTATATACTATCATGAGAAAGTGTGCATAGGCTGGGCGCGGTGGCTCACACCTGTAATCCTAGCATTTTGGGAGGCCAAGACAGGTGGATCATGAGGTCAGGAGATGGAGACCATCCTGGCTAACGCAGTGAAACCTCGTCTCTACCAAAAAAAATACAAAAAAATTGGGCCGGGCGCGGTTGCTCAAGCCTGTAATCCCAGCACTTTGGGAGGCCGAGA
>NW_012119047.1:6652-8012 GCF_000951035.1 Colobus angolensis palliatus | reverse complement strand
GGGAGGCTGAGGCAGGAGAATGGCGTAAACCCGGGAGGCAGAGCTTGCAGTGAGCTGAGATCCGGCCACTGCACTCCAGCCTGGGCGACAGGGCAAGACTCTGTCTCAACCAAAAAAAAAAAAAAAATTGCATGCTCAAAAAGAAATGAAGAAATTAATAAAAAGGGGATCTGAAAGAAAATTTAAAAATCCTTAACTTGGCAATTCTATCTGCATCTTATTACAGAATTTTCCTCAAAGAAATTATCACGAATGTCTTGAAAAGATTCATGTAATCACTGTATTATTATTATTTTAAAAATCTGTTTGTAGAGACAAGGTCTCGCTATGTTGCCCAGGCTGGTCTTGAACTCTTGGCCTCAAGTGATCTGCCCGCCTCAGTCTCCCAAAATGATGAGATTACAGGTGGGAGCCACTGTGTCCAGTCACTGCATTATTTTTAATGGCCCCCAAATAGAAACATTTTCTGAAAATATAATTGAAAAAAAAATCCTTAAACTGTCATCCATTACTGAATTTGATCTTGGCTTATAAATAAGCTGGGGCCCTGAAATAAGGCACCTTGTAAGGACGCACGCCTCTGGTTGGATTAATGGTGGTATGTTAATACTGATCACTGGAAGACATCATTACATCTACTAAGATCCTGCTTAACAAATAAAACATGTTTATTAACATGACCATTCGTCAGAGGACACAAGGATCTTTAACCGAACCTACTTTAATGTATCCAAATGAAGGTAGGGCTTGGCTGGACAGTTTCCTGGGCATGTCCGTTTCTGGATTAATACGGTGTCGGTCAGGACAGATCCTCTTGTCTCTGAAAATGAAATGACTAGATTTACCATAAATAAGTAATAATTGTTAATGTGAATTTTAATGCTTTCTTCAGAAAATTAATCTGCAACCTAAATCAGAGAACTTTTATTCCAAACACCCTAAAAATTGAATAACCACATTAAATATTTCAGATGACATTAATAATATATAAATAAGTACAAATGGATTCTACATTTTAATTAACACTGAATAAACTCAATAAGTTACTTCATTATTTCTCTAGCAAACTTTTTTTTTTTTTTTAAGAGTTTGGTTTCACTCTGTTGCCCAGGCTGGAGTGCAGTGCAAGATCATGTCTCACCACAGCCTCTTAACTCCTAGGCTCAAGAGATCCTCCCTGCTCAGCCACCCTATTTCTCTAGCCATTCTAAAATGCATTATGTAAATGGACAAAATATATTTTCTTTTTTTTTTTTTTGGAGACGGAGTCTAGCTCTGTCGCCCAGGCTGGAGTGCAGTGGCGCGATCTCAGCTCACTGCAAGCTCCGCCTCCCGGGTTTACGCCATTCTCCTGCCTCAG
>NW_012119047.1:0-807 GCF_000951035.1 Colobus angolensis palliatus | reverse complement strand
CTGTAGTCCCAACTACTTGGGAGGTTGAAGCAGGAGAATGGCGTGGACCCAGGAGGTGGCGGAGTTTGCAGTGAGCGGAGATGGTGCCACTGCACTCCAGCCTGGGTGACAGAGTGACACTCCATCTCAAAAAAAAAAAAAAAAGATACAAAAAATAAAATGTATGTGGAGGTGCAATGGATTTAAAATAGCCAAACAACTTTGGTGAGGACCAAAGCTGGAGGACTCATACACCGGCTCCTAAGACTTGCTATAAGAAAGTGTAGTATATGGTATACTGTAAGTGGTATAAAGTGTAGTAAGTGGTATAAAGTTAGACCAATAGGCCAATGTAACAGAACAGAGTCCAAAAATGGACCACATATACCATCACCTGGATTATGGCAAATGCATTAATGCAGTGAGAACCGAATGATATTTTAAATAAACAATGCTGGAGCAAACCATTATTTATATGGAAAAATCAAACCTTGCCCCGGATTTCACATTACACATATATATTTTTTTCTTTTTTCTTTATTTTGGACATAGGATCTCATTCTATCGCCCAGGCTGAAGTGCAGTGGCACAATCACAGCTTACTGAATCATTGACTTCCCAGGCTCAAGTGATCTTCCTACCCCAGGCTCCTCAGTAGCTGGGACTACAGGCATGTGCCACCACAGCTGGCATGTATGTGTGTGTGTATAAATATATACACATATATAAATATACACACACATATATACATATACACATACATGTGCGTGTATATATATACACACACACATACATACATATATATATATATATTTTTTTTTTTTTTTT
>NW_012119046.1:7492-8401 GCF_000951035.1 Colobus angolensis palliatus | reverse complement strand
AGTGCAATAGCACGATCTTGGCTCGCTGCAACCACCGCCTCCCAGGTTCAAGCAATTCTCCTGCCTCAGCCTCCTGAGTAGCTGGGATTATAGGCGCCTGCCGCCACACCCGGCTAAAGTTTTTAATTTTTAGCAGAGACAGGGCTTCACCATGTTGGCCAGGCTGGTCCCAAACTCCTCACCTCAAGTGATCCACCCGCCTCGGTCTCCCAAAGTGCAGGGATTCCAGGCGTGAGGAACTGTGTCTGGCCTTGAATTAGTTCTTTTTTTTTTTGTTTTTTGAGATGGAGTCTCGCTCTGTCACCCAGGCTGGAGTGCAATGACGTGATCCTGGCTCACTGCAAGCTCCACCTCCCGGGTTCATGCCATTCTCCTGCCTCGGCCTCCGAAGTAGCTGGGACTACAGGCACCCACCACCACATGTTTTTTTTTTTTTCTTTTTTTTTTTTGTATTTTTAGTAGAGACAGGGTTTCACCGTGTTAGCCAGGATGGTCTCGATCTCCTGACCTCGTGATCTGCCCGCCTCGGCCTCCCAAAGTGCTGGGATTACAGGCATGAGCCACCGCGCCCAGCCGAATGAGTTCATTTCTATAACACTATTGAAGTGATGAAAGTATAGCAAAAGAGAATACATTCGTCATTATAGCAAAAGAGAATACATTCGTCATTATTCAGGGTTAAGGGGCGGCCAGCTGGAGGGTGGCAGGAGGAATCCAGTGGTAATGGAAATGTTCACGTCACTGTCAGTATCTTGGTTGTGACAGCCCACTTCACTGTGAGATGGTATCATCAGGGGAAACTGAGTAAGGGTACACACGATATCGCTTTAGTGTTTCTCACAACTGCATGAGAATCTAAAATTATCTCTACAAATGTGTAACTTTAAAAATGACACCCCCGGCCGGGCC
>NW_012119046.1:0-1282 GCF_000951035.1 Colobus angolensis palliatus | reverse complement strand
TGCCGTGTCCTTCTGACTGCATCCTGGTCAGATTCAGGCACCTCTGGCAGGAGCATCACAGAAATGATGCCGTGTCCTTCTGACTGCATCCTGGTAAGCAGCGCGCCATTTGGATTTACCCAATTACTGACAACATTAACTTTTCTTTCAATCACTTGATCAAAGCGATGTGTTCCAGCCTTTTCCGTTGTAAAGTTACTCTTTGTCGCTTTGTAATTAATAAGTATCTTGTGGGGGGGTACTTTGAGACCATGTAAACATCCTACTCCTCACTAAACTTGCTATGTATTCCCTAGTTATTTCTGTCAGTGTGGGCTATGGGTTATAATCTATTAATATCTGTCTTAGTCCATTTGCATTGCTAGAAAGGAATGCCTGAGACTAATTTATAAAGAAAAGAAGCTGATTTCGCTCACGGTTCTGCAGGCTATACAAGAAGCATGGCGACTGGGCACAGTGGCTCATGCCTGTAATCCCAGCACTTTGGGAGGCTGAGGTGGGTGGATCACCAGAGGTCAGGAGATCAAGACCAGCCTGGGCAACATGATGAAACCCTATCTCTACTAAAAATACAAAAATTAGCCAGGCATGACCAGGCGCGGTGGCTCACGCCTGTAATCCCAGCACTTTGAGAGGCCTAGGCGGGCGGATCACGAGGTCAGGAGATCGAGACCATCCTGGTGAACACAGTGAAACTCCGTCTCTACTAAAAAAAATACAAAAAAATTAGCGGGGCATGGTGGTGGGCGCCTGTAGTCCCAGCTTCTTGGGAGGCTGAGCCAGGAGAATGGCGTGAACCCAGGAGACGATGGAGCTTGCAGTGAGCGGAGATCGTGCCACTGCACTCCAGCCTGGGAAATAGAGTGACACTCCATCTCAAAAAAAAAAAAAAAAAATTAGCCAGGCATAATGGCACACGCCTATAATCCCAGCTACTCAGGAGGCTGAGGTGGGAGAATCGCTTGAACCCAGGAGGTGGAGGTTGCAGTGAGCTGAGATCGCACCACTGCACCAACCTGGGCAACACAGAGAGACTCCATTTTTAAAAAAAGCAGCAGCAGCATCATGGCACTGGCATCTGTTTCTGGTGAGGCCTTCAGGAAACTTCCACTCATGGCAGAAGGGGAAGAAAAGCAGGCATGTCACATGGTGAGACAGGAAGGAAGACAGAGAGGAGGACGTGCCAGGCTCTCTTTAACAATCAGCTCTCGCCGGGCGCGGTGGCTCACGTCTGTAATCCCAGCACTTTGGGAGGCCGAGACGGGCGGATCATGAGGTCAGG
>NW_012119045.1:5889-6688 GCF_000951035.1 Colobus angolensis palliatus | reverse complement strand
CTCAGCCTCCTAAAATGCTGGGATTACAGGCCTCAGCCACCGTGCCTGGCTGAGAAATTAATTTATAATTTACTACATAACTATGAAGCATCACTACAATTATTTTCTAATGATGTTGATAAAATCCAGGTCAGGTTTTGTCTCGTGCTGTGGCAGGCTGCCCTAATTCTGCAACATAACATTTTCTAGAAGCACTGGCTGCTTCTTAGCAGGAAGAATCCATTCTGACTATGCTTGAAAATACAAATTCAAGAATCTTAACTAAGAGTCTCTCAACTAAGGGCTTTTAAGAAAAGAAAAGCAAAGAATGGGTGTTTCCTACTTCTGTCATTACCCTTTAGAAAGAGGAAGAAGGGGACGATTTTTAAACAAGTTTTCTGCACAAACTATTTAAAAGGAGAGCATCAAAGCATAGAGGTGGTTTTAAGATCAAATAGTCTTGGGTTTGAGTTCCCGATTTGTCACTTATTGGTTGTGGAACTTTGAAGTTTGAATAACTGGAACTTTGAGTTTGAATAAGTCAAACTTATTGGTTGTGGAACTTTGAACAAGTCAAACACCAGTTTCTCTGAGCTTCAATTTCCAAATCTGTAAAACAACTCTCGTTGATTATTCCTTAAGGTTGTTTAGTATTTATTTAGTATTTATCTCTTTTTTTTTTTTTTTTTTTTTTGAGACGGAGTCTCACTCTATCTCCCAGGCCGGAGTGCAGTGGCTGGATCTCAGCTCACTGCAAGCTCCGCCTCCTGGGTTTACGCCATTCTCCTGCCTCAGCCTCCCGAGTAGCTGGGACTACAGG
>NW_012119045.1:0-899 GCF_000951035.1 Colobus angolensis palliatus | reverse complement strand
GGTGAGAGGATCACTTGGACTTGGGAATTCAAGACCAGCTGAGGCAACATAGTGAGATCTTCTCTGTCTGTCAAAAAAAAAAAACAAACAAACAAAGGCTGGGCACAGTGGCTCACGCCTGTAATCCCAGTGATTTGGGAGTCCAAGGCAGGTGGGTCACCTGAGGTCAGGAGTTTGAGATCAGCCTGGCCAACATGATGAAACCCCATCTCTACTAAAAATACAAAAAATTAGCCAGGTGTGGTGGTGCACGCCTGTAGTCTCAGCTATTCAGGGGGCCGAGACAGGAGAATCTCTTGAACTTGGGAGGCAGAGGTTGCAGTAAGCTGAAACCTCGCCATTGCACTCCAGCCTGGGCAACAAGAGCAAAACTCCGTCTCAAAAAAAAAAAATCGCCCTTTAAATTATTTTAAAGTGTGCAATTCAGTCACATTTAGCGCATTCCTACACTGTCGTGCAACCATTACCACTGTCTAGCTCTAGAACATTTTCATTGCCCCAAAAGGAAACTCCGTAGCCATTAGGTAGTGACCCCCCATTCTCCACTTCCCCCGGCCCCTAGCTAATCTGCTTCTATCTCTGGATTTGCCTATTCTGGACATTTCAGACATACGTGTATTGTATGATACAGGGAATCATACAATATGTAGCCTTTTGTGTCTGGCTTCCTTCACGTAGCATGTTTTTAAGATTCATCCAAATTGTATAGTAGCATGTATCATGTATCTTAATTCATTTTTATGGCCAAATAACATATTTCTTTAAATGTATGTATGTATTGATTTATTTAGAGACAGGGTCTTGCTCTGTTGCCCAAGCTGGAGTGCAGTGGTGCAATCATTGCTCACTATAACCTCAAACTCCTGGGTGCAAGCAATCCTCCTGTCTCAGCCTCCTGA
>NW_012119044.1:1912049-1926822 GCF_000951035.1 Colobus angolensis palliatus | reverse complement strand
GCAGACTGCTGTGCTAGCAATGAGGGAGGCTCTGTGGGCGTGGAACCCTCGGCCAGGTATGGGATATAATCTCCTTGTGTGCCCGTTTGCTTAAAGCGCAGTATTGGGGTGGGAGTTACCCGATTTTCCAGGTGTTGTGTGTTTCAGTTCCCCTGGCTAGGAAAAGGGATTCCCTTCCCCCTTGTGCTTCCCAGTTGAGGCAATGCCTCGCCCTGCTTCAGCTCTCGCTGGTCGGGCTGCAGCAGCTGACCAGCACCGATTGTCCGGCACTCCCTAGTGAGATGAACCCAGTACCTCAGTTGAAAATGCAGAAATCACCGGTCTTCTGTGTCACTCGTGCTGGGAGTTGGAGACTGGAGCTGTTCCTATTCGGCCATTTTGCTCTGCCCTAACCGATTTCACCATTGTTTAAATGCTCGCTTTGCCCAAGCTATTAAGAGTTGGTTTCTTTTCCATGAGACCAAAATCCAAATAATATAGAACTTTAGGAATGTCTCCCCATACAGATTAAGGACCTAACCAAAAGAGTGTTGCCCTGGCTCAAGTCCACCACTTCTACTGTGAGATATGTCAAGAATCACTTTCCCAGATGACTGTGCTCTTAAGTCATCACAAATAAATCTTGTTCATTAACACGAGTGGTTCGATTTCACTTGCAGGCCTTTTTGTCTTTTGGTCCTATGGAAGGGGTAAAAAGCCATAGAGATTATGGTTAGAAAATGGTCTGTGATGAGCTTTGACAAATGATGACTGGGTGAGTAAACTTCTTATGATGGTGCAATAATATTCTAACAACACTTAATGCAAGTGTGACATTAAGACTAGGGCGATTCATCATTAACTTAAATAACTTAATCTGGACCTTTTGAAGAAAAATCAGAAGAATACATAAAAGGGTAATATTTTAAAATAAAGTGGCTTTGAAAGATTAAACTAGGCTGAACGAAAACTCCCAGAGAATGAAGCCAATTGCAAAGGAAATAGCAGAAATCCAGTTGAACCCTTAAATTTTTGTTCCCTTACACAAGGGAATTTATTGACAGAGATTAAGAGCCATCCTTGGTGATGGTGTAATCATCTTTTCATTTGTTGATGGGCAGATAATTGCATTTAAATATAAGAGTAGTAATGCTCTAAAGCTACCCAAAGTGCATCACAGGTGCAGCTACTAAAGCCGGCACTCCAGAAAGTGAGTGTTCATGGGCCCTATGCTTATAAAGGTAGAAAGTTGGAAAGGACATAGAAACATAGGGAGAAAAAGAAAATGCACACAGCCTTACATTTTTCTATACTATTAGGAAAATAATGGTAATTACCTCAAAACATTGCTGTGAAAATTAAGAGATAGAATTTATGTTAGAATCTGAAACATAAGAGGCCCTCCATAAATGTAAGCTATGCTTGTTATTAATGTGCCATCTAGGGTCATATAATAGTCTTAGTTTAACTTCCCAGCAGCAAAGGTATGACAGTGAACAAGGTCGTATACAGGGTAGCAATGGCTCAATCCACAGGACAGAGAGAGATATCCCAGTCTGGACAAGGGAGATGGAATATTTACACCATGCTTCCATCAGTCATTGGTTAAAAGCTACCCCGAGGCACCTACATTCCCAGGCACTTCTGGCAAAGCAGAGTCTGCAGCCAGCCTGGCAGAAGTCTTTCAACAGAGACGCAGGTGCTGGCCTTGGGAGGGAAAGCACACTAGGAATGGTGTGCACAGAAATGGTGAAGAGATCTGAGGGATACGGATGGAGCATCTACTACAATTTCCTTTCAGTTTCTTTTCTCTGCTTATGTTGTTTGTTTATATAGTTGAAAGAACATTATAAAATACATTATATTCCTCATGGAATGTAATATCCACAACGGAAGAACTTTCTGGTTTTTGATTTTCGGTTCCATCCCTGGTAGTACTCCTTGACCTGGACCAGCGACATGGGTGGCATTCAATAAATATTTGTTGAATAAATACAACTTTGTGATCTGCTTTTATGGTTCAACGTTATATGACAAAAATCTCTTTCTGAAAATACAGTTCCTATTTTTGTAAAACTTTCCTCAATACAGCACTCCTAGTTTGTATAACCATTTAGATTTTATATCATGTTTAGCTATCATAAATGCTGTTTTCACAAACTTTCTCAATAAATTCAGAGATATAGAATTACTGGGTGAGACCATACTCATGATTTTATAAAATATGGCTTTTCTTCTCTCAGATATTTTGACAAGCATGATCAACAGTATTGGCTCTGAGGTGACCCTGAACTAAATCATTGGCAGCTGAAAATATTAGGCAGATCATATTCTTAACTCAGTCAATTCACTGTAAAGCAATCACGTTGTCAAAACTTCTGGTCAGAAGAGGGTCTTGAACTTTCAGTATAGTATATATTTGGAACAAACATGACACATGTCTTAATGACCATCAAATCTCAAGCCCAAATGCTAGGTAGGGCTCTGTCCACAGGCATCAAAGCCACACAGGCCAGCAGCTCAGTGTGCCTGAACTGGTTATGTGAAGACACCTGCTGACACCAGGATTCCCAAGTATTTCTTGTTTGATGAGCAGAGAAGGACAGTATTGCATACTTGAAAATGCTGGAGCTTTGTGTCCCTGAAGACAGTGGTGTGTGATTGGCGGTTTCAGGTCACTCTGATTGTATATTGACTCTCCTTTTGATAGCAGCTGCCAGATACCACTTGCAGAGTTCACATCCTGGCATCTTCTCCACCAGGTCAGCATGACATTTTTGTTCAAAGGGAGTCATCCCATCTCTGATTGCTGCATACCACTGGGCTCTGGTGGCTTCAACTCTTTCCCTAGCTATTGGAACCTCTGAGCTGTTCCATTTCTTTCCCAATATGTGCATGGCTCCATTCATTCAACAATGCAGACATATTTCTGTGAGTTGCATGTCAGATATCCAACCCCCAGCAAAATCAGGAATGCTACCTTAAAAGAAAAAAAAAAAAGCTATCTATTCTAAGAATGCCTTTCAATTAAAATGTAGGCTAGATTTTCTGGCAGCAGTAGAGAAATTAACCAAACTACTTTCATTTTCAGACTTCTTATTTTTCAGACTTATGTTTCAGAATCTAGCAATTTATATTTTCAAGTCCTTGAATATAGGAACTGTCATGTACCATTTTTATGCATATATGCAAACATAGCATCTATAGTGTTTGGTATATGAGAAGCTTCTTGTAAATACCTTTTGATTTAAGTGAAAACAGCTTAATGAAAGTTTTTTTATTTGTTAATAAAAACTGGATTCCTTTGTGAAATGTGGGCAAAACAGACAGCTGGATGACTGATATTTTTCACTTTTCAGAAAGTACTGGCTTTGTGTCGAAAGGACTTTGGTCTTTTAGGTCTAATTCCATCTGCGGCACTCTAAGCACTATTTCAATTGCCCCTTTCAACTAGCCTAGAAAAATTCCATGAAGTTGAGTCCTGGCTAAGCTTTTAGATTGCTTTATGGCATTCTTTCCTTTCTTTGCACAGGTTGTCAGCATGTACTTTTTCTAAGCTTAAATAAACTACTTCTTTGCTTATAAGAAGTCATGTACAGTATATTGTACTTCTCAAGGGTAATATTCATCCTTCTGGATATATTCCCCAAATGAGAGAACTGTAAACATCTGTTTCTGGCAAGCTAAGAAAGAGAAGCGATGTCAGAGCCAGCAACTTGCTTCCTCTGGGAATAATTTCGGGTTTGTACACCTCCTTGACTGTTAATTTATAAACAGGCTAACTATATTATTCTCCCCATCAAAAATTCATGCCAGTTTTGAGCAGTCTTGTGGAAACAAAAACAACATATAATAATCTAGAATCAAATTCTCAAGTTTCCATTAAGTGGAGTAGAGGTCAAGGAAAACTGAGCAAATATTATATTGTCTCATGCATTGCAAATCTAAATTATGTACAAATAGCATAAATAGAGTTTATACTATAGAAGTAAATTATCTTGCTCATATCATCTCCAGGTAGAATAAAAAAACTCAGCCAGAAGTGGCCAGGAACTAGTGGGACTGGTTAGACAGGGGCCGGAAAGCTGAGTGTGCAAGATGAAGTCTGGTTATTGAGGACCAGATAACTACTTAATTGTGAGAGCAGCCAGGATTTGAAACCCTGGGTCTGGGCCATGTGCATGGAGTTTGCAGGTCTTGGTAACCAAAGAAAGACAAAGGAAATAAAGGCCAGAAACCAGTCAAGGAAAGTCTGAGCCGACAGTTTTCTTAGACATAAAGCAATAGAGAAGGCGAGGGAGTTTGAGGCCATATAAGTTTTTTAATTAGTTAATTTATTTTTTAATTGACAACCAAAAAATGTGTATTTATCACCTACAACATGATATTTTGATATATGTACACATTATGTAATGGCTAAATAGAGCTAATTATAAGTTTCTAACTGAAGCAGCAAAGTTGGTCTGATTCTAACAAGGTGTTTTTTTTGTTTGTTTTCTAATGGGGCATGGATCATAGGAACAAAAAAGGCAGCAATGGCAGCTACAGCGGAAGTCAGATGCTCTTCGGGACACATCAGAACTAGAAACTAGACACAGTGGGAGAGAGGGCCAGCCTTGGAACATCAATAGTCTTTTGGAGGAGGTCCCAGCAGCTGGGGAAGTCCAAAAAGATGACAGAACCTGCCGTCCAGGGGATTTGGCGACAGGTAGAAGCTGGAGGTCCAGGTAGGCAGGTGGTGCATATAGAAGGGCCAGAGGTGAGCAGTACCTGGCTCCCTGGCAGGTGGGCAGAGCACAGGAAAAGGGCATGTTGACAGTAGCAGATAGAGTCCCAGACATGAGGAAAAGGGATCAAATGGACACTTTTGTCTTTAAAACAATTGTAGCTGGCAGGTAGGAACACAGGGAAAAAATAAGAGGGAAGACAAGTACCTGTTTCTCGTAGCCAGGGCATGAAGCTGGGCCTAGACATGTGGAAACAAGGAAAATAAATATTCAGGATCAGAGAGGGGCAGGAAAGAAGGCAAACTTGATATAAATCCTTAGCACTAGAGATGCTTTGCTTTCTCTTATCCAAGGACCAAGGGAATCACAGAAACTACAGCAAGAAGTACCTTTTGATTGTGAGGGTGGGAAAATTGCTAAGAGGCCCCAGAGTTGGGAGATACAGGATGCAGCGAGACAGATAGTACACAGACCTAAAGTGGAACAGGGATAGGACACAGGGCCAAGAGGAAGTCTTACAGTATCGCCCTAATGCAATGGTGTCCTCGGTTCCAATCTGGATCCCAGATTTGTAGCAATAGATGCAGTGGAGTACTCAGGAATTTGCAGGAGCATATGTGTAATCTCTGGGTTCCTGTTGTTGTTTTTCTGTTGGTATCTTTCTAGTTTATGCTGAAAAGTGGTTGATTTAAAACATGTCTTCAAACTCTTTCACACTCCTTCTATCAAGAGGTGGAGCCAAATTCCTCTCTCCTTGAATATAAGTGGCCATAAGAGACCTGCTTCTAAAGAATGGGACGCAGAAAGGAGTCACACTGCACGATTTCCCAGGCTATGGTAGAAAAGGTGACAGATTCCTTCTGGCTCGCTCTTGTTGCTCTTCTTTTTGAAAACTACTCTCTGTGCTGTGAAGTCCAAGTCACATGGAGAGGTCAGCTATAGTTCTTTGATTGCAGTCCCCACTGAGGTCCCAGCTGACAGCTAGCATCAGCAACTAGACATAAGGGAAGAAGTCTTTGAGATGACTCCAGATTCAGCCACCATCTGATTTCAGTCACATGTGAGATCCTAGTAAGATCTGCCTAGCTTAGTTCAGTCAACCCCTAAAACCATGAAATCACAATGATGATGATGATGAATAACTTGTTTTACACCATGAAATTTGGAGTAATTCATTACACAGCAGTAGATAACTAGAATGATTTGGATACTTTAAATGGGGGTGCTATTGTAACAATAACAGAAACATGGGCATTGGCTTTGGGGCTAAACCATAGGCAGATGCTAGAAGGGCCTTGAGGAGGCTGCTGGTGAGGGGATAAAGGAAAGGGAGGAGAAAGATTATTGGATGCTGATGGAAAAATACTTGCTATATAGCAGCAAAACTTTTAACAGCACTGTTGCTTACAGTAATATAAAAAATAGAAATGTATCCAATGAGTTAGATAATTTAGCTAAAGAGGTTTCCAGAGTGTGAAAGTTGCCTCACAGCTTCTCTAGCTGCCTATAATAAAATGACACAGGAGAGAGATGAACTAAAAGCAAAAACAAAACCAAGAACAACAAACCCCCCAAAACTGTTAAGTATATCACAAATGAGCCACAACTTGCTGGGTTCAAAAATAAAGCTGTTTTCTCATTTCCAGCTTCTCCAGGTGGTAAATGTTTTCTCTTGCCATTTTTTCAATTGCAAAATCATACCCAATCTTCCTAATTAAGTATAATAATAGCTGGCTTTCTTAGATGCCCTTTATTAGGTCAAGGAAATGTCCTTCTATTCCTAGTGTGCAGAGAATTTCTAATGTGATTGAGTGCAATGTTTTGTCTAGTACTTTTTTTTCATCCATTGAGGTACTTGTTTCGTATTGTTAAAAACTAAAAGTTTGCTGATAGGTGGGCTGCATTCAGTGATTTCCAGATGTTAAATCAGCCTTCCATTCTTGAGTTAAACCCAATTCAATGATGTTGTATTATCCTTTAATATATATATTGTTGCATTCAATTGGGTAAAATTATGTTATGAATTTGTGAGTTTATGTTAATAAGGGCTATTGTTCTATGGTTTTCTTGAGATTGTTCCTCCTGGTTATTGTATCAGGGTAATCCTAGCATCATAAAATGTACTAGGAAATGATCCCTGCTCTTCTATTTTCTGAAAGAGTTTGTTTATAACTGGTATTACTTCTTCCTTAAACATTTAGTAGAATTCATTAGTAAAGCCATTTGAGCCTGTAAATATTTGTGAAATTTATAATTACAGATTCAGTAGATGTGGGACTATTTAGGTGATCTAATTCTTCTTGAGCGAGCCTTGATGGTTGTGTCTTTCAAGATGTCTGTCCTAGGTGGTCTAACTTAATGGTACAACATTATTCATCATATTTTCTTATTACTTGCAATGTCTGTAGGTCCTCCAGTTATGTCCCCACAGTCATTTCTCTTACTGGTAATTTATGTCTTTACGCTTCTCTTCCTGATCAGTATGGCTAGAGATTCATCCATGTTATTAGTCTTTTTAAAAACCTGGCTTATTTAATTTTTACTATTGCTTTTCTATATTTCTTTGACTTCTGTTGTTGCCTATATTATTTCCTTAATTCTGATAACTTTATATTTGTTTCTTTCTTGTTTCTAGTTTATATAATTATTTTTAATATAAACATTTAATGTTATGAAATGACTTCTATGCTACATATTAGAAGTTTAATAGATTGTATTTTATTTTCATTTAGTATAATATTTCTAATTTTACTTGTTATTTTACCTTTGAGTTCTTTAAAAAATTTTTTTAATTCCTAAATATTTGAGGATTATACAGATTTTTTTGTTATTGATTTCTGGTATAATTCTATTGTGGTCACTGAACATACTTTAAATTTATCGGGACATATTACATTGCCCACAAAGTTATCTACTTTAATTAATAGTCCATGAGTACTTGAAAAGAATGTGTATTTTGCTGCTGTTGAATTGGATTGGTCTATAAATATAAATCAGTTTAGAGTGCTTTAAAGTGTTGTTCAAGTTGTCTTATCATTCCTGATATTCTGTGTAATTGTTCTATCACATACTGAGAAAGCATGTTGAAATGCCCAACTATTATTTTGTAATTATTTTTTCTTTTTATCCTGTTCGTTTTATCTTTCTATATGTTTCAGCTCTGTACACACATACATATTTAGTGAGTGAGTACATATTTGGTGCTACATTTGGTGAGTTATTTGGTGAGTACATATTTAGGATCATTTTGTTCTCTTGATGAATGGCTTCTTTATCATAATGGAATGTTCCTCCTTAACTCTGGAAGTAATCTTTGTCCTGAAACCTACTTTGTGATTAATATAGCTGCTCTACATTTCTTTATGTTAGGGGTAGTATGGTATATCTTTCTCTGTTATTTTACTTCTTGCTTATCTGTGGTTTGATATTTAGAACCGGTTTCTTGTATACAGCATATTGAGTCTTGCTTTTTTTTAAAAAAAAAAAAAAATCCAATCTAATAATCTATGCTATTTTGGTAGAGTGTTTAGATAGTTAAAATGTAATCTAATTAATACTGTTTCTAGGTTTAAATTTATCATCTTGTTATTTGTTTTCTGTTTGTACTATCTGTTCTTTATTTTCGTTTTCCTCTATTTTTAATTGAGTATTTTTTTTACTTCATTTTATCTCCATAATTGGTTTACTAGATAAATGCTTTGTTTACTTACTTTTTAGTTACTGCTGCAGGGTTTAGAATATGTATTTTTAATATGTCACAATCTCCTTTCAGATGTTATACCATTTCATGTGTATTTTCATTTTCTTCCTTCTGTGTGTGCCTGTGTGTGTGCGCGCGCGCGCACATGTGGCAAAGCAGGGGTGGAGCGGATTGTCTTACATTAATTTCTGTAGATAGATGGAGACATTATCAGGGCCACGCACATTGTTATTCATTTTGGTTTAAACGACAAATCAACTTTTTTAAGTACTCAATATTATTCTGTTCAATTTTCCTACATATTTATATAATTTCTTTATGAAATCCTAGTTTCTACCTGCTAATATTTTCTTTTGCATGAAGAACTTCCCTTAAAATACCTCTAATTAAATTATCTCAGTTTCTCTTTTTCCCTAGATGAGCGATTATTTACTCTTAAATTATAAATATTATTTTACTGGATATAGATAGAATCGTAGACTAATTTCTCTTTCTTTTGACTATTTCTGACTTTTGACTTTTTAAAAAGATGTTGCCTTATTTTCTTCTGTTTTGCTTAGATTCTGTCAAAAAAACTACTGTCCTTTTTATCTTTCATCATTTGAATGTGTGTGGTTCTTTTATTTGGCTGCTTTAAGGTGTTTTATTCAATCCCTGGTTTTCTGAAATTTTATGATGATGTGTATTCATGTGGTTTTCTTTACTTGGGTTTTATTAATTTTATTTATCTAAAATTTAGTTTTTATCAAGTTTGAAAACATTTCAAATATGACTTTTCTTTTCTGTTTCTCTCTATCCTCCCCTTTTCACCTCACATTCTAGGTCTCTCCTTCCCGTACTTATGTTGCACTCTTTGATGCTGTCCTACAGGTCACTCATGCTCTTTTTGTTTACTGAGTACTTGTCTGTCTGTGCTTCATTTTGACAAGTTTTTATTCTTATGCTTACAAGTTCACAGGTATTCTCTTCTGTGGTGCCTAATCTGTTAATTCCATCTGGTCTATTTTTTATTTGAAATACATTATTTTAATTCTAGACATTCCATTTGTTTTTAAAATCTATTTTACATGCCCCCCCCATCATGTTCATTTATTTTCTCTACTATCTTGAGTATATTTAGCATATTTATAGTCAGTGTTTAAATGTTCTTTCTGCTAAATCCTTTTATCTGTGTCATTTCTGAGTTTCTATTTATTGATTTTCCTGCCTGATAATAGTTTATAATTTCTGGCCTCTTGTCCTGTCTAGCAATTTTTATTGGATGCCAGACATTGTATTTTATTTATTAGATGGTGGGTTTGAATGTTGTTCCTTATAGAGATTGAAATTTTTTATGGTATTCAATTAATTTGTTTGGAGTAAGTTTAATACTTTTGAGGTTTGTTTTCAAGCTTTGTTAAAGTGATTCCAAAGCAGGCTTTATCTTGGACTAACTTAAGTATTTTAACTAAGAGGCTGTCCTTCAGAAGACTCTATAATATTGTCTGTGTATTATGAGTTCTTTTAAGCCTGGCACAAAGTCTTCCCATCCTGTGTGAGCTGCATAAATTGTCTGATCTATTCCCCTCTGGCAGTTCTTTCCTTGATTTAAGACAGTTTTTCCTTGCCATACAGAGATTAGCACACAACCAAAGATTTGAGGAAAGCTCTCTCTTCCAGTCTATGGTGGTTTCTCTTACTGTAGCCCTCTCCTTTGTGATACTCTGTGCCAAAAATACTCCACCAAATTGGTCTCCCCAAACTCTAATTTCTGTCTCTTTCTTGGGAAGATTGGCAGTGTCTGTTTTAGTTTCTGCTTCTTGTAGTGGAAACTGCTTCTAGGCAATGAGCTTGGAAAATCATACAGCTCACCTCCTTTTTTTCTACTTTTTTTCAGGAAATGCAGCCCTATATTGCATATTATCCAATGTTGAAACCGGTTGTTTCATACTTGCTTCTTGGTTGAAGAACTGTTTAATTTAAGGAAGTAAATATGGTGCTTACCATTCTATGAGAAACAGAAGTGCTGGCCATGTTGATTAAATCTACACTATTTATTATGGCCCCAAAGGCCCTGTGACTCTGATAGCTACCTAGATCTCCTTAAGCTCATACAACTTTCTCTTTATCTCAATATTTTGCTGGTACATTAACCTCTCTTCTGTTTTTGAAATGGGTCAAGCACTTTAGGGCCACTGCCTAGAATGTCCTTCATTCAGCACATCCCATGGATTGCTCCTTGCCATTCTTCAGAACTCAGCTCACTTGTTACCTTCCCAGGCAACATTTCCCAGGTGCTCGTTATATCAAAATAAATACTACTCATCATCCCAGTTATATATGCCAGTTATTGTATTTATTAGTGTCAGTAGCTGTATTTTTATTTGTTTTTCTTTACCAAACCAAGGTTCTCTTCTACTGTCTTTAATGGTGTTTCCACAGCAGCATTTAGAACAGTGCATTTCATATAGTAGATAATTAATATTGTTATTTTTAAAATTGGTGCATAAATTACATAGAATGAATACTAATATCTGCTATGGTTTGAATATGTCTCCCAAAAAGCACATATTGGAAACAGTACAGTAATGCTAAGGGATAGGACCTTTAAGAGGTGACTAGGTCATGAAGGCTTCACCCTCATGAATGAACACTGTTACCACTTTGATATAAAAGGCTGAGTTTGACCTTCTTCTCTGTCTCTTACCTTCTCTTTGTCCTTCCTCCATGGGATGACATAGCAAGATAGTCCTTACTACATGCTGGTCTCTTGATCTTGGACTTACCAGCCTCCAGAACCATAAGCCAGCAAATTTTTATTAATTATAAAGTACCCAGTATGTGGCATTCTGTTATAGCAACACAAAACAAAATAAGACAGAAAACTGGTACTGGAGAGTGGGTGTAGCTATAAAAAAACATTTAAAAACGTGGACATGCCTTTGGAACTGGGTAATGGCCAGAGACTGGAAGAGTTTGGAGGAGTTGGCTGGAAAAAGACTATTACTATGAATAGAGAATTAAGGGAAATTCTGGTGAGGGCTTGGAAGAAGAGGAAAGCTGTAGTGAATGTCTGAAACTTCTTAGAGATTATTTAAGTTATCATGATCAGAATTTTGGTAGAAATATGGATGATAAAGGCAATTGACAAAATTTCCATGGAAATGAGGAACAAGGTATTGAAAACTGGAGGAAAGGCTATTCTTCTTATAAAGTAACAAAGAACTTGGCTGAATTGTGTTCTTGACCAAGGGCTTTGTGGAAGGTACAATTTAAGGGGGATATCTTTTGGAAGAAATATCTAAGCAGCAAAGCATCCAGTGTGCTACATTGCTTCTTTTAACTGTATATAGTAAAACATGAGAAGAAATTATTTAAAGATGGAATTTATATTTAAAAGAGAAACAGAACTCAGGGATTTGAAGGATTTTCAGCCTGGAAGAATGGTAGAGAATGACGAAGCATTTTAAGGAGAGGAAACCAAGGAATTGGCACAACCATTTGATAAGGAAATTAGTACGCATAGAAGGAATCCAGAGGTTATTCAGCAGGACAATGGAAGAATAACTCTGAATGCACTTCAGAGATTACCTGTGCCACCCTTACCATCACGGTCCCAGAATGCTGAGGCATAGGGGAAGGAAACATGCCTAAAGAAAGGTCTAGGGCACCCTCAGAAGCTCGGGGCTCACTACCCAGGGCCACTGACAATCTCTGTTCCCACATTCTGGTACAGTGCTCTTTAGCTGCCCAGTCATGACTCAAGAGGGCCCAGGTACAGCTCAACCTACTCCTCCAGAAGGTACAAGCCATGGCATCAATTTGGCGCTAATTCTGCAGGTGTACAGAACGCAAGAGTTGTGTTAGCATGACTTCCTCCACCTAGATTTCAAAGGATGTTGCTGACAACCTGGGGACCCAGGCAGAGACTTGTCACAGGTAGAGGCACCACAGAGAGCCCCTACTAGGGAAATGCCAAGTAGACCTATGGGGTAAGGACTACCACAAGGTAATGCTTAATGGAACCCAAGAGATGGGCCCTCTTCCAAGACCCCCAAACTGTAAAGGTACCAGTGTTTAAAATCAGGTTAGGAAAGTTGCAGGCCTGAGATTCCAACCCATGAGATCTGTTGCGTGGGCTAAGCCCAGCAACACCGTAAGGGAGGGGCTATCTGGGGACATAGGGGCCAAACTGCCCTCTCAATGTGTCCAGGAGGCAGTAATGGAGTGAAATATTATTTTGAAGTCTTAAGATTTAATTTTGTCTGCACTGCTGGTTACGGACTTACTTGGGGCCTGCTACTCTTTTCTCCCTCCTATTTTTCACTTTGGAATGGCAATATTTATCTGACACTTGTCCCATTATTGTATTTTGGAAGTAGATAACTCATTTTGATTTCACAGGCTCACAAAGGAAGGGAATTTGCTTCAGAGTGAATTGTGCCTTGAGTCTTACCCATATCTGATTTAGATGATACTCTGGACTTTGGACTTTTGAGTTGCTGATAAAATAAGTTAATTGGGCTATTGGGATGGAATAAATGTATTTTGAATGTGAAAAGGACATGAATTTGGGGGGTCAGGGTGGAATGTCATGATTTGAATGTGCTACCCAGAAAGGATGGGTTGAAAACTTAATCCCCAATTCAACGATGCTAAGAGGTGGAAGCTTCAAGAGGTGATTAGCCATGAGGGCTCCACTGTCATAAATGGATTAAGGCTGTTATTGGGGGAGTGATTTCATTATAAAAAGCCAAGTTCAGGCCCCCATCTCCCTCTCTCTCTTTCTCTTTCTCTCTCCTTCCCTTCCTGTCTCTTTGCCCATTCTCGACAAGATAATATAGCAAGAAGACACTCATCAGCCTCCAGCCCCTTGATCTTGGACTTCCCAGCTTCCAGAAACATGAGCCAGTAGATTTCTGTTTATTATAGATCACCCAGTCTTAGGTATTCTGTTACAGCAGAAAACATGGACAAAGACATGACTTATATCAATATGAAAACATTTTTATAACCCCAGAAAGTTATCTTGTGCTCCTCTGCATCAATTCCCTATGACAAAGCAACTATTATTGTGATTTTTATCACTATAGATTAGTTTTATCTATTCCAGAATTTCATATAAGTGCAGTAATACAGGATGCCTATTTTGTGTTTGATTTCTATCACTGAGCATAGTATTTTTGTTTTACCCATGTTGTTGCATGTATTAGTAGATTATTTCTTTTTATTACTGAGTATCTTACTGTATACATAAAATAATTTATCCATTATCCTGTTGATGGAAATCAAAATTGTTTCTAGTTTTGGGGGTTTATGATAAATAAAACTGATGTGAACGTTTTTTGTATGAAGCTTATGGTAGACAAATGTTTTCATTTCCCTTGAATCTGTACATAGGAGTAAAATTGCTGAACCATAGGGTAGATGTGTATTTAACTTTGTTAGAAACTGAATTTTCTGAATGGTGGTATTATTTTACATTTCCACAACCAGCTTATCAGAGTTTTCAGCTGTTTTATATCCTCTGCAAAATTTGGTGTTTTCACTCTGTGATTCAATAACTTGCCATTCTGGTAGTTGCGTGGGTAGGTATCTCATGGTACCTTAACTTAATTTGCATCGTCTTAATGAGTAAATATATTCAGCACCTTTTCATATACTTATTAGCAATTTGCATATATTCTTTTACCAGGTATCTTTTTGAGTCTTTTACCAAGTTGTATTGGGTTTGTTTGCCTTTTTGGTTATTTAATTGAGTATTCTTAACATTCTGAATACAATAAAGTTTCTCTTCGATTCTCAATTTGCTGATAATTTTATGCATATAGTAAATTGTTAAATGTTAGCTTCTGTCTCTATTAGGATAATCATTTTTTTCTTTTTTAATTTGCTAACAGGGTTAAATGTACTGTTTGTCAGATGTTGAATTAATCCTGGATTCCTGAGAAAAACTCAAATTGATCATAATATGATATCTTTGTATATTTTGATTGGATTCATTTGCTAAAATTTCTTCTTCATTGATAAAAATAACTAAGTAAACCAGATGGACCTGAAATTTTATATGTGGAAAATTATTTAATTACAAATTTCATTTCTTTAAAGTAATAACATGCTATTTAGATTTTCTGTTTTATCTTAGTCAGTTTTGGTAACTTATACCTTGCAAGGAATTTGTCTATTTTTACTAAACAATAACACTTCTTGGCATTCAGATGTTCACAGTGTCTCATCATTATCCTTTCAACATCTTCAGGATCTGTGCTAATATTCCATATTTTATTTCTAATATTTTATTGGTTTTCTTGATCAGTCTTGCTAGGGTTTATTATTTTGATTAAATTTGTCAAAGAATCACATTCTTGCCTTGTTAATATTCTCTATT
>NW_012119044.1:1904913-1906534 GCF_000951035.1 Colobus angolensis palliatus | reverse complement strand
TAGTGATTGCTTCTTCTGCATGCCTCGTATATTTATATTTTTGTTTTCAGTATTTTAGAGTTTATAATTTTTTTCCAATTTCTATTAAGATTTTTTTCTTTGATTCATAGGTTAATTAAAAGTATTACTTGGCCCAGTGGCCCATGCCTATAATCTCAGTGCTTTGGGAGGCTGAAGCAGGAGGATCACTTGAGGCCAGGAGTTCAAGACCAGACTGGGTAGCAAAGCTACGTCCCTGTCTCTACAGGGAAAAAAAAAAAAAATATCTGGGCTCAGTGGTGCATATTTGTAGTCCTAGCTACTCTAGAGGCTAAAGTTGGAGAACTGCTCACATCCAGGAATTCAAGGCTACAGTGAGCCATTATCATGCCACTGCACTCCAGCCTGGACAACAGAGCAAGATCCCCATTTCTTAAATAACAAAATAGTATTACTAATCTTATAACTACTGGTTTCTTATTTAGCATAATGTGGTTCACAAGCATATTGTGTATAATTTTAGTCCTTTGAAATATATTAAGACTTGTTTTATGACACAGCATGTAGTCTATCTGAGCCAATATTTCATCTTCACTTTAGAAAAATATGTATTCTGCTTGTGTTGGGTGTATGGTTCCATAAATATCCATCAGGTCAACTTGGGCGAGAGTGTAGTTTAAATCTTTTGTATCTTTATAAATCTTGTCTATTTACTTGTTTTATAACAGAGAGAGCTAGCTAAAATTTCCAATTACTGTTGAAGATTCATCTAAATTCCCTAAAAATGTTTCCCTTTTATATGTAGGATCCTTGTCTTTGGATGCAGATGCATTTCATAATATTATGTCTTCTCGATTGATATTTTTATCATTATGAAATTCTTTTTATTTTTGGTTTTACTCTTTATCTTATAGTTTACTTTGCCTAATATTTGTATGGTTAGTATTTGCATGCCGACTATTTCAATCATTCTGTTTTCAACCTGTTTATGTTTTTAATGAATTTCTCATAAGTAGCACATAGGCAAATCTTACTTTCTTATTCAGACCATGTTTTTCTTTTAAATGTTTAGTCCATTTACATTTGCTGCAATTAATGTATCATTTTTCAAGTTTATCATATTTATGTTTGATTTTTCTTTGTCCACTCTGCTCTCTCTTCTTCTCTTTTTAACTGCCTCTGTCTTTTTTTTTTTTTTTTTTTTTTTCTACGGGTGAATTAAACATGTTTTATTATTCATGTAACCTCTTCCAGTAGATTTTTATTTATGTCTCTTTGTGCTAATTTTTTAGCTGTCAGCTTATTACAATATGCGTCTTCAACTTACCACATTCTATACGCAAAAAATATTTTGTGTCATAAAAACTGAGAACTTGATAACAATATACACATATGTATATTACTGTACTCCCATTTCTTGTCCTTGTCATTTATTTTAGTTCTATGTTTACCACAAAACTCATGCTCACATTTTATTATTTTCACTTTAAATAACCAATAGATTTTAAAGGAGATTTAATTATGTTTATGTATAAAACAAAGGGTAACTTTTTATTTTTATTTTTATTTATTTATTTTTTTATTATACTTTAAGTTCTAGGGTACATGTGCATAACATGCAGGTTTGTTACATATGTATACT
>NW_012119044.1:1900080-1900582 GCF_000951035.1 Colobus angolensis palliatus | reverse complement strand
GTTGAAAATGCAGAAATCACCGGTCTTCTGTGTCACTGGCGCTGGGAGTTGGAGACTGGAGCTGTTCCTATTCGTCCATCTTGCTCCGCCCCCAAGGTTAACTTTTTAAAAGATATTTTGGCCGGGCATGGTGGCTCATGCCTGTAATACCAGCACTTTGGGAGGCCAAGGTGGGTGGATCACCTGAGGTCAGGAGATTGAGACCAGCTTGGCCAATCTGGTGAAACCCTGTCTCTCCTAAAAATACAAAAATTAGCTGGGCATAGTGGTGGACACCTGTAATCCCAGCCACCCAGGAAGCTGAGGCAGGAGAATCACTTGAACCTGGGAGGCAGAGGTTGCATTGAGCCTAGCTCATACCATTGTGCTCCAGCCTGGGTGACAGAGTGGGACTTCATCTGAAAAAAAAAAAAAAAGAGAAAAAAAAAAAAAGATATTTTATGTTTACTGGCCTATCACTTTTGTTTGGGTTTCTCCATTCCTTTCTTTAGAATCAAGTTTC
>NW_012119044.1:1897124-1900030 GCF_000951035.1 Colobus angolensis palliatus | reverse complement strand
AAAAAAAAAAAGAGAGAAAAGAAAAAAAAAAAAAGATATTTTATGTTTACTGGCCTATCACTTTTGTTTGGGTTTCTCCATTCCTTTCTTTAGAATCAAGTTTCTATCTGATAGTATGTCCTTTCTGAATATAAAACTCCTTTATAAATTTATTATGGTGTAGGTTTGCTGTCAGTGTTCATCTGCCTGAAATGTATTTATTTCTTTTTTAATATTAAAGGGTACTTTAAATAATAGAATTCTAGTGGCTGAGCATGGGCTCACCCCTGTAATCTCAGCACTTTGGGAGGTTGAGTCGGGCGGATCACCTTATATCGGGGGTTCAAGACCAGCCTGACCAACATGGAGAAACCCCGTTTCTACTAAAAATACAAAGTTATCCAGGCGTGGTGGCGCATGCCTGTAATCCCGGCTACTTGGAAGGCTGAGACAGGAGGATCACTGGAACTGGGGAGGCGAATGTTGTGGTGAGCCAAGATCACACCATTGCATTTCAGCTGGGAAACAAGAGCAAAACTCCACCTCAAAAAAAGAAAAGAATAAAATTCTAGGTGACATGTTATTTTTTGTTGTTGGTGGTGGTGGTGGGGGTGATGTGTGTGTTTGTGTGTGTGTGTGTATTCCAGCCATTTAACACACTGTTCATATTGTCTTCTGGCTTTTGTTGCATTTTTGAAGAAAATTCAGTTGTAATTTTATGATCGATTCATAAAAGTAACATTTTTTTTGTTGCCTTCAAGTTTTTGTTTTAATCTTCAAATCTTAGCCATTTAACTGGGAAGAGTATGTGCGTGTGTGTTCCTTGGTATTTTTCCTGCTTTGGGTTATCTGAGATTCTTAGATCTATGACTGTCTTTCGTTAATTTTGAAAAATTTTGGTCATTATCTCTTCACATATTTTTGCTGCCCCATTTCCTCTCTTCTATATCTGGCTTTCCAATTAGATGCGAGTTAAACTATTTGATTTTTTTCCACAGGCTTTGAATGCTATGGGCTGTTTTTTCCTTCACTCTTTTGCTTCGTTGTATTTCAGTTTAGATAATTTCTATTCACCTAACTTCCAGTCCACTAATTCTTTTTTCTGCTGTGTCCAGTCTGCTGATCCGCCCATAGAAGGTATTTTCCCCTCTGATATTGTTCTTATTCCTAGCATTTTCATTTGTTTCCGTTTTTACAATTCCTTTCTGCCAAAATCGTTCCTCTGTCATGCAGGCTTTCCATCTCTTTCAACTATATACATTAAGATGTCAAACACAGGAAAAACAAAACAAGAAGTGTTCCCAGAGGGAAAAGAAAAATGATATTCTAGCTAAAAATGGTCTATAGATAAACTGAAATAGTTGATGGTCAGTTTTGAGACTCAAATAAATAAAAGAAATATCTCAAATACAAGCAAAAATAGAGTTAAAAGCCATTTGAGAAAAAAAACTAAGGTAAATACAAGATACATTCAGGAAAGTTAACATGAAAATGACTGAATTCCTTAAAAGAAAAAAAGATAGAGGACAATGGTTATATTAGACCATTTTCATGCTGCTGATAAAGACGTACCTGAGACAGGGCAGTTTACAAAAGGAAGAGGTTTATTGGACTTACAGTTCCACATCACTGGGGAGGCCTCGCAATCATGGTGGGAGGTGAAAGGCATGTCTCACGTGGCAGCAGGCAAGAGAGAGAGAGCTTGTGCAGGAAAACTCCCATTTTTAAAAGCATTGGATCTCATGAGACCCATTTACAACCCTGAGAACAGTACAGAAAAGCTCCGCCCTCATATTTCAATCCTGTCTCACTGGCGCCCTCCCACAACACGTGGGCATTATGGGAGCTACTAGATGAGATTTGGATGGGTACACAGAGCCAAACCATATCAATAGTTAATAAAAATATAAAAGAAAATTATCTAAAGGACATGAAAGCATGTTTGCAGACAAGGCTCTTTATATTCCAGGAAAAGTAGATAATAAAATACATTCAACTACAAAAGTCTTAGAGTCTGAACACTAAGAGAAAGTTGTTACGAGCTTTTGGAAAAAAATAAAGTAGTTACAAAGGAAAGAAACATTGCACTGGCATTGTACTTCTCATCGGAAACACTGAATGTTAGAAGGTAGTAGAATAAGATCTACTGGTTGGGGGTGGAGAGGTCAGGGAGGAATGCAGCCCAAGAATATCAAACACAGCCCCAACAGCTTTCACTTTCAAAGTGCAATAAGGTATCTGCATGCATGGGATGTTTTAGGCTTAGGGTGTTAGTGTATGTGTTTTGATGCTATACCTCAAAATACAATAGTCACAAAGAGAGAAATTTATTTCTCTCTCGTAATACTCCAGAGGAGAGAAGACGATGAAGGGCGTTCTAAGGAATAATCCCAGAATATAGGTTCCTCGCAACCTGCTGCTCTGCCATTCTGTAAGGCAGGGAATCGTTACCTTTGTTTGTGCCATGGAAACTTCTGGCAGACTGGTGAATCCTATGAAGCTCATCTCAAAATGAATATAGCTACATAAAATAAATTACAAAGAATTACAAAAAATTGAATTATGATTATCAACATATGTCTAAAATAAATTTGTGATAACATAATATACATGCTTTATAATGATGACATAAAATAACAATTTCTGGTGGTGGGTTGTAATAATTCTTATAATTTCAAAGTGGCCATGAGTGTAAACATCAGCTTGATGAGGTAAGTTTATCATTGTTCCTGTTTCATAGGTGAGGAAACTGAGTTATGAGGGATTAAACAACTCATCCAAGATTACATGCCTAGTAATCAGCGGAGCCAAGTTTATAGCCTGGGCAGTCCATCTGGTTACAAAGTCTATGTTCTAAATAACTAAGAGAAATAGGAAGTTACTAAATAACTGAGAGAAAAAGGAAGATAAAATTAATCAATAACAAA
>NW_012119044.1:1832309-1897074 GCF_000951035.1 Colobus angolensis palliatus | reverse complement strand
ATAACTGAGAGAAAAAGGAAGATAAAATTAATCAATAACAAAATTAATGAAATTAATTTATTATTATAACAGATAAGTATATACCCATACAGATATGAGGGATTAAACAACTCATCCAAGATTACATGCCTAGTAATCAGCGGAGCCAAGTTTATAGCCTGGGCAGTCCGTCTGGTTACAAAGTCTATGTTCTAAATAACTAAGAGAAATAGGAAGTTACTAAATAACTGAGAGAAAAAGGAAGATAAAATTAATCAATAACAAAATTAATGAAATTAATTTATTATTATAACAGATAAGTATATACCCATACAGATAAGTATATATAAGTAAAAACAGATAAGTAAATACCACAACAAGTTATTTAAAAGACCATAAAAGATATAAACAAGTAGTTAACCTAAATAAGGAAAATACAGAGAAAAATACAACTAGAGATGCGGGATGGAGCTACAGATTTAAATGAGAAAATAAGTGTGACTTCTCATGATAAGTGATACGTTTCATTGGCTGGACCTCAGTGAAGTTACCAGGCAAAGCTATCCTGTGAGTTCTTTTGTCCCCAATCAACTAGCCAGCCATTGACACTGGTCACTTGTGTCAATATGTTTGTCCTACTTTTTTGCACTTGAATACTAATTTAAAATGTTTTTGAAGAAATCTGTTGGAGTCAGGTAGAAGTTTAAGGCAGAGCCAGACAGGCTGCTGGTTAAACATCCCAGATCTGCCAGAGGTCAGTGCCTGGAAACCTGGCTGGGCACTAAGGATTTTGCAGCTAGAAGTGAGTCAGGGGAAGTGGAGAGTCTAGAAGCCAAGGAGTCGTGCAAGGCAGGAGTAAGCAAGAAGGTTCTTGAGGTCAAGGGGCCAGCAATCTACAAGGTCAGGCTGAGTCAGACTCACCGTGGAGCAAGAACACCAAAGTGAGTCTGATGGTTGTGCAGGAAGTGTTTGTCTACTGGCAGCTGCATCCATGGAGACAGTGAGGAACTGGCCAGCAATGCCAGATTCTAGATGGAGCAGGTGAAGCAAAGGAGACTTCAGAGAGGTTCTCACACCAAGGATACACAGCTATTTCCTTTCCGTGAATATATTTTCACGTATAAAATTATTAGTAATGATCTGATCATTTTATTTAGACTAAGTGGTTACACCTTTCCATTCAAAATCTATTACAATGGTGACTTTATAAAATGGAGAAACTAAGCACAGCCAACATGAGTTCCTTCAACAACCATTAGAAAAATGTAATAACAACTTAGATGTGGCCACAATATTTTCTTTTCTTTCTTTCCTTTTTTTTTTTGAGACAGTCTCACTCTGTTAACCAGGCTGGAGTGCAGTGGCGCAATCTTGGCTCACTGCGACCTCTGCCTCCTGGGTTCAAGCAATTTTCCTCCCTTAGCCTCCAGAGTAGCTGGGATTACAGATGAGCACCACCACGCCCGGCTAATTTTTGTATTATGAGTAGAGACGGGGTTTCATCATGTTGGCCACAATATTTTCTAGAACTAGTTTTGTTTACTTTAATCTCTTTCTCTCTATTAGGAATTCTGATCTTTGCCGCTGGTTAAAATATAATAAAGGGATTCAGTTTTCTGAGGGAATTTATAACTACATTGAACTTGTCCCTGAAAAGGAATGAAATGATGCAAGGGAACACTCATCCTCCAGATGTGCTTGACTGCTTGTATTTATTTGCTGGTATTAATTTTAAGTTGTTTAAATATACACATGTACTGGATAGACTTCATGTAATATTAAGAAACCATCGCATAATTATGCCTTGAAATCTCTTGTGCCTAGTGAATGTGTGTGAGATGAGGACAAAGACATTCTAAATGTCATGTGGAGACATTCAGGAGTCCTGTGGTGGCTGGAAATGAAGGAACTCACACACATGTACAAGTACACAAAGATTTAGGTTAGGAAAGGGAAGAAAGATGAAAGGTGGGGGGATTGTTCTAATGAGCAAATTCATTAATGTGATGTTCCCCATCTCACACATGACTCTGACAAGGAACAAATCAATCGGAAGTCATCGCTCCTCTTAGATGAGAAACAGAGTTTTGAAGCCCTGAAGCCCGCAGGGAAGGGAGGTGGAAAGGACCAATATGGTGCATATCTGATAGTCCCGAAGATACTGTCTGAAATCTGACCTTGCTCTGCTAGGTCATCCTTAAGCAACTCTACAAATCCGACCAGGGACAAGAAGCTGAAATTGATTGAAAATACATATTTCATCATACTGATTCCTGCATCGGAGATGCCTCCGATCTGTGGACTGGGTCTTTTGTGATAGGCGTTCTACATGCATACACTCATCTGATTTTCACAACTTTGTAATGCTGGAGCTGAAAATGCAAAAACTGCATTTCCAGGTTCCTTTGCCAGTGCACTGTCTCCTAATAGAAGCCACTCGTGGAAAATCAGCAGTTGTGAAAAGAGGAGCGATTGTTCTTATTTTTTACCTCTCTTGTTTTTCTTTCTTCTGGTGATCCCTAGAAGTGGCTATATCCCTAGTCTTTTCCACCATTCCAGTTCCTGATGCTTCTCTCCCATTTCCCCAGCCCTGCACAGTAGCCCCTCATCAGGGTCCCCGTGCCAGAAGCATGGGCCCCTTTTCCACACTCCCAGGTTTTGGTAACCTCACATCTTCCTTTGTGTTTCCCTATCTAAAAGTGGTTACTAATTTCTAGATTACTTCATCTTCCATATTTTGTTCCTCAAATGTTACAAAATCTACATAACCAAGATCACGTACTAAATTTTTTCATTTAAAATACTAGCGATTTTCTATTTTTTTTTTCTCCCAAGGCTGAGGCTGATTCTGTGTGTCCTCCTGATTCAACTTTATCCCTGCTGACACAGTTCTTGCTCTTCCTCAGAACACTTTCTTTCTCCATGATTAGAGAAAAAACACAGAGGGCAAATAAAGCAAAAAGGGTCTTCTGTGTACCAGATCACAAAACCCTATTATGCTGAATATGCACATATTTGCTACTTTATAATATTGACATTCCTAGTTTGAAAGAGCATCTAGAGGCTGATGTCAGTTCCTCCAGAATGAATATGAATCTAGTAACATAAACTGGGAGAGAAAGCAAAGGTCAACCCATAAGGTTCAGCCCAGATATTAGAGTCTGTTATCTGGCCAAGGTGCTCCCAGATCCTAGCATGATACTTAGGGACAATATAAAACACCCACACATTTCTAGAAATCAATGGCAGCCTAGGACTTTCCATCACGAGAAAGATAGGGTGAACTCTGGGTTAGGATATAGAGAATACAACTTATTTCTCTACAAATATGGATAGAATATTAGAGTTGAAAGGCAATAGAATATTAGAGTTGAAAGGCAACCTAGAGACCGTAAGTTCCAATTATATTTATAAAGGGGAAGAGGCCAAATGTATGGACTATGAAAGTAAAAGACATATTCAAGGGTCATTGTAGAACTACTGTCTTGGCAAACATCAATAACAAAAACTTCAGACCGATGAAGAAATTAGGTACAGACACACAAACAATGAGGTGAATCCAAAAAGATTCCCCTCTTTAATGAATATAGAAAGAAGTCAGCACAGTTTTGATACACAGAGAGATCAGCAATAGCATCCAATGACTGGGGAAGGTATAATATTTGAGTTCCTTCCGGACAATCCTCAGCAGTAGGCCAGATTGAGGATGATAGGTCAGCCAGTGTGGAAATCGCATCAGACCTCTGGAACCTGAAATTTACCCTCCAAGCCCAGCTTTGTATTCGTAGGACTCTAGTACTCCTGTACTTAGTCATCTGAAAATGTGCTAGAGACCCCTCATCCTAGCCAGGTGTACCTCATTACCTTTGAATCGTCCAGCATACAAGAAGCCAGTGGAGAACAGTACAGTATAGAGCACTCGCGCATGAACACAGCCCTGGTTTGTACCCTGCTCTCCCAGCCCCGCAGGGCCTAACAAGTTCTTTACCAGCTATAGGGCGCATCCTGCAGTCACAGAATTAATTATAGAATCTAGTCAAGATTCCAGCATTTCTGATGCCAAGTCAAATGCTTTCTCCACTAAAGCACAATAGAGTGACATCATTTTATAAGTGTACTAGAATTTTGTTGCACCAAATCCTATTTAAAATAAGTAAATTGGGAATTATAAATCCATTAAATATATTGAACTATGACTTATAACAATAGCAGTGTTGTTCTTTAGCAGTGTTGATTCCCAGATGTGAATATACAGCCTTTTCCCTAATTAAGACAAAGGAATGTAAAATATTTTTAAAAGTTCTAAAATGAACCATTTATAAACTACTACACAGTAGTATGCACTCAGTGGTTGCCTGTGGAATTGAGCTGAAATAAATCATGATGCATTTTTAGAATGTAAACTGAAACTGGTTTCAATGTGTTCAAACTGTTGTGTGTGTGTGTTTTAATTCTGGATTTCAGCCTAATTCAAATCTATTTTTAAGTAAATTCTCTAGTAGTTTTTCAGATAATTCTTCAGAATATTCTACTTATATAGTTCACAAAAAAGTTAAAGTGAAATTGGTTTCAATTGAACTCAATCTGAAACCTGAGAATTGCCTGTTTTAAATAACATCTTTATTATTACTTCTGTTAATGTCTAATTCAAAGAATACATTAGCTATATATTGTTACGACATTTTTTTGAAAGAGCAGTGTAGTTTCTTTTTTTAAAATAGTGCTTTCATTTCAAAAAAATTAATATGTTCCATTATAGTAGGCTGCTGCATTTTAAATCGTATGCCCATTTGTTTCATTAAAAGTAACATTTATCCATTTAAAAAACAGGAGGTTACTGATTCTAATGAAGACTTAATAAGGTTCTGATAAACATTCGGAATATAAAATTTTTAAATAACATGTTTATTGAAATAACTTTAGCTGAATTTCTGTTGGCTCAGTTTTTAAAAACCCAAGTTAAATCTAAAGTCCTGAGAGTGAATGCTTATTTCACAGTCAAACTGATGGAGTAAGCATATTTCTCAGTCAGAATGCAATAATGTTTTGTTAATACCACAGCAAACAATTAGATCTGCAGGTTTGTCCATTCATAGCTAGCAGGCAAATTATTCTATCCGACATGTCTAAGTGATAAGATATTCAATGAAACGTTGCTTAATAGACATATAAAAACAACTAGGAAGTAGATGATAAGCCTTAAATAAAGGTCAGGCTTGACTTAATTTAAATGTTTGAGGCTTTCCAAATTTCCACTTATATTTGTTTACTCTATTAATTGAGTCTGCTTTCTTCCTAGGAACACACACATAACATGCACTCAAGTGCTTAACAAACCACCATAATTACAAAATGCTATATTCTGAGAAAAAGAAAAACAGACTATGAGTTGTGTTTTTAGCTAAGACTGACATCTGTTTTTCAAACTTATTAAGATCTCTACCTACAGCCTCTGTCACTGTCTGCGACAGCCTCTGTCACTAGATGCTCATGCAATTCATCTTACTGTCTGAATTAATTAGAGTAATTATTCCAGATCCTTGCACATAGTAGGCCCCCAACAATTATCTGCCATCTTATGGACTGGAAAATAAGTCTTGCACCTGTGATACTGCTCCGTCAAAGGCAGCTGCAGTTACACACCATTGAATCTTCATTTCTACAAAGGTAACTTTATCAACCAATGTACTTCAAAACGCTAAAGAAAATTTTTGTTTTCATTCTTCATGCTTTTGCAATTAAATTAGAATTGATATCATTCAAGAACAATTTTGACTTTAAAATCAAACCATTCTAACCACTCCACCCTGAAACCTGAGGGCAGCCCTCCATGTCACTCTCCAGTTAGTTGATTTTAGATATTACATAATGCAGTACTTGACGAAACAACTTATCTGTTTCAATCTTTAGTAATTTACATTACAGAATCACAGAAAAATGATCAATACTACTAATTTATTAACAATCTTGAACATAGGCTAAGGAAAATTTATGAATGCTAGTTTTCTACAGACTTGCTTTTCTCCATTACACCATTAAGCTGGGAGGATACAAGACTTGTAATCCCAAATACCACTGCAAACAACAGCCGTCAATATTAACGAGAAATAAGCAAACACAGAAAGAGGCAATAGAGAAAAGAAGGAAAAAATACATAGAAAGTACAGGCCCAGCAACATAACGAAGATGAAAATTTTAACCTATGAAACTGGGACTAGTACCAAGTAAAACTGGGATGTGGGGAACATTATGTTTGTAAATCTCTGCCCTGTCGTCCCTTCCTCCACTCCACCCCAAACACCGAGAACTCCTAAATGAGAATTTTCACTGGAGCACATCAGTATTTGGTAGGTGAAAACGTAGCAAAAGTTCTGAGTCATAGGCATTTCTTTTTTCTGGGTGTATGACCACCGCCCATTATGGGAAACTCCATACATGTTTAATTATAACTTATGTGAATACTATTTTTTTTGGTACCTTGTCCTAGCCTAACTCCTTTCGGTTTGTTTAATTTAATATGATCAAGTAGACTTAACTTGAAATTAACTAAAATATTTACTTCTTTATTTTAAAAATTTAGGATTTGGAGGGAATGAAAATACGAGTTACAATTTTGTCATTCCTGAGTCTGAATTTACATGAAACACTATAGCCAGCGCAGAATTCTTGGTGAAGAAAAACTTAGCAGAAATAAACATAAAATTCATTCCAAAAATTTTGTTAGAATAAGAGAAACAAGAGACCTTGTACGTCTTTCTTATCTTTTGACTTTTCTGTATGTATTTTGTATGTATGCATATTCATGATTGTCTCTCCACTTGCAGGAAATCTCAAAGCTAAATCGGAATAAACATACTTCCCTTCTTTTCCTGTAATGACTTTTCTGTCTAGAAAATGCATTTATCTGTAAAATGGAACTAACTTTTGGCTCTTTCTGAAAAGGGGGTCATCTGAAAAGTAATGAATTTACTTTTTAAAAAACTTCTATGAAATAGTATTATGCATAGATTGTTTACAAATTATTATTAGTTTATATCAGACATCTTGTCATTGACACAGGGCCTCACCAAAATCTCCTCTCAGCTGAGGCTCAGTAATTCCTACAGACAAGGATCAGTGCAGACATCTGATTTCTAAATTTTTGAACTGCAGAGAAGCATATACTAGGACCATGTTTCTCCGGGCACTTGTTTATCTTGGGTTCCGTTGGTGTGTTACAGAAATATATTAGACCCCCAGTCCCAGGAGGAAACTGAAACTGTGAGAACGACAAAATCTGGCTGACCTTCTGTAAAAACAGCTGGGCAACCCTGCTGATAGGCTACAGCAGCAAAAACAGAGGGCAGAATTACTGAGTTTTTGTCTTGGAGGCTGTCAATTTATTTTAAAATGTTTAACTCTGAAAGGAGTAACTCAGCTACACCCTCTCGTTTCATCTGCATTAAGCAGGTAACAAATGGCAATGTGTAATCTATATGGGTAATAGTGTCAATGAGAGATCAAGATTATACATGATACTTGCTAAATTTGTTATGCCTCATTAGTGTTGTGGCTTATTACGGAGAGCTCCACAGTTTCCAGGCATTCCCTCATGGGCTGTCCTGATGGATAATGCAAATAAAGAAAGGAAAGGCACCAGTGACACAGTGCTCACACTGCATTTGTCAGGGGCATAGTTAGCTGGATTAGGTATGCTCTGCATTTTCTATCACCGTCACATATTGATCTGAATGTATAGTCACGCTCACTTAACACTGCTGTAATTTCCACAGTAGTGTTCTCTGAGAGTACTCATCACACCCAAACCAGACTTTCTGAAAGAATGTCAACATTTTCCTATATGAAAATGCCATTTTGGCTAAATAGTGGTCTTTAAGATCTTCAGCTGAAAGACAAGTTTACATGTAGATTAGGTTTTGGAAGTTATTTAAAAAGGAAAAGCAGGCATTCTTATTCTAAAGGCCATTCACAACATGTAAAAGCGTTGACAATGTATATATTTAAGTCCCTTTACTGGTTAATTAAAAGTAAGAAACAGTTTGACTAATCTATTCCTAAAGAAATAATGCTAGTTTAGGGTGTGAGTGTGTCTCACGTCCTGAGTTACTCACTAGGTTCTCAGCCATTGATGCTTTCATGGGAAGTCATGCTCTCCATGTTTGCTTGAATGTGTCACCTGGATATAGATTATGATCAAGATTAATGCATTGTTTCTTCTCTAAATGCCACCAAAGAAGGTCCTGCTTTTCACTTAAACAATATGGCATATGCTTACATTGAGACAGAGCAGAAAAAGAGATGGAATGCTAACAATCGCCCCCGCCAGGAGCTGTTTGAAAATTTCTAGGGACAACCATCGAGCAAACTGAAAAGAGGATGGCGCACTGAAACGAAGAAGATCGTTATCTGCAATGAGGTGCTTGGCAACTTATTTTTACCTTTGATTGGTTCCACCTAATCCTTAAGTTATTTTTCCCAATACCCAGGAAATGCTTTACTTCTGTTTATCCCATGAAAAACTGGGATAACCTTTTTCTCTCATATTCACATATTATCGTGGGTACTTTTCATAAAAATACACTATGGCTGAGATACTCTAAATCTGTTTTCTCATTAAACATTTTCTTAACCTATAGCTCACACTGTGTACTTTTAGCTAAAGTTGTTAGAAAAACAATATATATTTAGAAAGGTTGATAAGAAATCCTGTGAGTTTCTAAGGAGACCAATATATATTAGCGAGTTTTCAACCTCAAGCAAAATTAGAATAATCTGTGGAATTTATACTCATGCCCAAGTCTGACCTCTAGTCTCAAATAACTGGCTTTGAATGGGGTTTAGCCACCAATATTTTAGAAAATTCCTCAGTCAGAAAAATTTCTAAGATTTGATCACACTGGTAGCCAGTGGTACAAACCAAATACTTAATAGAACAACGAATACTGGAAGAGAATTTTATTTTTAAAAAAAGATGGAAAGGTTATCAGGTAAAGAAAAACACATTATTGAGGAAGAAATACGAAGATATTCAATGCTAGCAATCACTATATTTTTGCACATGAGTAGGAAAAAGAAAATTTAAGAATACATTAGGAAAACAAACAAAGAAACAAACAATGTCTTCTTGGAAACTCCAAGTAGAGAAAGATGTTTTCCACTAGAGATTAAAACAAAAGCAGGATTTTTAAATGCAAGATAGAAGGCACCTCAGAAATTTTCTTGCCTGATTCCCGCAACATCAGAGCTTGAGTTGGAAGTGGGGAGCACCTTTCATTTGAAGAAATTAATATGCTGGGAGATTAACCACATATAATCAGGTTAATAAGCCAGTTAGATTAAGAGCAGAGCCTAGAGACCCGCATGCTCCACATATGATAGTGGGCTCTCTCCCTCACATTTCACTGTTCCATAAGCATAGGAATCCAGAAGCATCCACATGCCACAGAAAGGTCTAAGGATGAAATTCAGAGTGTGTTGAAATTAACTTTCCACCTAGGCCTGGAGTTAACAGGGTTATGATAATTACATTGAAATAGCAATTAAATGTTAGCAAGAACAGCACTGAACTGTACTTTGTGTATGTGTACGGGGAAGGGAGGTGCAAAATCACTGATGCTAAGCAAAACTCTTAATAAAATACTTGTGCTAATTTTTAGACAAGAGCCTTTGAGTGGAAAAAATGTATTAATCTTTCTGAGTTATCAATTTCTATGATGCTTGAACCAAAAATTGATAACTAAGGCGTCTCTTTCCTAAATATAGGAAAGACGTGTTAGAGAAAATTTAAAGTTTCAAGAGATGAGCTTGCAAGCATTAATCTTAAGCACTATAATGATTTCAAAAACACTACATTGTAATTATAATTTAATAATAACTTCTTTTTAAACTACTAGAATTTAGTAAATGAAAGAAACCTTTTGTAACTTAATTAACTTGGAAGGTTTTACACTTAGTCATTCAACAAGCATCTCATTGTTTACAACATGCTAGCAGTGTTGCTGGGGACTGAGGAGACAAGATAGACAATGCGGTGCTGTGACTTTCAAGCTTTTTTGACAATAACTCCCAGAAAGAAGTACATCTTATGTAGCAAACAAATATTTGTGTTTAACCCAAACAGAAGTTTCAAAACAACCATACTTCCCCTAACTATATGTGAGGCACTTGCATAGTGGCTTTTCTATTCTACTCTTTTTGTTTGCATACCATCATCCTATCTTTTTCATTTTCTAGCTTACCACATTGATCTTGTGCCATAGCAGTCGATCACATTTAGCATTCAGAAAATCACCTGAGGCCATGACTGAGAGCAACAGGTGAGTCCTTGCTTAAACTACACTGTAAAGATTATGACGCATTATAGACCATAGAAGAGGGATAAATAATTCAGATTAATGGATGTGATTTTGGATAAGATGATGTTAGAAGCGAGGACTGAAGGAGAAACAGGTGGTAGGTAGGCAATTGGGGTAGAAGATGCTTCCTGGGGAGAAAGCAGCAAATGTAAATGCAAGGATGCAAAACATATATAATAAAATTAGAGACTACAACAATTTTGGCATGTCTGAAGCTAATGATACTGTGTGCATGAAGAAGCAATACTAGACAGTACCGCCAAATGCTATACAATTGTGCCCAAACTCACAGCCCAAAGACAGGAACTAAACCAGCTTCTCCAGCACTGATATGGGAACTATTCATTACCAGTCTGTGCAAAGTACAGAAATTCTAATGCTCAGAAACTTTTCTAGAAATGTGACATTGTCCTGACATTAAAGCACCTGATTAGTGGGCTTGTTTCATTGTACGGGAAATAGACCATGTTGTATATTGTTGAACTCGTGATAAGCCACATGTGGAACAAGATATGTGTTAGTCATGCACAGCAGTACCACACTAAAACATTAATACATTAAGATCAGCTTTACAATTAACTATTAAGTGTAAAAGTCTTTAAAAGGTATTCATTTGTTTTTGTATCTTTTAGCATTCATTTAAAAATTTTTAGCGAAAATTGCTTTTCAATTTATAGTCTAGTTTTATTTGCAAAATTAATAAAGTATAATTTTATATTATTTATTTTTAATTTGCAGATGGCAAAACAAGCTTCACTGGAAATTTCCTTTTTTTTTTTTTTTTTTTTTTTTTTGGAGCTATGGTCTCACTCTGTTGCCTAGGCTGGAGTGCAGTGGCACCATCATAGTTCAACCTCCTGGGCTCAAGTGATCCTCCTGCCTCGGCCTCCCAAGTAGCTGGGACTACAGGTGTGCACCACCATGCCTGGCTAATTTTTTTTAATTTTTTTTCATCTTTTTGTAGAGATACGGTCTCCCTGTGTTGGCCAGGCTTGGAAATTCCTTGTAAAAAAAATAAAGACACACTTTTGAAAGTTGTATTACTAGTGATAAATCACATAATTGTGAACATTATTTTAAATAAAGACCCAAAGAGTTCATATTTATTTCATTTGGAAGTACAAATCATATGTTGAGTTCAATTTTGTTGCCGTAATTGACGCTGAAGTGCTAAAACCTACTGCGAAGGTACACTGGCTATTGAAACAATTGAACTATTATCATATAAGCAGTATTTACATTTTAAGAAGACATAAAAAGATAAGTCCAAAACCAAAAGAATTCTTCAAAGGAAAGATTATTGATTTCAAAAGCCAGAAGAATCAGATGTCACTATTCCATAGAATATATTGAGTTTCTTGTAAAGGAAGACTTTAGGTAACTAAAATTAACAAAAAAAATAACAGATAAATGCCAAGACATTAATGAAAGTCTTCATTAAATGCATTTACTTAGAATCGTTGGGTAGATCTGTAGCATATGAGGCAGCTGAAATATCACTCTCCCATGATGTAGTCTCAGCACATACAGGAATTAGCTAACGAAGTAGAAAACCAATTCATAGAACACATAAGCTAGCCAAGTATTTTTTTTCTTGCAACTTGATGAATACGTATGTATTTCTAACATGACAATTCTTTTAGTATATGTGTAGTCTGAACATGATGATAATATGAAGGATGAATTTTGTTCACCTTTATTGTGGATAAACAACAATATTTAAATTGTCTAATACTAGGAAGGATTGTATTATCAACAAATGAAGTTTGGAGTTTGACTTTTGTGTAGAATTATGTCTAGTGGCACAGTTGTAATAGCAGGAAAACAATCTGGAGTTAACAATCAGATTAAGAGCTTGTATCACAAAGTGAATTGACACATTGCTTCCTTTGTCGAGAAAGTCTTGGTACCAAAAAGCAAAATAAAACGAAAGTTTAACTAAACAGTTTGGTTAGTGGGACAGTAAAAATTGTAAATTACATAAAAACTAGTGTGTTTGTATTTGATATTATTTCCTTTTCAATAATATTGAAGTTGATCATAAGTAATTGTTATGTATATTGAGGTAAGATTCATTCAGGAGAAAATATCTACGAAAAATGCTTGAATTGTGGAATTAATTGTTAATATTTCTGTAAGATAAATTTATTTTGCCTCAGGTTTAAAGGTTTAAATTGTTCAGTTTGACTCACCTAATTTTCTTATATTTTTATACATTTAATGCTCTTGATACTTCTATGCAATGATGTAATACAACATAAAGTATGAAACTGATGACAAAATCATATAGTGAGATAAACACAAAGAAAGAATGTATAATGTATGAGCAAGAAAGAGTTCAGAAACTAGGAGTCCACTTTCAAGATTTCTTAATAATTGTTGATAGTTTGAAGTTATTAAAAATATTTTTTGCAAAATTTTAAAATTAAAATCTGGTATAGTAGAGGTAGATTTAGGGAAATCAACTCTTTCGGATTTTAGTCTTTCTAATGAAATATAGCTATATCTCGCAAGAATATTGTTGAGTTAAACTATGGATTTAGAAACTGTTTCTAAATCACAGGCCACAATTTAAAACGGGATGTTTTGGTATTAGGAGATATTCTCATTCTCTTCTACATTGGACATAGCAGCAGCAAATCTTTAAAGCTGAAAAAAATGCACTTATTCCTTTTCAAAAATCTGGGAATAGATAATGCATTTTTTTTTAACCAGGAACAGCCAACCATAAGGCCAATAACTTCTTGACTTTCTTCATTCCCTGAGAGACCAAATTCTCATTTTACTTTGTCTTCTGTGATGCATATTCAAGTGTGGAGTTATCTTTGAAGTGAATTTTTCAAGTGACTTCACTTAGATAATCTCCAGGACTGAGAAATATAATAAATACAACAGTAAAATACATCAATCCTTTGAACTTGGTCAGTTTTTTAACAAGAACATTACCCTCAGGCAAACATCAGACTAAAAAATAGGGTAAGCACTTTATCCAAAAGGTTAACAGCCTACAATTCACTTAAGATCACAGAATGTTATGGAGTATTTTCTGTGTGCCAGACAATGTGATAGGACTGCAGAATTAAAAGATAAGAAAGTGTAAGCCACTACCAAATAAAGTTTATAATTTTGGGACAGGATAATTTGCTCAAGTATTTAGAACATTAAAAATATAAATGCAATAAGAACACAGAGGAAATAATAACTAATTTGTAGAATGTTTCTGATGATTAACATAGATTAAAAAAGAGCAGACTTTGGAGTCAAATCCAAGCTTGGTTACTTACTATCTGAAAGTAGAGAAGGCAATGAACTCATCTGGGCCCTGTTTTCATCTGAAAATGGGACAATAATATATAATATAAATGGGATAGTCATACATAAAAATAGCTATAAGGATAAAGTTAAATAATCTATGGACAGTTTAGTATTTTTCTTACCACTGAGTAAATGCTCAATAACTCTGATCTCCTCTTTAGATCTTACAAAGCTTTTTCACAACAATCTTGTCAAATATTTGTAGCTGGCATCATTATGCAGCAAGGTCTGCAATTCAGTATTCAACTAATATTTCCTGAGTACATGTTGTAGGCTAGACACTGCTAAAACAATGTCCCTGCTCTCAAGGAAAATACATCCAAGTGGGAGCAGGAGATAAGGAGCAGGAAATGAAAATGAAGGTGCACCTAGAAACAGGTTCTGTGAAGGAAATAAATGGACAACTGTGATAGAAAATAACGATGGAGGTGGAGATTCACATAGATGGATGATGGAGGGGAGACCATCCTGAGGACCTACAGATTAGAGTCCTGGCAAGGAGGTAGCTATGTGAAGTTCTGGGGAAGAGGAAAATGTGCAGAGGGATCATTAATTGTATATAGTTACTAAGGCAGAAAAGAGATCTTCCAAGTGAAGAAAGTCCAGTATCTAAAGAATAGTGACTGCGGAAGACCATGGTAGAAGATGGAGTAGAAAGAAGAAATTAGGTCAGCTTATATAGGACTCTACAAGCCATGTTAAGAGGGTCGATCTAAGGAAACTGCATGATACAGTTGTAGAATTTTGTGTTGTATAAACCACCATGAGTACTACGTGTAGAATGGATTTGGGGAAACAATGATAGAAGAAATGACATCAGTTCAGAGCTTATCTGTTGCAGCAAGAAAGGCATGCAATAATTCTGGGGCCTGGGATGGCAGTACTGATGACAGATTGAAATCGTATGGATTTGAGGTGGTTTTCATATGTCAAATCAACAGCACTTTCTGGAAAACTGGATATGAAGAATTTTAAAAAAGGAATAAATTAAGGAAAACTCTGGATTTGAGTTTGAGTAAAGAGGTAGATAATGACTTGAAAAATACAGTTGGTGGAACTGTGGAGATGGGAGACTGATTTGAGTAAGGTAAAGTGGAAATCACAGGGATAAAGTGTAACCAACTTGCATAGACCAGACTTTGAAGACATTTTACTATATAGAAGAGTAGACAAAAATGGAGAAATCGCTGCAGGGAGATTTGTGGGGTCAAGGGAAATTTTTAAAAGACGGGAAGTAGAAGTAGCTTTGTCTTCTTTTTACATGTATGAACCAATAAGATGGAGACACTAATAATATTGGAAAGAGTAAAAACATAGTCAAAGTTTTTGTAAAGGTGAGAAGGGATGAGATTTGCTGAAAAGGCCAGCCTTTTAAAAGTAAGGAACCTATCATCACTTGTTACAGGGGTGAAAAATGAGGAAGAATGTAGATTTGAATTTTAGATTTAGTGATGAAAAACTGAGGGGGTGTCTGTCAGACTGTTTCTAATTTATTAATGTGTAGGAAAACTATAAGGTAAGGAGATCAACTAAAATTGATTTGGAAGGGATATTGGCGGGCATGGGAGTTTTTAAAGAGAGAGGAGAATATATGAAATGGTCATCTGATTGAATAAGGAGGACAAAATTGAGGACAGCAGTAAGATTTCTGGGTGGAGTTAGATGGCCACTTAAGATTTGTAATTATAAATTTAATATAATATTAGTTTACCAAGTTGTATAACATTCTTCAGAAACATTCATCTAATTAGGTGAAGACATAAAAAAGATGGTGAGTAGGTAGAGCTGAGACAGAAGCTGAGGCTGTACTAGATGATTATAGGAGATAAAGAGATTTTACAAGAAGTGACTATAATGATGTACCATGGTCCATGAAGTCTGAGTTGAATAGGAAGGAACGTAAGCACAGAGAAGAGATTTCTAATTCTAGCCACATGGTATAAAGTATATGGGATTTAACATCCCTCCCATAAAAATTAGGAAACAGAAGAATATCTGATTCAATTCTTTGTAAACATTGAAGAGCAGTCAGAGACTATGATTACTGAGGAAAAAGGAAATAAATAAACTCACTTCCTGAAGGTAGTTTCCAGGCTGCAGAGGAGGGAGAAAACCTAATCAAGAGTTTTGTAGTCTCTGTCCATTAGAAAGACAGAGATCAAAGTTCAGGGAAGTTGATGTGGTTTGACTGAGTGAAACAGATCAGGGAAAAGAAAGCTGTACAAATATAGAGCTCTGGAGATCCAGATAGATGTCTCTTTTATTTTTGTGCTTAATGACCTGAGTGTATAAGGGGAGGAACTTCACAAAACTCAAGAATGAACTATTGTAAGTCAGTAGACAAAATAACACCTAGAGTGGGATACGGTTGGAATAATTGATGCTCCTGCCACCCAACGTATATGTAACTCATGTGCCAGAATATTGTCTACCACTCTTTAAAATAATAACTATATATTGTACTTACAAATGTAAATTTTACAATAAAAATTGTTAGTTAGGCAAAGAAGCAGAAATATATGATCGACAGGCAAGGGAAAAAATCTCCACGAATAGAAACCGACCCTGATAATGGAGTAGTATATAAAGTCACTGAGACAACTATCATTAGTATGTTCCATATGCTTAAGAAAGCATAAATATGTAAGGATAAAGATGAAAGATCTGTAATTTAAAAACTGTATAATAGAATGAGATTGACAGCAGAGGAGAGAAAGCAGAAAAAGATGTCAGTGAACTTGAAGATGTGGCAATAGAAACTATTCAAAATAAAGCACGCAGTGAAAAGGAGCCTAAAAATATAACCAGTGACTTTCAGGACAAAATCAAGCAAACACAAGAAAATTAATACACTTACAATTGAGATCCCAGAAAGAAATGATTCAGAAGAAAAGAGAAAAAAACAAATGAAACATAACTAAAAATTCTAAATTTGACAGTTATAAATAACAGATCCAAGAAGTTCAATGAGCCATAAATAAAATAAACATTAAAATACACAAACTCGGCATGCACACATGCACACACACATCATATTTTAATCAAATTGCTTAAAAATATAATGAAAAATATTTGTAAGCAGCCAGAGATGGGAGGAAAAAGGCACATTACATAGAGAAGAACAAACTTTTTACCAAAAAAAAAATGATTGTACAAAATCTACAGAAAAGCTACTAAAACTATCAAGTGAATTTAGCATAGTTGCAGAGTAAAATATTAATATATTAAAGTCGATTGTAGCTCTAAATTCAAGTAAGCATAAATTGAAATAAAAAAATACCATTTACAATAGCATAAAACATCTGAAATACTGAGGGGTAAGTTTGGCAAAAATGTACCTGATCTATGTGTTAAAAACTACAAAATGTTACTAAGATAAATTAAATAATATCTAAATAAATCAGAGATATACCATGTTCATGGAATGGAACACTCAAGATTGTTAAAATGTCAAATCTTACAAAATTGATTAATAATTCAGCATAATATCAAACAAAATCCCAGGAGGTATTTTATTTGTAGGAACTGACAAACTGTTTCTAAAATGTATATGGAAAAAAACCTGGAATGGCCAAAACAATTTTGAAAAGAATAACAAAATTGGAAGACTATTCCTTGATTTTAGACCTTGAATAATATTTCTCCAAAGAAGAAATATAAATGACCAACAAGAACATGACAGGATGCTCAATATCATCAGTATTTAGAAAAATACAAATTGAAACCACAGAAAGATATCACTTCATGCTTACTTAATGGCTATAATGAAGACAGATAATAACAAGTGTTAAAGGCAAAAATTGTGAGCCTCACACATTACTGATAGTAGTGTAAAATGGTGCAAATTCTTTGTAAAACAATTTGGCAGTTCTTCAGAAAAACTAAACAGAGTTAATTGTGATACAGCAATTCTACTCCTAGGTATATACCCAAGAGAATTGAAAACATATATTCACACAAAACTTACACATAAATGTTCATAGCAACATCATTCATCACAGCCAAAAAGTGGAAACAAACCAAGGGTTCATCAGTTGATGAATGGATAAACCCATAACGTGATATATCCATACGGTAGAATATTATTTAGCCATACAAAGGAATGATATAGATACACCCTACAACATTGATGAACCTTGAAAACATTATGCTAAACCAAAGAAGCCAACCACAAAATGCCAAATAATTAGTGATTCATTTATATTAAATGTCCAGAATTGGGAAATCCGTAGACAGAAAGTAGATTAGAGGCTGCCAGAGGCTTAGGGGAGATAAGAATGAGCGTGAATGCTAATTGGTGCTGGGTTTCTTTTTGGGGTGATAAAAATGTTATAGAATGACATATTGACAATTGTGCATAACATTGTGAATATACTAAAATCCATGGAATTGTACACTTTAAAAGGGTAGATCTTGTGGTATGTGAATTATAAATCAATTTTAAAATACATTAAGTCTAATTATAAGTGCTAAGACTATATAAATCCTGGAAGAAAACCTAGGAGAATATCTCAGCAAACTTGAATTTGGCAGAGAATTATGAAATTTAATTTTTAAAATACACCAACTATAAAAGAAACACATTACTAAGTTGCCTTTATATATTTCTTGGTTATCCCAAGTGCATGAGGATGCTTCAATATCACATAATGTATCAACGTAATACAGCATAACCTCCACATATTTATTTCAATAATTATTAAAAAGACATTGAATAAGTTACATTACCTATTTGTGATTTGAAAATATCAAACTATGGATAGAAAATAGCATCTTTACCTTGATAAAGTTCATGAACAAAAACCTTGAGTGAATAATGTTAATGCAAAATTTTAAGTATATTTCCTTTAGGACAGGAAATAGATAGGATGCTAGCATTACCCCTAGTATTTAATATCCAAGAGGGCTGGCCAATAGTATAAGACATAAAAATGTAGTAAGAAAAAAAAGAATTTGAAAAGAAGAGGTTAAACATTCTATTTTTATTATGTGATTATCTACATAAGAAAAAGAAAATTTGGAGACCAACTATTATTATATAAATATCTTTCTACACCAATAAGGATCATCCAAATTTTTGATAAACTGAAAATAATATTCAAAATAGCAAAAAAAGTACAATCTTAGGAATTTAACTTCAGAAAGAATAAATTAGATCTCTATGTTTGGGATTTAAAACTCTATTAAGGAAGACTGAACAAAATAAGATATTCTATTCTTTTGTATGGAAAGCTTTAATATTATGAAAACCTCAATTTTCTACAAATTGATTAATAAACTGAGTATAAGGCCAATCAAAAGTCCAGCTGGTATTTTATAGGAATGTGATCAATGTGTTTTTCACTCATATAGAAATATTACGGGCCACATAAGCTTATCAAAATTGTATTATGCCATTCTTGCATTGTTATAAAGAAATACATGAGGCTGGGCCAGGCGCGGTGGCTCAAGCCTGTAATCCCAGCACTTTGGGAGGCCGAGACGGGCGGATCACGAGGTCAGGAGATCGAGACCATCCTGGCTAACATGGTGAAACCCCGTCTCTACTAAAAATACAAAAAATGAGCCAGGCGAGGTGGCGGGCGCCTGTAGACCCAGCTACTTGGGAGGCTCAGGCAGGAGAATGGTGTAAACCCGGGAAGCGGAGCTTGCAGTGAGCTGAGATCCAGCCACTGCACTCCAGCCTGGGCAACAGAGCGCGCCTCCGTAAAAAAAAAAAAAAAAGAAAGAAAGAAATACATGAGGCTGAACAATTTATAAGAAAAGTTTAATTGGCTCATGGTTCTACAGGTTGTTCTGGAAGCATAGTGGCATCTCCTTCTGGGGAGACCTCAGGAAGCTTCCAATCATGGTAGAAGGCAAAGGGGAGGTAGATACATCACATGGTGAAAGCAGGAGCAGGAGAGAGAGTGGGGGGGGCGAGGAGGTACCGCATATTTTTAAGCAACCAGATCTCACAAGAACTTACGATGGTGAAGATAGCACTCAAGCCATAAGGGATCCACCCCCATGACCCAGACACCTCCCACCAGGCCCCACCTCCAGCATTGGGGATTACAATTCAACATGAGATTTGGGTAGGGACAGATATCCTAACCATTTCAAATGTTAACAGTGGGATCAAAGAGGGGATACCTATCTCTCCAGATGTTAGAGTATGCTATAGGCTATATAGAGCTATATAGAGAGTATGCTATAATGAGAGGCACATATAGTTGGCACCAAAAATCAGTAGAGAAAGAATATTTAGCAGGTGGTGCTGAGAAACAAGCTCACGACATACACATCCCTATCCCATACCACATTTAAAAATAATGAATTCCAGATAAAATTAAAAGTAAATGAGAAACATAAAAGGAAAAAAGAAAAAAGTTTAGAAAATGAGAGTTTCTTATACTACGATTAAAATCTTTTATGTATTGAAAAGCAGTATAGACAAATCTTACAGGCAAGTCAAATATTAGGAGAGATATTTTTAGTTTATAAAATGGAAAAGTTAGTGGTATCTAGGATATATAGGGAACTCTTAAAATTCAATAGGAAAAAAGAAAATCTAATGTCAAAATTGACAAGTTGATGAACAGTTGATTTATGAAAAGATAAATAGCTAACACACATGAGCTATTAAATACCATTAGTAATCAGAGAAAGGTAAAGTAAATCAAAGTAGCAATTTACAACCACCAACCATCATTAATTTCAAGCCTAATAAGTTCATAATTCCACATTTTGGTGAAGATGTGGGAAAACAGCAACACTCATAATTTCTTAGGAAGAATGTAGATGGTGCAGTCATCACAGAGGGCAATCTAGCAGTCCTTAGTCAAACTAAGAATGGGTAAACTCCTGACCTAGCAATCCTCCCTCTAGGTCTGTATAAAGAGGGTCTGTATAAACTTGTACAAATCTATTCACCAAAGATTTGTTTTCATTAGCAGAGAATTGGAGGCACATTAGTAGTTCACCATTGGTAGAAGATACAGCTAAAATGGAGTGGATGCACACAATCAAATGTCATCAGTCAGTTAGAAGCAATTAAAAAGAACAGACCAACATAGACAAACACATACACATAAGCTGAGTGAGAACAATAATAAATGGAACACTGTATAAAATATGATTCTAGGCATATAAACTAAAATACAGTGATGCACCACATAACAACTTCTCAGTCAACTATGGACCACATATATCATAGTGGTCCCTTGAGATTATAGTGGCATTGAAAAAATCCTATTGCCTAGTGATGCCATAGCCATCATAACATTGTAGCACCACACATTACTCACATGTTTGTGGTACCAGTAATATAAAATAGCACATATAATTTTGTATAGTACCTAATACTTGATAATGGTCATAAAATACTTCGTTACTAGTTTGTATATTTACTATACTGTACTTTTGGTCACTATTTTGGAGTGTACTCCTTCTACTTACAAAGAAAAAGTTAACTGTAAAACAGCCTCAAGCAGGTTCTTCAGGAGGTGAGTTCCAGAAGCAGGCATTGTTATCACAGGAGATGACAGCTCCATGCATGTTATTGCTCCTGAAGATCATCCAGTGAGACCAGATGTGGAGGTGGAAGACGGTGATGTTGATGATCCTGACCCTGTGTAGGCCTCTTAGGCTAATGCGTGTGATTCTGTCTTTGTTTTTAACAAAAAAGTGTAAAAAGTAAAAATAAAAATTAAAAATAGAAGAAAGCTTATAGAATATGAATATAAAGAAACTATGTATGGTTGTACAATGTGTTTATATTTTAAACTAAGTGTTCCTACAAAAGAGTCAAGAAGTTTAAAAAAACTAAAAAGGTTATAAAGTAAAAAATTACAGTAAGTGAAGTTTTATTATTAAGAAAATAATAATATAATTTATAAATTTAGTGTAGCCTAAGTGTACAGTGTTTATAAAGTCTACAGTAGGTGTGTCATAGGCCTTCATATTCACTCACCACTCACTCACTGACTCACCCAGAGCGGCTTCCAGTCCTGCAAGCTCCATTCACGGCAAGTGCCCTATATAGGTATACCATTATTTATCTTTTATATCTTTTTGGCCCCAGGGAACCATTTTGTGGAAGACCATTGGTATGGTTTGGCTGCGTCCCCACCCAAATATCATCTTGAATTGTAGCCTCCATAATTTCCATGTGTTGTGGGAGGGATCCAGTGGGAGATAATTGAATCATGGGAATGGTTTCCCCCATACTGTTCTCACAGTAGTGAATAAGTCTCATGAGATCTGATGGTTTTAAAAGAAGTTTCCCCTTTTGCTTGGTTTTCATTCTCACTTGAGAATCAGACGTGCCTTGTAAGACATGCCTTTCCCCTTCTGTCGTGATTGTGAGGTCTCCCAGTCACATGGAACTAACTGTGAGTCCATTAAACCTCTTTTTTTTTTTTAATAAATTACCCAGTCTTAGGTATGTCTTTATCAGCAGCGTGAAAACAGATGAATACAACCATTTTTCCATGGATTGGGTGGGGGGCCCACGGGGAGCATGGCTTCAGGATGATTCAAGCTCATTACATTTATTGTACACTTTATTTCCATTATTATTACATATTCACCATAAGGTAGAATCAGTGGGACCCTTGAGCTTATTTTCCTGCAACTAGGCGGTCCCATCTGGGGGTTATGGGAGACAGTGACAGATCATCAGTCCTTAGATTCTCATAAGGAGCGTGCAGCCTATATCCCTTGCATGTGCAGTTCACAATAGAGTTCCTGCTCCTATGAAAAACTTAATGTCCCTGCTAACGTGACAGGTGGCAGAGCTCAGCTTCCCTCCTTGTCTGCCACTCACCTCCTGCTGTGTGGCCAGGTCCCTCCTAACAAATCACAGACTGGTACTGGTCCATGGTCCAGGGGTTGTGGACCCCTGTTTTATAGCACGTTTTTGCTGTACCTTTTCTATGTTTAGATGTGTTTAGATATACAAATACTTACAATTGTTTATAGTATTCAGTACAGTAATATGCTGTACAGGTGTATAGCCTAGAAGCAATAGGCTGTACCATTTAGCCTAGATGTGTGGTAAGCTATACTTTCTCGGTTTGTTTAAGTACAAGCTATGATATTCACACAATGAAAAAATCACCTAATGACACATTTCTTAGGATGCATTCCAGTTGTTGCACAACATGTGACTGTCTATATAGTCAAAGATAAACAGGAAATTCATTACAGAAATTGCCTAGGAGGAGATGAGAAAATGGAAGTGGAAGTAACATAAATGAAATTAAACGAAGCAAAAGAAGAAACTTCTGCAGAAGAATGATGATAATAAACCAAAAATACGATTAATATGATTAATTTAATACCCTAGTTCTGTATAGAGTATAACACAGGAAGCAGCTGACACCCAGACAAAAAGCAGTGAGCTCAATGAATTAGGGTACATTGAAAATACTTAAAGGGCAGGATAAAGCTAAGGCTCAGATGAGATGGAGAGAACCGCACAGGACTGAGAGTTCCAGGGTTATGATAATTAATACATTTGGGCCACCAGAGAAGACAGAGACAGGTAAATTAGAGGAATAACTCCTGATAGTGTTTTAAGTGAGTGAGACTTCATGCTAGCTTTTCTCTAATATAGTATTTTTCAAAATTTTCCTGCACCAGAATCACCTAGAAGGTTTGTTAATGCCTAGATTGCTAGTTCTCACCTCCAGAATGTCTGAATCAGTCAGTCTGGGGTGAGGTCTGAGACTTTTCATTTCTGACAAATTCCCAGGTGATGTTACTACTGCTGTTCCCAGTTCCACACTTTGAGAAATGCTGCTTCAATTGTTCAAAGCCAGGGAGCTTCAAACTCTCTGGTGCTCCCTGACAGCACATAGTATGGTGGAGGTTGAAAAAAGTCATTTATGGAACTTTGGTTCTTTAAAAAGTGCTTAATATGTAGAAATAGTCAATAAAACCTTGCTGAATGAATGAACGGCCCATTTTACAGATGAGAAAATGTAAGTTTCTGGAAAGTTAGGAGGCTTGCCCAAATTATGCCAATAGTTTCCAGTTTCCAAATCCAGTTACCTTTCCAAATCCAGTTACCTTCCCAGTGTATTATCCATGTGGAATCGAAGGTTAAAAATAAGCCTCAGCTTTGGCAAGAAAAGACTTCAATAAATAATCAGAATTAAGGCTGAGTCCTGAAGAAAGAAAATAGAATAATGTGAACTAAGTAAAGTTTGGAGGTGAAACAGAGAATTTAAATGATAATCAAGTTGTCTACTAAGTTTTATTTTGACACAGTGATTCTCAAAATGTGAACCATGAATATTTTACGAAACCCTGGGGTATGTGAGCCAAAAGAATATAAAACTAGAAAATGGCTTGACCATATTGTGTAGCTTCTTAAATGCTGGACCAAAGAGTTTGTGCCTTATTCTGTAGACAGTAGAGGAGCCATTAAAATTTTTGTGCAATAAAATTACATGATTGGAGCTGGTCTTTTGGGTGATGATTTAGGCAGTAATCTAACTCGAATTCTTCCCTAACTGGGAGGAAATCAGGTTCTGGGCTTGCTATCTAGATGTCCAACACAGAGACGGCAATGCTTCAGTTCACTGGTTTAGGTATAGTAAATTGCCAACTCAGGGACACAAATCATATGTATTTTACATTTTAAAACTTTAAAAAGCTTGTAATAGCCACTGCTACATTGAGGTAATAAATATCATCTTATAAGCAAGTGATTTTATTATTCCATTTTCTGGTTGTCCATATGGACGAAAATCTAGAGATTAGGTCCAGAAGAGAGGACACTTGTTTCTCATTCCTTTATGGTTGTTGCTAGGACTGTTTGCAGCGGCTGCTTTCAACAGTGTCTTCATACCTTCTTTGAAAAGCTCATCTCATTGAGGAAAGAGTTATCATAAATTATAATGATTATCTGAAAAGTCATCATAAAATACAAGGAGACCAAAAAGTAAAAACATAATTACCTAGTAAATCTCTTTAGTTTGTTATGGTGTTATATAATATATGTATATGATGATAAGGGAGCCAGAGATAATCTATGAGGTCACAACTGTTGATAGTAAGAAGATGGAAATCACTGTATGGAAAAGTACTTTAGTCTTCTATGTCTTGCAAGGGACTTAGAGATGTCTAAACTTGAGATAGATTTTATATGGGAATAGGCTTTTCTAATATGTTTCCAGAAGCTCAAATCTACCATCTGGTTGAAGCAGCTGTGAGGAAAACCTTTGTTGTGTTGTTTTGCAATTTGTTTCCGCTAGTGTCAGACAGAACCTCAATGCAAGAGGAAAGAGATGCATTACAAACAAAATAATATTATTTTAAATAGATAATTGGAATTAGGGTATCAGAAGTGCCTCCAAAATACCTGGCATGCTGGTAAATTTCACTGGCACACATAAGGAAGATATTTCTAGAAATAGTGTACTACAGAAATGCCCCTTTGTAGAATTTTAATTAGATAACCACAATTAACATGATGCTTCTGATTTTAATTTCAGGTTATGAACACAAGGTACATTTTCAACATCATAAAAACAATTTAATACTATATTAACATTAAAAACTTCTATTGAAATACATCTTTAATTAGAAATCTGATTAGAAATAATATTTTTTAGTATGAAAGTAATATATGGTTATGAGAGAGAACTAAAATGTAAAAATATGTTTGAAAACTATCCATAATCTCACCATCCAGAAATGACTTAATATTTGCCTATATTCCCTTCTAGTATTAGGCATTGTATCAAATTGAACATATAATTCCTCCATGAGGCCAGGAATGTTTGTCTTGTTGAGTTTTGCTTATTGTTACCTCTTCAGTGCCTAAATCACTATCTACTTCATTGTAGGTGCTCAATAAATATTTGCGGAATCAGCTAATATTAACATAACTACATAATAAAAATAAAGCATCTATGATACATGTAATTTAACATTACATGAGGATGGCCTATATTATTATTTTTTGTATAACAGTCCATCATCTACTAATAAATATTTTTAATGGCTGCATTAAATTCATGAGTATATGATGATTTATTTAATCAATACATTACTCCTAGTCTAACTTCCTTGTATACATATTTTAGGAAAATTCCTCATTGATCAATTGGGGTATATCCTTAGAAGTGGAATGTTAGTCAGTGGGTATGAATAGTTTTATATATCTTGATATATATTTTATAGCAGTCCTACAAATGGATATGTCAATTTATATCAGTAGTTTAATATAATTTATACTCTCTAATCCTGAGGGCTTTTAATTTAAAAAATTATTAATTGAATGGACAAAATAAATGTTTGTCTTATAAGTTAAAAATATTTACTTTGCTGGTGAATTTGAACATTTTTATTATTTGTGTTAGCTGCTTATGAGTCATTTCTTCATATTCGTTGCTCATTTATGGGCAGTTGTTTTCCCTTTTTATATTAATTTTGAGAACTTTTTCAGTGTTACCAGTATTCACTCTTGGTTGTCATACATGATACACATTGTGTTCCATCTTTCAATTTGACTTTTAAAATTTACGATTTTAAAATAAACATATATTTATATTTGATATAACAATATATACAATATTTTCATTCTCTAGCAATATTTCCTTTGATTCTGTTTATTTCCTTGCTCTTATGCTTCATAAGATATTTCCTTTGCTATAATTAGATCCACTTTCTTCTAATATGTTTTTTGACTTTATTATTTACCAACAAGTAATCTGGGATTTATTTTCCTTTGTGGTAAGTGATGAATCCAAATATGTTTGTCTTTCCAAACGTCTAACTAATTATTTTAGAGAAATTTGTCAAATAACTCATTTATTATCTGCTGACTTAAAATGTTACTTTATTTCATATATATGATGACATATATATCTATGGAATTTTTGATGGGATTTCTATTCATTTCCACTGACTTGCATATTCTATTTTATTCCTTTTTTCAACTTTTATTATAGATACAAGGGTACACATACAGGATATTTACATAGGAATATTGTACCCAGGTAGTGAGAATAGTACCCAACGGGTAGTTTTTCAACCCATGCCACCCTTCCTCCCCACTTTAGTAGTTTACAGTGCCTATTTTTCCCATGTTTTTGTCCACGTGTGCTCAAAGTTTAACTCTCACTTATAAGTGAGAACATGTGATACTGGTTTTCTGTTCTATGTTAATTCACTTAGGATAATGGCCTCCAGCTCCATCCATGTTTCTCCTGCAAATGACATGATTTCATTCTTTTTTATGGCTGCATAGTGTTCCATGCAGTACATGTACCACATTTGCTTCATCCAATCCACTCTTGTTAAGCACCTAGACTGATTCCATGTCTTTGCTATTGTGAATAGCATGGCAATGAATGCACAACTGCAGGTGTCTTTTCAGTATAATGACCGATTTTCCTCTGGGTATATACACAGTACTGAGATTGCTGGGTTAAATGGCTCTGTTTTAAGCTCTGTGAGAAATCCCCAACTGCTTTCCACAGTGGCTGAAGTAACGTACATCCCCACCAACAGTACATACGTGTTCCCTTTTCTCTGTAGTCTTGCCAGCTTATGTGTTTTGTTTTGTTTTGTTTTTGTTTGTTTTTTTTTTTGACTTTTTAGTAATAGTCATTTGACTGGTATGAGATGTCATCTCATGGTTTTGGTTTACATTTCTCTGATGATTAGTGACAAGCATTTTTTATATTTACTGGCCACTTTTATGTCTTCTTATTTTCTTTATGTTCTTTGCCTAATTTTTAATGGGGTTACTTGTTTTTTACATGTTGATTTATTTAAGTTCTTTATAGATTGTTGTTATTAGACTTTTTTTGTTGGATGCATAGGTTGTGAATATTTTCTCCCATTCTATATCTTATCTGTTTACTCTGTTGATGGTTTCTTTTGATGTGCACAAGCTCTTTAATTTAAACTAAAGTAGGTCCTATTTGTCTATTTCTGTTTTTATTGCAGTTGTTATTACAGGCTTAGTCAAAAATCCTTTGCCAAGGCCAATGTCAAGGAGTGGTTTTCTTGATTTTCTTCTAGTATTTTTATAGCTTGAGGTCTTATATTTAAATTTTCAATCCATCTTGAGTTAATTTTTATATATCATGAAAGGTAAGGTCGTGCTTCATTCTGCATATGGCTAGTGCGTTATCCCAGCACTATTTATTGAATAGAGAGTCCTTTTGCCATTGTTTGTTTCTGTTGGCCTTGTCAAAGATCAGATGGTTGTAAATGTGAGACTTTACTTCTGAGCTTTCTATTCCGGTCCATTGGTCTATGTGTCTGTATTTGTATCAGTACCATGCTGTTTTGATTGCTTTTGCCTTATAATATAGTTTGAAGCCAGGTAGTATGATGCCTCTAGCTTTGTTCTTTTTGCTTACGATTGCTTCGGCTATGTAGGCCGGATCAGATTGATTCACAGCCAAATTCTATCAGATATACAAAGAAGAGTTTGTATCAGTCCTACTGAAGGTATTCCAAAAAATCGAAGAAGAGCTACTTCTTCTCCTATAAAACCAGCATCAGTTTTACACCAAAATCTGGTGGAGACATGACAAGTAAGAAACCTTCGGGTCAACAGCCATGATGAACATAGAGGCAAAAATTCTCAACAAAATACTAGCAAACCAAATCCAGTAGCCCATCAAAAACTTAATTCACCCCACAATCAAGTAGATTTTATTCCTGGGATGCAAGTTTGGTTCAACATGTGCAAATTAATAAATGTAATTCACCACAAAAACAGAAATAAAAGCAAAAACCATATGATCACCTCAATAGATGCAGAAACAGCTTTTGATAAATTCCAACATCCCTTCATGATACAAATTCTCAACAGAGTAGGAATCAAAGGAACATACCTCAAAATAATAAGAGCCATCTATGACAAACTCATAGCCAACATCACATTAAACAGGCAAAGGCCAAAAGCATTCCCTTTGAGAACTGGAACAAGGCAAGGATGCTCACTCTTACCACTCCTATTCAACATAGTATGAGACATCCTAGCCAGATCAATCAAATAATAGGCATTGAAATAGGAAAAGAAGAAGTCAAACTATCTCTCTTTACTGATGATTATTCTATACTTAGGAAACCCTAAAGATTCCACCAAAATGCTACTAGAGCTGACAAACAATTTTAGCAGGATTTCAGAATACAAAATCTGTGTGCAAAAATGAGTAGCATTTCTATACACCAATAACATCCAGGTGGAGAGTCAAATCAAGAACACAATCCCATTTACAATAGCCACAAACAAAATGAAATGCCTAGGAATATAGCTAACCAAATAGGTGGAAGGTCTCTACAAGGAGAACTGCAAAACACTCCTGAAATAAATCGGAGATGAGTCAAATAAATGGGAAAACATTCCATGCTCATGGATAGGAAGAATCAATATTGTTAAAATAACCATATTGTCCAAAGTAATTTACAGATTTGATACTATTCCTATCAAGCTACCAACGCCATTCTTCACAGAATTAGGAAAAAGATAGTCTAACATTCAGGAGTTTTATCTTCATTCTATTTTCATTGTAATTGCTTGTAGTATATAGTATATTTTAGTATTTGGTAGAGTAAATCTTGTTCCATTAGTCATCTTTTCTGAAAAATGTTTTTATATTCATCTGCTTATTGAGGAATGATGGAGTATTTTAAGTTTTGAAAATTAAGGATTTGGCCAGGCATGGTGGCTCATGCCAGCACTTTGGGAGACCGAGATGGGATAATTTCTTGAGCCCAGGAGTTCAAGACAAGTTTGGACAACGTAGGGAGACTCCAACTCTACAAAAAATAGAAAATAATTAGCCAGGTGTGGTGGTGCATGCCTGTGGTCCCAACTACTCAGGAGGCTGAGGTGGGAGGATCACTTGGGCCTGGGAAGTTGAAACTGATTGAGCTGTGATTGTGCCACTGCACTCCAGCGTGGGTGACAGAGTAAGACATTGTCTCATAAATAAATACATAAATATTAAGAATTTAAGTTATTTTTATAAAATACATAAATTTATTTTGAGAGATTTTGTATTTTATACTTTAGTGAGTCTTTTTTTATCGGGAATGTGGTAGAACTGTCTAATAAAATCTTGTTTCACGACCTTTAATAATTTTATATTATCTTCATATAACTAAAAATTTCTTGCTGAGTTTAGTAATATATGTCACAGTTTTGTCTTCACTGTGCAGTTTAATCAATATGAAATAATCTTTGATTCAATACATTTTAAAAATTATTCTTTATGACCTCCTTTTACTTTATATTTGTGTAAGTCTTTCAATCTTTTCACTTTTAATCTTTGTTATTTCACTAGATATTGGTGAATCTCTTATAAACACAATGCAATATCATCTTAGTCAATGAATTTAAGAATCTATTTTACCTTCATAAAGAAATATGGTTTATGTGTGTTTATTATTATTGACATATTTATTTTGCTTTATCATCTTATATATTTTTATTTTTGTTTACTACTTCTATAGTCATCAAATGCATTATTTTCTCTGTATCTTTTTAAAGTCTGTTAGTCTAAGAGTTATAAATTTTATGTCATTTGCAGGTTATCTTGTTTCTCAAAAAAGCACTAACTAGAATTCTCCATTCAGTTGAACATAAACTGAATTCATAACTTTTTATTTCTCTTTATTTAAAATACATAATCAAACATAATTGTGCTTTCATCTAAGCTTAGAGTCATGCACTTATCTTTGTTCATGTACACCAATATTAAAATAAGATTATCATTTATTAAAATGTACATATTACACTCATTGCTTTCAGAATGATTTTGACATTGTAACATTTAATTTTAAACCTATATATGAAATAATCATTTAAAATGAGTCTGTGTTTAATGTGTTTCTTTACTTATTGCGTGTCCTTCAATTTTTTAATTTAACCTTATTTCTGGATTTTTAGGTCTTCAATTTCAAGTATATGAAAGGCAGTATATTTTCAGTGTTGTTACATATCTAAGAATATATTTTCTTCATATGTGAAAGAGAAACTTTCTGTCCTCTTATACTACAAAAGTATCTACTCAGATGTCTTCATTACCCTTAATGAGTACTGTGAAGAGAAAGTCACATGCCATTGTGATAATATTCACAGGGCTCGAGGAGATTTTCATAATCTTCATATTTCAAATATTTCTTCTTCTTTTAGTTATCTAGCATAGAAAATGGGGAAACCTACACATTTGCTAACGTATTTTTTAGTCCAGAATATTTTCTCAAGTTATGTTATTGATTTTGACCAACACTTTTTACTCCTTCTTTAAATGCTTCTCTTAAACTTACATTTTTATTTTATTATCTTTTGTCCAAATCTCTCTTGGATTTTATTATACGTAATAATAAAATTAAATTAAATTAAAATTAACCCATAAATAAAATAAAAACATAAGTATAAAAGATAATAAATATAAAAATAAAACCATAAGTATAAATGATGCATTTGAAGCTCCTAAGCTGTAGGGTAATTTGCAAGTCTGCACACTGAATGACTAATTAAATTTTCTGCTTTGTCAGTTTTGTATTTTACTACTTCGAGTACTTGCATATTTGTTTCTTAGAGGTATTTCTTATTTATATCTGTTTATAATCTATTCTATTGACTTCTTATTTTAGATTTTTTTCTCTTAATGGTTTAAAAGCATTATAGTGGCCTTATCTTTAAATTTTATTGAATGTTCCAATTTGTTTCCTGAAATATTTTTTCTGTTTCCAAAGTAGATCTATTTTTAGAGATTTCTTTTTAGGGTTTCTTACTCCATTGTTTATAAACACCATTTTCTAAAGCTATTTTATTTTTACTGTGATCTTAAATTAGTTGAGATATCTTCAGACTTAATATTCACTAATGAATATGAGTCTGGACTACTTAAAGTTGGAAGATGATCAATTTTCTCCTGTGATTTTTCTTAGCCAGATTCAAGTTGACTTGCACAGAACCTATATAATTCTCTACTTTTGGTAGGCATTAACACACTGTTTAATAACCAGTGGAGCATATAAAATGCTACACTACTAAGCTGGTAGTGCTCCAGGCTCCATTTTATCTCTGTTTGACCTAATGCACTTTACTTGTAGGAACCGTATACCTCTTAAGCTGCAAAGCAAACTTATTTTCAACTTACTGCCTTTTTGGCTTTTGTAATTTACTAAACCTGCATGGATGTGAATAGCTAGGCTTGAATAGTACAGACAGGAACAGTCTTCAGGCTTCTCTCAAAAGTAGTGCCTTATGAGAATTGATTTGGCATAGGCTGCGGGTCTCTTTCTGAGATAATATGAAATATAGCATATTTACTTATTTTTTTTGTAGGCAGGATGCATTGAAAAGCAAAGCTTGGGTAAGATGTTTTTCCAAATCAAACTCATCTGCCTTCCACTGGTGGGATTCTGGCATATATTGTCTTTCTTCTATATCAGTGTTGGTTTGTGAGTTTTTATTTTTTTAACTGTCTCTGTAAGTTTTCTTAAATTGGAATTTGTGAGGATCTGCATTTAGATCTAGGGCTGAGGTCAATTTTTATATGTCCATGTTTACGTTTTTAGAAAAACGTAGTGCTTATGAATTATGCACTTAAGCTATGTAAAATTACATGACTAATAAAAAAATTACATGACTGTATTGTTGACAATTTCTAAATCTATTTACAAGTATCAACCAATAGTTTGGTAATAGGCAATAGCCAAAATGATAATAACTTATACCTTAAAATATTTTCAATTAATCAAAATTTATATTTCATAACTTAGTATCAATGTTATCAGAAGCACTATAATAATATCCAAAATGGCATCAATGATTCTCTCCCAAACTTAAGCACTCAGAGATGCCTAGAAAGATCAAATACCATTCCAGTGCTTCCCTATGCTCTACCTCCTGCCAAACCATGCTTGACTTTCCAAATTTAGAAGTAGTCGGGTTTAAATTCTGCTAGGGATTTATTCATCTGAATGCTCTGGTTTCTGGTAAGTCACTTGGGTTAGAGCACTTAAAACTCTCATCATATATTTATATCTCCCTCTGAAGAGGATGTAGGCTTGAGACGTAGAAGAGAGGGGAAGATTGAGGAGCGAAGCTGCATCCCCAGGGTGAAGAGATGCTTCCACTATTTGGGGAAAAAATCAGAGAACACAGAAGACAAAGGATAAATATGAAAAGCAGTCTTTGCCCACATTACAGTTTTGCTTTGAGCTAACACTAACCTGACTCCATGTTAGTCTACAAATAATTTCTTATCCACTACAAATCAGAATGTGACTCCATAGATAATGTCCTATGTGGGGGTGGAGTATTTGAACAAACAATACTCAGGAGATAGACTTCAATTGCCATGCCCTAATTGTTGAGGTTTTGAGATGTTCTGCTTGCCACAGCTTTTAACATGGCTTAAACCTTCTGAACTTGTTTTAAAATTTCTCTTAACCTGAATCTGCATGTGAAAAACTTTTTTTTTTTTTAAAAAAAAAGCTCATTAAAAACAAAGCTCTACAGGGACAGGGACTTTTTATTTTTCCCTTCTGTATTCCTGGCATTTAGGGGAGTGTTTGAAACATAATAGTTCCTCAGCAAATATCTGTTGATTGGATAAGTGGATAAATAAGAGATGAAGGAAGTCAGGAATCAACAAAGGGAAGTATCAAGATTGTCAAATGTTAGGAAATGTCTTTTGTAGTGAATAGAGCACTGGAAGAGACATCAGAACTGGATTCTTATTTGTGGCATGGGGCCATGGGGCTAAACGGCTGTGTAACATTTGATCAACAACTTTATCCCAAACTATTGAGTTTCTCCCAGCCTAAGGTTTCCTTTCTGTAATATAAGTTCTGAGAGAGTGTTTAATGAATATAATTAGTACAAACTTCTCCACAAACCCAAGTAAGCAAATACAGCCATAGCCATAGGTATGGTTTTTTTCCCCAATAAATTGCTCTAATATCACATGTATCATGTTAGCCAGAATATGTTTCTCTCTTCCCCTGAATCTTCTGTTGACCTTAGGGCTTATGCAATACAAAGGGAGAGAGAGAACATAGAGTCTCGCCTGTCTGCTCCTGCTATTGCTTTGCGCTGCCACATGGTATCTGTCACATTTGACAGATGGCACCAGGCCATCCAGCGATGATGCTCCTTTAGTCCACATATCTGGCCCTCCTGCCATGGCTCTAAGGGAGGGAGAATAATTGTAATTATCTGAGTCAGCTTGGGTAGCTCTTAGGTTGCAACAATTAGTGTTCAACTCTTTGAATCCTAAACCCAACTGGCTCCCAGAGTGCAGAGCTAGCATCAGGACATGATTTGTTCCAGTATTTGACATCTTTCTGAAGCAGAATGAGCACCCTCTTCCCTTTGCAGTGTTCATACCTACAGAGAGTGGGTTGATTTTCTTTAAACCCACAGAGCATAGGTTGTCCGGTCATCATATCTGTTTAATATAAGACACACCTGATTTCACATATTTCAATTTAAATTTTAATATATTTAAGGACTGCCCTCCTGCTGTCATCCAGGCTGGCTCTTTTTACACACTCTTTCACCACCCCAGGGGAATGTCAGAAAGCCAAGAAGCCCCTACCTAAAAGCCCTGTGGCTTCATCAAGGCCTGATAGTCTCTTTTATCTGAGAAGGAGAGGGGCGGAATAGTAACTGAAATCAACTCTGACCAGCTGTCTGGGAGCAGCTTCAAGCATATTGGTACAGAGGGGGTAATTGTATTTTATACTCTGGCAGATATGGTAACAAACCCTTTCCTCTGGCAGTGGGACACTTTGCCAACCTTCTAAGAAAAATATCTCTAGGTTCTTCCAGAGATTCCAAAACCCACCTTTTGGAAGGAAGGCAGCTTCTTTCCAAAGATGATTTCCCATTTTAGGAATTAGAACAATAACACACAATTGTTATTCATCTCTGGGCAATGAAAATAAAGAAAAACAAAACATTGTCCATGGAATTGGCAAGCTGTAACATGTCTAAATTTAATTTGGAGTCTCATTGTCAAAGCCAATTTCAGGGAAAATTATGAAACAGATAGATCCCTACTCTAAACACTTTGCCCTAGCTCAGCATCTCCCTTTTCTATTCTATCATTCTGTTCCCTAAAATTCCAACGCTCAGGCACTCCGGACTTCACACATGTATGTTTCTCTCTTTCTGTCAGTATGTTCCCAACTAATTCCTGCTGAGACTTAAGGTAATAACTATGGTATTGTTCACTGTTAGATATTAAGGAAAAAGATAGTATAAAGAGAATTTGCATTGCTGAGTCTTTTGATAGCTGACAGGTTGAATATGTTTGAGGGGAACATTGGCCTGATATTTCAAGTTGACCTGGGTGCACTTCTACCGAAAAGGCTTTTGAAAAATGTCAGGACTCCAGCTCAGTCTCCCAGCCTTGTGGCTAGGGACTCTCTGAGCATCTGGTCATAGCCTGTTTGGCTTCATTGAAAACCTTTTCTGATCCTCATTCTTCGTACAGTATATGAACCGTTATGCTGAAAACCCACCCATAAGGCTGTGTGTGTGTGTGTGTGTGTGTGTGTGTGCGCGCGTTGTATGTGTATGGGAAGTTTGACACTCTAGTAGCCGCCTTCACGTCCTACCTTTATTGAGAGACTTGCTCTGTGTGTTTCTACTGTGTCATTGAGGTAGTGAATAAAATGAAGAATTGGAAGCCTCTTCAGAAAGGTTATTTCACTATAAAGCAAAATATTATTATCTACATTTTCCTGTTTTTCTTTATCAATGTACTTACTTTTTGCTGCTTTGCCTACTAGCCATTCTAACATTAAAAACCTAAGCATATTTAATTGCCACCCACTCACACAGTCAACACCATGTCAATAGCTAGACCATCGTGACAAGAGCCTCATGGGTGGGTAGTAAGCCTCTTTCCATAGCCAGATTCTGGTAGTTATTGCCAGAACACAATCCTACACATGGTATTAAATGCAAGTATTTTGATCGGCTCATCAAATGTAGTATGAAGGGAGGGGGAAAGAGGTTTTAATACAATATTGCATTTGAAGGGACATTCCCAGCATTAATTGATACAACAAAATTTGTAAAGGGTGAAAGTCATAGATCTAATTTTAAGTATGGTTGCCCACATAAGTTTAAGTTCTACATGCTTTAGTTGCCAGTTTTGAAATTGCTTACTTTGTGGTCAGGTTACAGGTAAGGGGGGATAAAGAGGAAAGGACACTTACCCAAACTGCAATCTAAGTTGGACAATGTTTCATTCTTATTTCCACTTAAACTTGGAGGATATTTTGGTTGGCTATATTTAAAATCTGTATCTCTAGCACACACCCTAAGTCCTGACTCGTTTTTATTAATAATGCAGAACTGTTCTCTTTTTTAGGAGGGGTGAAATAATTGCATAGACTTTCTTCAATTATATTGTACCATATGTTGTAAGATAAGTTATATGAGCATATGTGTTTCATTATGAATATGAGCATATCAAGAAGAGAACACAAGATATTTGGACACTTATGCTGCATGCCATCTCTTCTCCAACCCCATCGAAACCTCTGAAGTCTCAGAAAATTTGGATGATAATCACCTGTGAATCTTCTCACATAAAATTTCCAGTAGTTCCTGAAGTTAATACAACCAAAAATGCCAATAGAACAGACTTTGCTATATTACAGAACATCTGGTTCTGATCCTGGCAAGAGAAAATGAAAAGTAATGGAAACCAATATTTTGCCAGGATATGTTTTTTTCAAGGTTCTTTTTTAGAAATGGGCAGAGATTCAATGGGCATCAATTCCCGGAATCGTTTGTTCCCTCCCCATTTTCGGTTCTATAGCTCTTTCAATTATGCACACACCCAGATTTATATGCAGCCATATCTTCTTTTATTTGTAGAGCAAATCTTTACTTCACTCGAAATTTCCGATCTATAAGGTGGTACACTTGCAACAGAGTCAACATGATAAATCTTTCAAGTAAGAGGATTATAGCTATTAATTAGAATCTGTTTTTGCATTTACTATTTTAAAAACAAGCGGTGGGTGTTCATGAGATGTCAGGGACACTGGCCTCTTATTATATTCATATTTCTCAAAGCTTATAAATCCTCAAGAGATCTCATGTTTCACAGAAACAACACAGTTCTAAAGACAAAATATGTTATTATGTTTGCCGTTGAAAAAAGGAATTTTTTAATTCAACATTTAAAAATAGCAAAATAATGTGTGTGTATGTGAGTGTGTATATGTCTCCACATGTAACAAATATATTTAATTTTACATAAAAGAAAAGATCATTTTCTTTTAGATGCATTAATGAAAAGGAAATACATTTGTTTATGGATTTAATATTATAGGAATATTTATCAAAAAGCCACATTCCTAGAGAAGTCTGAAGAGGGTTTAGCCAGGTATAATAAGATGTTTGTCTGGGGATGCTTTACATTTCATTTTATATGAAATTAAAGCCACAGAATGGTCAGATGTTTGTGACTTTGCTAGGAAAAGAGAATATTTTCATTTTCCCATCTCTGTATACCCCTCCTTCCCTGTAATCGAAGTAGATTTTTTTTTGTGAAAAGTGGAATTTTAGCTACTTTGAACAGAGAAAGATGGCTTTGTGGAAACAAAGGGACAATATGAAAGAAATCACACAAGACATGTGGAAGAAATAGGGATGAGGAAAAACCAGGAATTCAGAAAATTGGAGCTACATCCTTCTAAAGCAATCTGTGGCATTACAAAACTTTTGTTTTTAAACTGATATCATGTTCCTATCATATTTATATCATTTTACCTTTTCATGGTTCATGTTACTAAAGATTTCCGGTATAGAGATTTAATCCTAATCAGCTCAAACAACATTTCTCTTAAGTATTTTTATTCAACTTCCTAATTTTAGAAGATCAGATCTGCTGGAATCAGGGTAAAATATTGGGAAAACAAAAGATTTAGGGTCTTTCCAAGCTTTTCTAGAAGACTGGTCTAATTCTGCGAAATGTGCCCTCCTCTCTGCCCCCGGCAGCCTATGAGTCAAATGGAACTCTCGTCCACAATGTGCCTTTCTCCTCAAAGCTTGTATTTGTTCAAGGACTCACACAATCCTCCTTTTCTCATATCAGCAAATTTCCTAGAAATGGAGAAAAATTTGCACTAAATCCTTCAAAACATTAAGTCCTGTGTAACCAAAATGAAACCTACACAAAATATTTTTCAAAGTTTTCAGCAGTCCCTGTTTTCCTTCCATATGCTCAGTGTTTGTTTTTTATACTAAACAAATAAAAAGGGGAAACTTGTGTTAAGAGAAGTACGCTAGAGTTACTTTAGTGAAGTACTGCATAACTATCAAAGCCATTCTCAGTTTTGGTGCAGAAATAGATGCAAAATTTAATTAATACGTATATTCAGTATCATGGCACGAAAAACGTATGCATCACAAAGGCTTAGGCAGGCCACGATCTGTCAGGTAAATACATGTTTTGATGCGTGTCCAAACCCCAAATAAAATTTTGAAACCATGTGGGAAGGTCTCAAGTAAATGTTCTTGATATTTAAAATATGCTCTGCCTTACCATATGTTTGAAGAATTATGAATATTGGCCAGTTTCTCTTTGCGAACAGTTGCAGTGCTAGGACTGACTTTTAGAAATTCCTCACTACAGGATAGTGTCTCAAGGATCATTTGAATTCTATGTGTATGAACTATACGAAATGTTAAGTTTGGAAGGATTTGTAGCAGGGCAGTTGTGTTGGTTTAAACGCAAGGACTTGGAGGCAAAATTGGTTGCAAAGAAGCAAGGTGTATTCTTTGAAAATGGCAACATAATAGGTACTCTGCAGCAACACACTGCCTCTCTTTTTTGTGAGCAGCTGGAACAATTCCCTGGAGCCACAGAAAAGGGGTGAAGGCAAAGTGCTGTGAGACCCATGCAGTGAAGAGAAGAGCACACCACAGGGGTAGCTGAAGACCACCCACTCTATGTCTTAAAGACAGCTGAGGAGCAGTATGTGATGAACACCCTTACAACCACATGAACTGGCTTTGCGTTCCAATTCAGACTTTCTCTTTGGTAGTTCTGGGTAAGCTGCTTAACTTCTCAGACCTTTAGTTTCCTCATCTGTAAAATGGGACTAATCATCAAATCAATCTATACAGAGTTATATTAAGGATAAATGAGCTAACCAGTGAATATATCAAGCACATGTTATTCTTTCAATAGGAATTCTCTTATTGAAGAGAATAAAATCATGCAAGGAGGGTATTCTCTCTCAGCATACCATCCTTGCATGATTTTATCCAAGCTTGAGATTTAAACTGAAATATGTAACGATAACTCCCAAATCTCTAATTCCAACCTTGCCTTCTCTCCAGAGTTTCAGACTCACACAGGCAGGCACCCTTTTATCTCTCAACTGGGATAACACAACAGTTCCCTAAGCAGTCTCCCTGCCATATCGCCTCAAATGCATCCTCCACACATTAGGCAAAGTGATCTATCTAAAATGCAAATCAAAATGTTCTGCTCCTTTAAAAATAATTCAGTCATGCCCCATCACTTGCTAAAAGAACCTGCAATCTACAGCCCAAAGGCCACAGAAAAGAGTGTCCAACAAGATTACATGTGGTTCATAAGGGCTAAAATATTTACTATCTGGACCTTTACAGAAAAAAAAAAAAAAAAATCTGCCAACATGGCACACTTTAAGTCTTGATGCCCACACAGCTCTCCTAATCTTTCTCATTCTCTTCCTTACTTTCAGCCAGACTGAACCACTGATACGGTGTTGAGTCAAATAGAATCTACAATTCCATGCCTCTACACCATGGTAAAGTCTGTGGTTTCCGTCACAAATGCCTTTTCTCTTACCTTCACCTGACTAACACTTACTCATTCTTCAATTTTTGCATTAGCTCTCATCTCCTCCAGGAAGCCTTTGAGTATCTGCCTCACCCATACTTACCAAGCAGAGTTAATTGTCTTTTCTGCTGCATTCCCATAATTTCTTGTGAATGTTCCTATTTTAGTCCCTTTAGGCTGCTATAACAAATGTACCATTGACTGGGTAGTATATACGCAACAGAAATTTATTGCTCACAGTTCTGGAGGCTAGGAAGTCCAAGATCAAGGTGCTAGGAGATTTGATGTCTAGTGAGGGCCTGATTCCCATAGATGGCAACTTCTAGTTGTGTCCTCACATGCCAGAAGGAGCAAACAGGCTTCCTTGAGCCTCTTTTATAAGGTCACTAATCCAATTCATGAGGTCCCCACCCTTATGATCTAATAAATTCCCAAAGGCACCAGTATCTAATACCATCACTTTGGGGATTAGGTTTCAACATGTGGATGGGGGTGGAGGGACACACACATTCAGACCATAGCAGTATCTAACATTATGGTAATTCATATTATATGATTTTTCTCACTATGAGTCCTACTTTTCAGCTTTTCTGTATGCCTGATGATACCTGACTGGATGCTAGACATTGTGAATTTAATCCTGTTCGGTATGGATATTTCCATATTCTTATAAATAGTTTGAACTTTGTTCTGAGGCATCTGTAAGTTACTTAGAAAGAGTTTGATCTATTTAGGTCTTGGTTTTAAGTTTTGTTAACTTGGACCAGAGCAGCCTTTTGGGCTAACTTTGAGCTACTACTGAGCAGTCTACCTAATGCTCTGTGAATGATGAAGTTCTTCACTCTGGTTGGTGGAAAAAAAAATCATTCTCAATCCTATGTGAACTCCAAGTATTATTTCTTTTAATACTTTCAAGTGGTTCTTTTCTTGACCTTGAATGGTTCCCTCAGATACATGTGCTAATCACTACTGGGTTGAAGACTGGGAGAGAACTCTCTTAAATCTCCAGGGCCCTTTCTCTGTGTGGTAATTTTCTTTCCTATAGTCTACCATGAGAACTCTAGCTGCTTGTTCTCCCTGAACTCTCAGCACCAACCTAAACTCAAGGGATCCGCTGGGCTCTGACTGGGTTCCTCCTCCCTACCCCATGGCTTGGAAACTTCCTCCAGGCAGTAAGTTGGGGCTATCACATATGGCTCATCTTACGTATTCTTTACGTCTCAGAAATCATCTCATGTCTCAGAGATTTTTGTTGCCTGATGTTAAATGTCTTTTTAAAAAATGTCTTTTATATATATTGAACATTTTTTAAAAAGTTGCTTCAGCAGAAGGGTAAATTCCTGTCACTTCACCTTGATCAGAGGTGAAAGTGTCTTATAATTATTGAATTATGATTACACTACGGTCTGAATGTGTGGATCTTCTCAAAATACATATGTTGACATTGTAACCTCCAAGGTGACGGTATTAGAAGGAGGGACATTTGGGGACTGATTAGGTCATAATGGTGAAGCCTTCATGAATGAAATCAGTGCCCTTATAAAGAAAGCTCTTTATTCCCTTCTGCCATGTCAGAACATAGCAACAATAAAGTCATTTGTGAACAAGAAAGGAGGCCCTCACCAATGAATTTTGCCAGAACCTTGATCTTATACTTCCCAGCCTCCATAGCTGTGAGAAATAAATTTACCGTAAGCCACCCAGCCTATGGTATCTTTGTTATAGCAGCTCAAGCCGACTAAGGCAAACTGTGTTACTAAACCCTGTGATCTTTCATAGCAGGGATTGGTATGCCCAGCACCTGGCACTGTATTGTGTTTCACACACAGTAGTTTCTCAACAACTTTTTTAAACAAATTACTGTAATGACAGAAAAGTGAAGAAGAGAGAGACAGAAAATTTAATGGATTCTACATCTTGTATAGGGTTCTCCAGAACACTGTTATTGCCAGTACTCTCTTAAAACACAAAGTTGAATGCTTTCTAATACTAACTTTAAAGCAAGCCTGCCTACAAAGCCACATAACAAATGGAAATCAATACATAGCACATGTATTATTTATCACTATTAATCAGAGCCCACAAAAATATGCTATAATAATGTGAAAATCAAACAATGTAGTTTGACTTGATAAGTGCTGAAGCTCCCAGAATTACAGTTTCTTTCATTGATAACCATTTGACCTCTTCTAGTCATACTGCTGTGTTGTAGGAAGACAATTATATGATGTTTAACTAAAGAAATGTTTCAGTAATTGCTTTCATTAAATATCTCGTGTAGATTGCTATATGAGATATTACCACCTGACAAACTGACAAACCTGCAGTCTTTAGTGGAAGAAAATGGTATCAGATTAACGAATATTAGCATTAAATCCCTAGTTTTACAAAAAGCTGTCACTAGCAGAGATGACTTAAAATACTTTTATGGGTTGAATCATGTTCTCTCAAAATTCATACCTTCAAGTACTAACCCTGGAATGTGAGTACATCAGAATGTGACTTTATTTGGAAATGCGGTTGTTGCAGATGGAATGAGTTACATGAAGTCTTACTGAAATAGGCTGGACCCTAATCCACTCTGATTGGCCTTCCTATAAAAAAGGGAAGTTTAGACACAGACATGCACACAGAGAGAATGCCACGTGAAGATGAAAGCAGAGATCAGAGTGATGGTTTTACAAACCAAGAAACGCCAAGGATTGTCTGCAAACCAGTATAAGATGAGCAAGAAGGATGGGACAAATTTCTCCCTCACAGTTTTCAAAAGAAACTAACCTTGCTGGCGTCTTGATCTCAGACTTCTAGCCTCTAGAACTGTGTGAGCTAATAAATTTCTTTTGTTAAGCCACTCAGTTTGCGTTACTTTATTGTCAACCTTGCAAATTAATGCAAATACTAAGTTATTCAAGTTCAAATATCCATTAAAGATTATCTAGTTCAAGGGCAGGAAGTTGGAAATTAGCATCTCTTGAGCTTCCACCCTGGTAATAGTATCTCATTTAAGTATTACATTTCCTTGATGTAAGTCTTCTCATCCTTGTTCTAAATTGAGACTCAGATTAAATATCTTGTTCAAATCAGAATTCAAACCCTTATTTGTTCTATCCAAAGTCCATATTTCTCCAATAATACTACCGTGCCCTTCAAATGTCAGACATAGAAAAGGAAGGAAATGGAAGCATAGAAGTCAGCTGATAAACAACCTTAATCCCATCTGCAACCTTATTTTCCCTTTGCCATGTAGGGTTATATATTTGAAGGCTCCAGGGATTACCGCATGTTTGTTTAGGGGGCGGGGCATTATTCTGCCTCCCACAGGTCTAAGTCAGGTTATATGGGGCTTATAACAAGCCCATGTCGAATTAGAGCAGAATTATTTAACGTTTTGGAACAAAGCCTTCATCTTTATTAAGTGTTTATTCTCCTTTTGGGAAACAGCTAATAGTTTGGCTTGCTACTGAACTCTCATGGAGACTGAATCCACAACTATGGAACGTCAGGTGAAAATGTTTTGGAAGACAATTCTCCGTGGGTCTCTCATGTTTCTGCACATCACATTTTCAGGTCTATGTTTCGAACTCTCCCTAAGGATGTTTTCGGGGGAAACAGTCTTGGAAGATGGAGATTATGTGGCCCTCTGATACAAAGGTTGTGCAAGTTTGCTAGCGGCCCCTTTTAAAGATTAGGGTTTCAGCTGGGTGTGGTAGCTCACACCTGTAATCCTAACACTTTGTGGGGCACAGGTTGGAAGACTGCTTGAAGCCAGGAGTTCAAGACCAGCCTGAGCAAAATAGTAAGACCCTGCCTCTATAAGAATTAAACAAATTAGCTGGCAGGTGGTATGCACCTGTAGTCCTAGCTACTTGGGAGGCTGAGGCAGGAGTATCTCTTGAGCCCAGGAGTTGGAGATTACAGTGAGCTATGATAAATCATGCCGCTGCACTCCAGCCTGGGTGACAGAGAAAGACCCTGTGTCTGGCAAGAAAAAAAAATGGTGTTTCCTAAGTGCAGGCCTCCTTAGCTGTTATGCAAACCCATTGTGTGTGATCCACCTGGGCCCTCTGGGACTTTGAAGGAAAAGAGAACCAATACAGATATGAAGCTTTGTCTACCTACTCTGCCCTGAGTAATGGAGTCCTTTGTCTCTAACAGAGGAATTGTGTGTCTTCTGCCAACAGCTATGAAAATAATGGCAGGCGCCGGGCGCGGTGGCTCAAGCCTGTAATCCCAGCACTTTGGGAGGCCGAGACGGGCGGATCACGAGGTCAGGAGATCGAGACCATCCTGGCTAACATGGTGAAACCCTGTCTCTACTAAAAATACAAAAAACTAGCCGGGCGAGGTGGCGGGCCCCTGTAGTCCCAGCTACTCCGGAGGCTGAGGCAGGAGAATGGCGTAAACCCGGGAGGTGGAGCTTGCAGTGAGCTGAGATCCGGCCACCGCACTCCAGCCCGGGTGACAGAGCAAGACTCCGCCTCAAAAAAAAAAAAAAAAAAAAGAAAATAATGGCAGGCTACTTTGTTAGCTTGTCAGAAGGGTCAAATCTCAGACTCTTGAAAGTTCTTGAAAGTTTTGGTGACAAGGATGGGATGCTGACAGACTTGGCTTTCTAAAAGACAAAAGGACAAGGGGTTTTTGTGAGCTGGGTTAGGGAGTATGGGATGCCTTCCCAGCATCCAACAGGGAATGCTTTCACCCAAGTGGTGGGTTAGATGGGGCTCGGAGGATCCACCACTGCCTTACCATTCAGTGAGACTGAGGGCCAGGATGTAGGATAGTAACAAGCTGCCTGAATGGTATGTTTGCTGTTCATTCTCCTCCAGGCATCAAGAGAAACAGTAAGGGGTCTCTAAAGCTTAAAACTCAAAGTCTTAGCTGGAACGGAAGCTTTAGAATTTCACTGGGTTGAGCCATGATACAGTTACTCAAAACCAGAGTGCCTTGCTTGCTTACTCTTTTGGAGGATGCCTCTCTCTCTCTCTCCCTCTCTCTCTCTCTCTCTCTCTCTCTGTGATCCCATTCCTTCACTCTCACTTGACCTCAACTATAGCTACTTCCTGAATGTGCCGGGGAACCTGTGATATGGTTTGGATCTGTGTCCCTGCCCAGATCTCATGTTGAATTGTAATCCCCAATGTTGGACGAGGGGCCTGGTGGGAGGTGATTGGATTATGTGGCCAGAGTCCCCATGCTTTTCTCATGATAGTAGTGAGTTTTCATGAGATCTGTTATTTAAGTGTGTAGCTCCTCCCTCTTCATTCTTTTCTTCCTGCTCCAGCCATGTAAGATGTACTTGCTTCCTCTTCACCCTCCGCCATGATTGAAATTTTCCTGAGGCCTCCCCAGCCATACTTCCTGTACAGCCTGTGGAACTGTGAGTTAATTAAACCCCTTTTCTTTATAAATCATCCAGTCTCTGGTAATTCTTTATAGCAGTGTGAGAATGGAGTAATGGAGCCTGGACCCCAATGATGGGGTTTGAGCAGGGATCCTGATGAGGGAGAGAAGTTAACAAGACCTGCTGAGTGGGTCCTTCAGCCAATTCAAAGTATTGTTTTTATTGTTTCCACTAATTGATGTGTTATATGCTGTACTTCCTTGTCACATTAGTGCCAAGGCAGATTATCCCAGTCTGGGAAAAGCTGCAGATAGAAAAGTGGTAGTGGGGACAAATTCCATTGCCATTTGTCACTGGAGGGCTTCAGGACTGAATATGAGTGTTTTCTCTTTCCTCTGATATACAAAACTTTCACTATAGAGATGGAGACCTTTTGTTTGGCAAATCAGAAGTCCCAGTCTCAGTAACCCTCACTAAGAAGTATACTACACCTCTACCAAAAGTGATGGCTGATAAACTCTGAGAATACTTGGGTTTGCCAAGTAAAGCTTTTTGGAGCTATGAGGATGGATTCGTAAAGTTCAATGTCAAGGAACAGTCAGCATCAGTCAAGGAACAACTGTTGTTTCTTTGGTGTCTCACAACAAAAAGGAGGTGCAGCACCTTGTTGGACCCACAAATCTCTGGAACTGATTATTTTACCAAATGTAGCCTTTAGCAAAGTGAGGAAGCCGCTCCCTGGAGGCAGCCCTTGCAGCTTTAAAGCTGTGGCCTTCCAGATAAGTCTACAAGGCAAATACATTTTGAAAAGCAGCTACTAGCTGGCTACTGAGCTTGTGTTAAAACTTTATGTCTGGCCATGAAAGCCTTGTGATTCTTTGGCTTGACATTCCATTTTGAGTGGGTTAATTTGGAGTCAATAACTAATGAGGTAGACAGGGCTCAGAAAAACTAATTGTCAAATGGGAATGGTATATTTAAGAATGTACCCTGCCTGTCCCTAGCAGCAACTCAGTTTTACATGAAAATGTGACAGCTATCCTTCTGGGAGAAACTTTATCTCCTGCTCTTCAACGTGAAACTAAGCTACCGGCTCAATAAGGCCCTGATTTTCAAAGATTTTCTTAAATTCCTGGGTCTGGTTTACCAATGTTGACATTTTTTTCAGGCTACTGATTAGCTGACTCCAGATGCACCACTGTAGACCCCGAAATATATCTGTGGCATGTCTTTGGCTTTCCGAACCATTTGCCATCAAACAATAATGCAGCTTTTTATCACAAAAGCTACTTCCCTTAGTTCTGGTTCCCCTAATCCATGCACCTTAGCGATGCAGTTTGGTCATTGGATGCAGCTGTTCCCAGAAATAGCTAATCTCTTTTCAGCTGTACAGGGTGATTACCAAAATGAGAGAGGCTGGAGGTCTTACAGTTGTATTTTGAACATTCAGGATTCCATCTTGAGCATGACTGCGAATGGTGCATCTTTATATTCCCCAACAAGAAATCCATGTGAGCCTGGTGGGCCTATCCTCCAGGTAGAAATTTATCCAGAAGAGAGCCTAGGGAAATCAAGCTTAATTCTGGGTAATTTGATTTAAAAAAATGCCATTGTATGTCTGGGACCTGATCCTTCCAGATGACGAGTCTGGATAAAGCATGACTGGGGAAAGCGAGAGCTTAAATGGGACACAGTGATTTTGTGGTAAGGGAGGGATAACAACACCCTGGCACCTGAAGATGGGCCTCCTTATACCCTGGAAAGTGTGAGAAAGGGAGGGACATTAATGCTTTCGGCATCTTCTTCCAAAGAGACAACACCAGTGCCTGAAAATGAACTGCATGCTGGCCTGCCATTCCCAGCCAGATGGCTTTAACCAGGATTTGAATGCCACTGCCTGTACTCTGACCATGAAATTTATCAGAGGCAGCAGGGGATGGCCTGGGTTCCAGCACCTCCCACACAAAGCATGAGTCAACAGCTATGGATGTCGTCTCCACTCCTTATTTACTGTGGTAGGTAAATGCCACCTAGCTGATGGCATGGATGAATAGGATTCCTCCTCAGGCAGCTCCTCCAACAAGTACTAGACCCAATTATTTACACTGAACTAAGAATCATAAGGCTCACCAGCCAGAAAAGAGACCACATACAACGCACTGTGAGCCTGTGTCACTGACTGATATCTCTCTGAGTGTCCCAACACCTGTAAGCACTTTCCTTCCAGAAACACTGCAGGTACCCTTAGGATTGTACTTCTTTTGTGGAATCCAGGCATTGCTTTGTTTACCTCCTTAAAACACAAACCCACTGTGCATGCAGGACCCATCTGAGTCTACTTCCATATTGACCCCCTGGGACTTTGGGGCAAAAGAAATTTGATACAAACATGAAGTTTAGGCTACCTCCTTGCCATGAGTCATAAAGTCCTTTGTCTCTGATCCAGGAGTCTCATGTCTCCCTCCTATGAAACTGTGGCAGTCTAACCTCTTAGCTTGCAGTCAGGATAAATTCTTAGATCCTTCATAGGTATTGACAAGCTGCCGTCATGAACTGGGTGTTATCACTACTTTCGACTATAAAGTTGGACACACACAGTAGTGGTTAAATGGAAATAGCATCTACAGAAACAGTTATAAGCTGGCTGGCCAGAAAGTCAAAGTTAGCTACATGTGCTTTTAGCTTTTCAAGTACTGCATTGCTTCCCCTTTCTTAATTCCTACGGCTTTATGGAGAATTTCCTATGATCAGTTGACTGGGCATGAAGAAAATCTCAAGCCTAGTATATTGGCTTTTCTTGATAAGTTAGCACAAGCTAAAGTGGACTGCTGTGGTATTACAGCCCCGTTCAGTATGACCCTAAAATCTTCTCAGTAGGTCTATAGTGATTTCTGGCTAGTGACTAATAATCTGGCTGGGTCTTCAGTTTATATATAGACATTCTCTAAAAATAGGACCAGAACATGAGAATGTTCACATCTCAGATGATTACTCAATAAAAATTTTTCCCAAAATTATGCCATCTCCATGTAATTTATTATATTTTTTCTTTATATATCTGAACTTTGCTGCATTCAAGAATCTGCATTTCTTTCTTTTTCTTTTCCTTCCTTCCTTCCTTCTTTCCTTCCTTCTTTCCTTCCTTCCTTCCTTCCTTCCTTCCTTCCTTCGTTCTTTCCTTCCTTCCTTCCTTTTTTTCTTTCTTCTTTAGAGATAGGGTCACTGTGTTGCCCAGGCTGGCCACTGCACCTGGCTAAGAATCTATATTTCATGAGTCAGTCATTTTTATAGCAAATTTGTGGTAAAAATCGCTATTCACAGGTGCCAGTGGTCTATATATTTTATAGAAGCTATCAACAGCCCTAAATTCTCACTAACTTTCAATATCTAATCTCATTTTGTCTGGCTTATCCTAATTTTATCTAGAAAATTTACCAAACTTTGTGTTTCTATTCTAGTGTGTCACAATACACTAAAAACTACTTCAAATAATTGTATTTCAGCATATTTAATTGTTTCACCAAGTAGTTTTTGTGGTCTTACAATTTATACAATATTGCCTTAGGGTTTAGGGAATGGAAAGATGCAGGAGACAGAATCTTATCCTTAGAACATTAGTAATTATAGAAAGTGTCACCATTCACTCAGTAAAAGATTCTCTTAAAATTCTAAAATGTTTGAATCTGAAAAAAATGCTAAAGACTCATAGCTGGAATAACATTCTCTAGGGTACAAAAAAACAATATTAGCCTAAAGATAAACTAATGCTCATAGACTGCCTCCCCCACTAAACCACCTACATTCTGTTAAATATAGATACTAAACCAGAAAGTCATATTTAGATTAATTTGGAGTTCTTTATGTTTCTTACTGACAGCCTTATGAGCTGTTCAATTTCTCCTCTGAGAAGTTTGAATGGTGGTGTCTCTAAGAGCTTAAAATTTTAACTTTGTATTTCTATTTTGTTTAATAAGCACTTTTCATAAAACATCATTTCAACTATTAGTTTGAGAAAAGTAAGTTCTATTACAACATTTCACCTAATTTTGGAAGACTTTAAAAAAAAAAACTAGTCTCCAACAGGCAAGGGAATTATCATCTACTGCAACATTAACTAGAATGAAGTTAAAAATAGTAAAAACCTATTTCAAAAGTTGACATTTTCTTTACAATTCTTCCCAATGTTTTTCTTTCTTAACAATTTATGTTATAATTTTTTAAATCTTCACAAAAATGATCTAACTGCTGCACAGCTAGGTTATAATGACTGCACAGTTATGATTTCCAAGTATCTTGCTCTTTGTTCACTATATTTCTTTGCTCCTTGAGAAAAGGTTATTGTACAATAATTACACACCTTGTTATACCTTATTACTTTAGTATTTTACACTCTTCCCTGTTACCTTATTAGCAAAAAGGAAGGGATGTGACACAGGACTAATGGAAGTATTGACAAAAATAAGCCCTTAATAATTCCTGGCTCCAATCAGAAGCACCAATTATGATGAACATAATTAGATTAAATGAATAAAAAATATAGCTAATATATCCAACTACCTTCAGATTTCTTTCCTCTTCTTCTCCAGAATATAGATACTTTTAATGAAAAAGAGTTGAGAAGATTAGTGTTAAGCAGAGGGAAATGAAGAGGAAGGACTTCATTCCTTACTCCATATCTAAGTTCCTCACTATCTAAATTCTGGTTGCCATTCAAGCAGAAGATCATAGAATTAGCCTATACTATTCCTTGTTTCCCTCTCTATCTCCCAGTTTTTAGTTATTTTCTCTTCCTTAACTCATTGAGTTTAAGACCAACAGCTACAGGATATCATCTCAACCTCCACTATAATCGTTCAGGAGTTATTCGGTATTATTACGTCAGTCTCAGATGAGTCCTGGCACAATATTTCAGGCACTCAATAAGAGGACAAAACTTCACTCATTCAAATACTTATTGAATGCTCATTATGAACTAGGCCCTGGTCAAGTACTACAAATTAATTGGTGAGAAAGACGGATATAATCCATGCACTCATGAAGCTTATGGTCAAGAAGAGCTACATGCTGAACAAGAAATTAAGATGCAAATGTCATGAAGGAGAAGTATAGGGTAGAAGCATGTAATGAGGAACTAAATTACTCTGGGGTGGGACAAACTAACTTGTAGAAAGTGAGGAAAGGCATCCTGGTAGGAAATACAACTTTAAATTAATCACTGAAGCCCTGCAGAAGTTAGGGAAAATGTTTGAAAATGGGAAAAGGAAGTTGATGAAGATTAAAAACAATTCAGGAAGAGAAAACCTTTGCAGAAGTCTAGAAAAGGGAAACTGTATGCCACAGTCCATGAACTGAAAGAGAGTTAATATGACAGAGTGTTGAGAATACATGGGGCTTTCCTTAAAGGATTTCCTTGAATCTCTGTCCTAAGCCCACTTTTCTTTCATTTTATACTGTTTTTATTGGCTTCAATGGACCATCGCTTTTATTATGACCTATGAGGTCATAATTTTACAATTTTTTTTCTGAATGTCACACATTTCCTTTGAACTCTAGATTATTATATACTACAGTCTATTCAAGGTTTCCAATTAACTTCTTCAAAGGCACCCCAAATCCCACGTGTATAAAATCAGACTCATCCTCCTCCTCTGAAAATCAGTCCTCCTTCATTGGCCCCTGTCTTTCCATTATCTTGGCTTATAGAGAAGAAACAGGAGTAATTCTGGACAATTGTCTCCATCCTCCTCCTGGTGTAGGACTGCATGTTTCTGATCCCCACCCCCAATTCTTACGTTGAAACCCTAATCCCTCCCTATTATTGTGGGATTTGGAGCGGGAACTTTTGGGAAGTAGTTAGACTTAGATTAGGTCATGAGGGCAGGGCCTTCATGATGGGATTAAGGCCCTTATAAAAGAGAAAAAGGACAGGGGATCCATCTCTCTTGGTTCTGCCATATAAGGATACAGCAAGAAAGCAATAATTAACTTTCATAAATGAGAAAATACGCCCTTACCAGATTCAAATATGTTGGCACCTTAATCTTGAACTTTCCACACTTACCCAACCTCTGGAACTGTGTGAAATAAATTTTTGTTGTTTAAACCACCCAGTCTGTGGTTTTGTTATAGCAAGCCAAACGAAGATACTCCTTTACACATCCAATATGTAATCAAACGTCTTTATCTCCATCATCACCACCTTAGCCTACATAATTATCAACTTACCACTGGACTATTAAAGACATACTGCCCAGTTTTTCTCCATTCATTCTAGCTATGCAATATTTATTCTCCACACTGGAACAATAAAATAATTCACTACAGGCCGGGCACAGGGGCTCACACCTGTGGTCCCAGCACTTTGGGAGGCCAAGGTGGGTGGATCGCTTGAGATCAGGAGTTCAAGACCAGCCTGGCCAACATGGTGAAACCCCATCTCTATTAAACATACAAAAATTAGCTGGGCATGGTGAAGCACACTTGTAGTCCCAGCTACTCTGGAGGCTGAGGCACGAGAATTGCTTGAACCTGGGGGGACGGAGGTTGCAGAAAGCCAAGGTCGTGCCACTGCACTGCAGCCTGGGTGACAGCAACACTTCGTCTCAAAAAAATAATAATAATAATAATAATTTATGCGCTACAATATACATTTTCTGCTTCTGTTTAGGATGGAAAATACTAGAAAGAAAATATCTTCTAATCTTAAAAAACAAACAAACAAACAAAAACAGGATAATCTGCAAATTCCCATGATTTTTTTTTGAACCACATATTGAGCAAAGATCACAGAGTAAACCACTAACCTGAATCTAAGGAATACAGGTGCTTACAAAGAGAGCATGTGTTAACACAGAGCAATGGTAAAAATAATTCAGCTAAAAATTTTAAGAAATAGGAGAAAACTCAGCCAACATCATACTGAATGGGCAATACTGAATGGGCAGAAGCTGAAAGCATTCCCCTTGAGAACCAGAACAAGACAATGATGCCTACTCTCACCACTCCTATTTAATACAGTACTGAAAGTCCTGGTCAGAGCAATCAAGCTAGAGAAAGAAATAAAAGACATTCAAATAAGAAGAGAAGAAATCAAACTATCTCTGTTTGCAAATGACATGATTCTATACCTATAAAACCCCATAGTCTCTGTGCAACTGCTCCTAGGTCTGATAAACTACTTCAGCAAAGTTTCAGAATACAAAATTAATGTACAAAATCAGTGACATTTCTGTACACCAATAACGTCCAAGCTGAGAGCCAAATCAAGAATGCAATTTCATTCACAACAGTCAAAAAAGAATAAAATACCTAGGCATACAGCTACTCAGGGAGGTAAAAATATCTACAATGAGAATTATAAACTATCTATGAAAGAAATCAAAGATGACACAAACAAATGGAAAAATATCCCATGCTCATGGATAGGAATAATCAGTATTGTTATAACAGCCAAATGGCCCTCCAAAATTTATAGATTCAATGCTATTTCTATTAAACTACCAAAGACATTCTTGACAGAAATAGAAAAACCTCTTATAAAATACATATGAAACAAAAAGAGCACAAGTAACCAAAGCAATCTTAAGCAACAGAACAAAGCTGGAGACATCACTTTACCTGAGTTCAAACTAGACTAGAAAGCTACAGTAATTGAAGCAACATGGCACTTATACAAAAACAGACACATAAACCAATGGAACAGAATAGAAAGCCCAGAAATAATGCCACACCCCTAAACTATCTGATCTCTGACAAAGTTGACAAGAACAGGCAATGGGAAAAGGACTGCCTATTCAGCAAAAGTGCTGGGATAGCTAGCTAGCCATAGGCAGAATATTGAAACTGGACTCCTTCCATACACCATATACAAAAATCAACTCAAAATAGATTAAAGACTTAAATGTGAAACCTAAAGCTCTAAAACCCTGGAAAATAACCTAAGAAATACCATTCTGGATATAGGCCCTAGCAAAGATTTCATCACAAACATACCAAAGGCAGTTGCAACAAAAACAAAAATTGACAAATGGGACCTAATTAAACCAAAGAGCTTCTGCACAGCAAAATTAACTATCAACAGAGTAAACAGACAATCTACAGAATACAAGAAAATATTTGCAAACTATGCATCCGACAAAGGTCTAGTATCCAGAATCTTTAAGAAACTTAAAACAATTTTACAAGCAAAAACCAAACAATCCCATTAACAAGTGGGCAAAGAACATGAAAAGACACTTTTTCAAAAGAAGACATACATGTGGCCAACAAGTGTATGAAAAAATGCTTAGCATCACCAATAGTTAGAGAAATGCAAATCAAAACCACAGTGAGATACCATCTCATGGTGACAGAATAACTATTATTAAAAAGTCAGAAATTAACAGATGCTGGTGAAGTTGCAGAGAAAAGGAAAGGTTTATGCATTGCTGGTGGTAATGCAAATTATGCAGCTGGAAGAGAGTAACAGAAGCAAACCGCCTACCCCTGGAATAGGGGCAGGAATATATGCTGTGCCAAGAAGTAAGGCTGCAAAAGGACAGGAGCACTGAGAAGGCCACAAACCTTAATCCCAGGGACAGAGAGCACTTGCCATGAGACTTACTGAGAAAAACAGTGAATAACACCACACTGTCTCTTACCACCAGATTAACGGGTTTAGAGTAAGAAGTAACTACAGTGTAGTGGTTTAAGAGGGGCAAGAACATGAAGAGAGATCCTCTCAGAGTAACAGAACAAAACAGAGAGCTACAACTCAGGTTGGAACAGATGCTGAGAAAAACTGTCTAGCAAATCAACTCCCACTTAAATACAAAGTGATGTTGGAGGTATTTGAAGTCTGTGGTGCTCCTTATAATAACTGTAGCAGCAACGTATCTACATCTGGCTCAACTCAAAAAGTAGACTCAAAATCTCACACTAAAGACTTAGAACAAGGAAATACATACCTAGTTCCAGCCATAAAACCTCAGCCTCTGCTGTCCTAAATATGATGTATGCACATGTTTCAACTAAACACTGAAAGGCATACACAAAATCAAGGAAAGGCAATACAATAACAACAGACAAAGCAATATGTGATTTTAATCAGACTCAGGTATGACAAATGTTGGAACTATCATGACAGGTCACTTGAAATAACTATAGTTAATATTTTAAGTGCTCTAATGAAAAAGGTGGAAAACAAATAGGATGAGATAAATTATGTTAGCATAGACATATAAACTATAAGAAATGATCCAATGAAATGCTATAATTGTGTTTTGATACAATAAGAGAGATGAAGAATGTTCCCAATGAGTCCGTAAGTAGATTCAGTACAGACAAAGAAAGATCAGAGGTCTGAAGATAAATCAATTGAATTTATCTTAAATTAAACAGGAGGAAGTCGAATTATCTGTTTGCAAACAATGTGATTCTATATCTGAGAGAATAAAATATCTCACATATAGAGAGTCATGTCATTTGCAAATAGAGAGGAGTGGAGGGACAAAGAACAAAACATTCCATAACTTTAGCACAATATCAAATTGGAATCACAGAAAAACTACAGCGATGCAAACAGCAGAATTACTTGAGAAAATAATGCCTGAGAATTTCTAAAAATCAATGATAGACAGCAAACTGTAGACACAAAAACTCCAGGGAACAACACAAACAAAAAAATCTAGGCATATTCTATTTAAACTGTTGAAAACTAAAGACAGAATAAAATCTTGAACACAGAAGGGATTGGGGTGGAGAAGATACATTACCTACATAGAAACAAAAAATAAGAAAATAGAAGACTTCTCATCAGAAATTATACAAACTGGTAGAAAACAGAATGACAGCTTTAAAGTACTGAATGAAATATCATGTCAACTAAAAATTCTACAGCCAATGAAAATATTTTCAAAAAAAAAAAATGAACAATAAAGACATCATTAACTAAAAAACAAAACCTGAGAGAATTATTTGCCATTAGACCTCTTAATGAAGTTCTCTAGGCAAGACACATATAATAATTTTTTTCTACACAAAGAAATAAAGAGTGTTGGAAGTAAAATAAATATAGGTAAATATAAAATTTAATTTTTATTATTTTAATTCCCCTAAAATATCATAGACTGTCTAAAGCAAAAATAATGGCAATGTATTATGTGTTTATTGCATATGTAGAGGTAAAATGTATGACAAACATAGCACAAAGAATAGAGGGGATAAATTGGTAATATAAGGTTGTAAGGTCCTGAATCTACTTATGAACCAATATAATATTTTAAGGTAGAATGATGAATTAAAGATGTAGATTATAAAATCTAAAGAAATGACAAAAAATGTAGTTTGAAGAGTGTAAATAATAAGCCAATAGCGGAGAGAAATGGAATCACAAAAATTACCCAAGTAATCTAAAAGATGGCAAATAATAAGGGACAAAGCAAAGAACAGATGGAACAAATAGAAAGCTTGCTATATGGCAGATTTTAATTCAACCATATAATGATTATAATAAATGTAAATGGTGTAAACACACTAAGTAAATAACAGAGATAGATCAGATTTGATGAAAAAAAGTTCAACCCACTTTAAAGGCATGGATATATTAAAAATAAAAGGATGAAAAAGATATACCATGCAAACTCTACATAGCTATAATAATTATCAGACAAAGTGAACTTTAGAATAATAAATATTACCTGGAATTAATAGGGCCAGTTCATAATAATAAAGGAGTCAATTCTCTAGGAAGGTATAACAATCCAAATGTGTAATCATCCAAAAACATAGTTTCAAAATATATGAAGCAAAAATGGATTAAGCTGAAAAAAAAACAATAGACAAACCCACAGTTATGTTTGGAATCTTCAACATTTCTCTCTCAGTGATTGATGGAAAAAGAAGACAATGAGCGAATAAGGATACAGAAGACCTGAAAAGCACTATCAAGCATTATTAACGATTTGACATTTGTAGAACACTCTACCCAACAATAGCAGCATATGTGTTCAAAGACAGAATAGACTCTAGGTCATAAAACAAATTTAAACAGAGCATATTCTCTGATAGTAACAGAAATCGAAATAAAAGACAGATATCAATAAAAGATATTAATAGAAATCAGTAAGAGAAAGATATCTGGAAAATTCAAAGTAAAAGACAATTGAACAAAATACTTCTAAATAATCAGTGGGTCAAGGAGGAACTCTCAAGTCAAATAAAAAACCATTATCAACTGAAAGAAAATGAAAATAGAACATACCAACTTTGTGTGGTGCAGTGAAAACAATGCTTAGAGGAAAGCACAATCTTAAATTAAATCTTAAATTCTTATATTAGAAAAGAAGATAAGTCTCAAAACAGTAATCTAAGATTTACCTTAAGAAATTAGACAATGAAGAGCAAATTAAGCCAAAACAACCATAAAGAAGTAAATTAAATCACTGAGAAGAGAAATCAGTGAAATTGAAAATAGAAGCACAGGAAAAAATCAATGAAACCAAGAGCTAATTCTTTGGGGAAAAAAAAAAAAAAACTACTAAATTAATAAACCACTCACCAGCTTAACTAAGCAAAAATAGAGAAGACATAAATTGCCACTATGAGAAATTAAAAAAGAGAAGATCACTACAGACCCAAACGACATCAGAAAATAATAGAAGAATACTATGAATAACTATATACCCATAAGTTTGGCAACATAGACAAAATGGATCCATTTCTTAAATACACAAACTACAAAAACCTAGTGGAAAAGAAATACACAGACTAAACTGATAGTCACAAAGGAGTCAATTCTCTGGGAAGGTATAACAATTCAAATGTGTAATCACATAAAAACATAGTTTCAAAATATATGAAGCAAAAGTGGATAAACCTGAAAAAAATATAGACAAATCCACAATTATGTTTGGAATCTGTGTATTTAAAGCAAACCTATGTATATCAAAGCAATTAAGTTCTTAGTCAAGTACCTTCCAAACAGTAAAACTCCTGGCCCTGATGGTTTTTCTGGTAAATACTACCAATATTTCAAAAAGAAATTATACCAAATATACACAGCCACTTTCAGAAACTAGGAGGTTGGAACAGTTCATATATCATTTTAAGAGACCAGCATCCCTGGAAACCAAACAGGGCAAATATATTGCAAAAAACAAAAGTGTAGAACAACAAATTTCATGAACATCAATGCAAAAATATCTTTAACAAAATGCTAGCAAACCGAGACCAGCAATATATTAAAAAAGACAATATGTTGTACATACGTGCATTACCAAATGACTGTATTCAGGAAATTCATGGTCAGTTTGGTATTCAAAAATAAACCAGTGCAATTTGCTTTATTAAAAGACTGAATAATGAAAACAATACCAGCATCTTAATTGTAATGGTATTTGACAGAATTTGGCATCCATTATAAAATATCTTTTAAAATCTATAATAGAAAAGAATATCCTTACTATGATTAGGAGCCTCTACAAAATTCTTACAGCCAGCATAGTATTTAATGGTGAAATATAATGAAATGAAATATTCCCCTCCACTCCAAATCTGGAAGATAGCAAAGATACCTCTGTCACTACTTCTTTCCACCGTTGTGTTTGAAGCCCTAAACAGTGCAATAAGGTAAGAAAATTTTTTGGAAGAAGAAATAAAGCAATATTTATTGGAAGAAGAAATAAAGCATTTTTTTATAGCAGAGGCATAATTGTCTACACAGAAAAAATTCCCCCTCCTGATTCCAATAAATGTTTTTAGAACAAATAAGTGAATTTGGTAAGGTCACTGCCTACGAGGTCAATATGCAAAAGTCAATCATATTCCTTCACACTAGAAATGAACACTTGGAATTTAATTGGAATTCTCTTATTGCTGGTGGGCACGCACAATGGCATGGAAATCTGAAAAGTAATTTGTTTTAAGGTTAAACACACACTTAACTTACAACCCCTTTATCCAAGAGAAATAAAGACATTTTTCACATAAAAACCTATATGTGAATGTGTATAGCAGCTCTATTAATAATAATAGTAAACTAGAAGCAATCTAAAATATCCTTCAACAACTGAATGGATAAACTTTGGTATATTTATACAATGAAATACACCTCAGCAATACAAATGAACAGACTGTTGAAACATGCTACAACTTGAATAGATTTCAAAGGCATGATGCTGAGTGAAAGAAGCCAGATCCTAAAAGTTACATGCTGCATCAGATAATTTATATGACATTTGGAAAAAGACAAAATTATAAGGACAAAGAGCAAGCTAGTGGGAGACTAGCAGACTGTGGGAGTGGAGGGTGTATTTAACACAAAGAGGGAGGGGGGTGGAAAGAAATTTGGGATGTGATAAAAATGTTAATGTTTTGTTTCTCAAGTATGGTGGTGGATACATAACTACATTGCTCAAAACTCATGGAATTGTACACCACAGAGTGCATTCTACTCTATGTAAATTTTAAATGTCTTGAAATATTTTTATAGCTTCCTCCTATTTTTACAAGAACAAAAAAATCTTTAACATTAACTCAATGGCTCTATACCATCTGATTCCTCCTTACATCTCCATCCTAATTGTGTATCAGGGTAACCCTACTCTCAAAGCTCTTAATACATCCTTCTTTCACTCTTTGAATACACAATGCTTTCTCTTATTTGGAGATTTTGAGATATGGTTTACACTGTATCGAAATCTCTTCCCTCATCTAGCTTTCATGCTGTTATCTTAGTTGTTTTCTATTCTTCCTTCAGATTCCTGTGGAATTATTATTTTTTCAGAGAAGATTTCTCTCATCTTCCTCTATTACAAGTTTTGTATTTTCCAATCTCTTGTTCATAGAATTTACTTTCAATAGCATTAAATATTTTGTTAATGTTTTTCTTACCCACTAGTCCCAAGAATAGTACATGACATATAGCAGGTGCTAAATAAATGTTTTTCTTGATGGAATAGACATGTAAACACATTTTTCTCTAATTTACAAATAAAAACTATATAGTTATGTTGTACGACGTGATGTTTTCATATGGGAATATATGTATACATTGTGGAATGGCTAAATCAAGCTAATTAGGATAACCATTACCTCACATACTTATAATTATGTGGGAAGAATATTTAAAATCTATTCTTTTAGCAGTTTACAAGTATGTAGTACACTATTATTAGTTATTATGTACAAAAGATCTCTTGACCTTATTCCTCCTAACAGAAATTTTATATCCTTTGACCAACATTTCCCCAATTCCAGCCCCTGGTAACCACCATTCTACTCTCTGCTTCTACAGGTTCAACTTATTTAGATTCATATATAAGTGAGATCATGATGTATTTGTCTTTCTGTGCCTGGATTATTTCACTTAACCTAATGTCCTCTGGTTTCATTCATGCTGTTGCAAGTGAAAGGATTTTCTTCTTTTTTAAAGGGTATACAGTACTTCATTGTGTATATGTACCACATTTTCTTCATCCTTTCATCTGTTGATAGACACGAAGGTTGAGTCCATATCTTGGCTATTGTGAATAGTGTTGCAATAAGCATGGAAATGAAGGTATCTCTTTTAACATACTAATTTAATTTTCTTTGGATATATACTCAATAGTAGGGTTTCTGAATCATACAGTCATTTTATTTTTAATTTTTTGAGAAACCTCCATGTTTTTCATAATGGGTGTATGAGTTAACATTCCCACCAGCAGTGTGCAAGGGTTCCCTTTTCCCCACATTCTTGCCAACACTTGTTATTGTTAGTCTTTTTGATAAAAGCCATTCTAACAAGTGTGAGGTAATATCTCATTGTGGTTTTAACCTGCAATATCTGCTTAATGAGATAGGAAATACTGGAGAAGGCAGGATTTCTAGAATACAGAATACAAAGCTCTTCAGAGCATCTATCCAGAATGATCATTTAACTGCTGAAAATTACAAACAAAAAAAGTATAAGAACCTCTGGAGATTGTCATAACAACATAGAATGAATAGAGAAAAAAGTTATATAGGAAAATCTAATTACTTCTCAACAAGAAAAGCAAAAATCTTGGCATCTGAGCCATGGTTGCTATTTTAACACCCCTCTTCCAGTTCTGTGCTAGGAAAGCTCTACCCCAGGCATTCTACTTCAGCAAGTTGTAATCATGAAGATAGGACTCCTCACCCTTTCATCTGTTATTCTGGAGCTATGGTTTTACCCTGGAAGTGTCAGGCCAACAGTATTTCTCATGCTTCCAACCCTCAGCTCTGTGTTACAAAAGGTCTGTTTGAGGTAAGTATAATAGAGGACTAGGTCTCCTTTTCCCCACTCAGGCTCCACTTACAGGGTGGAAGTCCTTTTCCAGATGTGACAGGCTGAGAATACTGGATTCACATCTGCCCCTACCTAGCTTGCTTAGGTTTCATGCCACTAGGAAAACTAGAAGCAAGCTACTACCCCAGGGCCTATTCATGCCCATTCATACAGTGGGAGTGCATGCCTTCTCCCCCAAGTTCCAATGTAATGGCTCAAGGGTCTGCCCCAGTGGGAAAAGCAGGCTACTTTTGAAGGATACTTTAGGGTTCTGGTGCTCTGCCTGAAGGAACCAACTTTACTTAGAACAGAGCAAGGAGAATCCATACCTAAAGGCACTGCCAAACAATAAACGTCTTGGTAGTTCCATGATACCTGCAAGACAACAGAACAGCCAGAAGTTTAATAGACAAAATCAGGGAAAGAGACAATCAAGAAGAGCCCTTTGGGAAACACAGTCAATCCTGGATGTTAGGAAGATTGTGCACATGCATAAAGTTGCATCCACTCTGAATCAATCAGAGCAGAACATGGAGTAGATTTGAAAGTTTTCCCCAAGGCAAACACAATCCCAAAAACACACAGTGGAAACCTCACTGGTGAAAGTGGCTTAAGCACAATCTCTGATCAAACACTGACTGAAAAATAAATTAGTCTAGCCAAGGGGTGACTCCTAGGAAGCCAGAGTTAAAAAATAAAATCACACTCATTTCTGTCAGTCTGAGAAATTATGTATATGCCCCAGGCTGCACCCTTTCAGAAAGGATCAGAGTAAAAATCTGTAAGCTACTAGCCCCTAATTGAACATGGGTTAAAAAAATAATAATAAGGTAAACTCACTGAATTCTGTTAGCAGCCTCCAAGCCATAAATATATTCACAGTAAAAGCTTAAATTCTGACTGGCAAAGGGGACTTAATCACAACCTTTAACATATAAGCGACTTACGTTGACACCAGTGCAACCCTAGATGTGAAACTAAACATTTTGCTAGGGATAAAGATAGTCACTTTATAATGATAAAATATTATTTTTTCAAGAAGAAACAGCAATTATATAAACATACATGCATTTAACAACAAAGCTCCAAAATACATGAAGCAAAAACAATTGGAGGGACAAATAAAGAACTAAACAGGCTGGGGACGTTGGCTCACCCTGTAATCCCAGCACTTTGGGAGGCCAAGGCGGGCAGATCACCTGAGGTCAGGAGTTTGAGACCAGCCTGGCCAAAATGGTGAAACCCCGTCTCTACTAAAAATACAAAAGTTAGCTGGGCATGGGTGTGCATGCCTGTAATCCCAGCTACTCGGGAGGCTGAGGTGGGAGAATCGCTTGAACCCAGGAGGCAGAGGCTGCAGTGAGTAGAGATTGTGCCACTGAACTCCAGCCTGGGTGACAAAGCGAGACTTCGTCTCAAAAAAAGAAAAAGTAAAAATAAAAAGAAAAGAATTAAACAAAAACAGTTGAGGACTTCAATACTCCACTTTAAATAAAAATTAGAATAACTAGCACAGTGTATCGAAGTCTATGGAATGCAGCTACCACTGTGCTTAGAGGGAAATTTAAAACTTCAAATGCCCATAATAATCAAGAAGGAAGATCTTAAATGATATTGCAGTATTGTGCTTCCAGAAACAAAACAAGCAGAGCAAACACACCCAAAGAGAAGGAAATAAAATAAAGGATAGAGTGAAAACAAATGAAGTACAGAATAGAAGACTAACAGTGGATATCAAAAACCACCAAAACTTTGTATTTTAGAACAATCAGAAAAATCTGAAAACCTTTAGGTATGTTGAACCAGAAAAAAGAAAAGAGAAAATACTCAAATTAGTAAAATCAAGAATAACAAAAGGGACATCACTACAATCTCTACAAAAATAAACAGGATTATAAGAGAATATTGTGAACAACTGTATGCCAACAAACTAGATAACTTAGATTAAATAGACGAAGTCCTAAGAAGATATAGATGCTGAATTTAAATCAAGAAGAAAAGGAGAACCTGAATATACCTATGACAAGTAAACGGATTAAATTAGCAATCAAAAACTTTTCCCACAAAGAAAAGCCCAGGACCGAATGGTTTTGCTGGTAAATTCTATCAAACATTTAAAGAATGATTAATGCCAGTTCTTTACAGACTCTTCCGGAAAACAGACAGCAGGGAACACTTCTTAACTCTTTCAATAAACCTGTATTAACATGATACCAAAATCAGACAAAAACATCATGAGAAAACTATAAACAAGTATTTTTATGAATATAAACACAAAAATCCTTTAAAAAACACTAGCAAACCAATTCAACAATATATAAAAAGAATTATATTCCATGACTAAGTAGGATTTTTTTTGTAGGAATTCACGGTTGGTTTAATACATAAAAATCAATTGATGTACTACACCGTAACAATAGAATAAGGAACAATAACAACTAGTCATCTCAGTAGATGCTGAAAAAGCATTTGACAAAAGTCAACACTCTTCTACAATTGAAATCCTCAAGAAACTACAAATAGAAATCTTTTTAACCTGATAAAGGGCATATAAAAACAAAACACAGCTAACATCATACTTAATGATGACAAACTGAAACTTTCTCTTAAAATCTGGAACAAGACAAGAATGTCTGCTCTTAATACTTCTATCCAATATTGTGCTGTAGGCTCCATGCAGGGCCAATAGGTAAGAAAAAGAAATAAAAGGAATCAGATCAGAAAGAAAGTAAAACAATGTCTCTTTGCAGGTGACATAGTCTTATATATAGAAAATCCTGAGGAATTTAATAGAAGACTATTAGGAATAATAAACAAATTTACAAGATCAACATGTAAAAATCAATTGCTTCTCTTATACTCTAGAAATTCACATTTCAAACATGAAATTTTTAAAAATTCCATTTACAATAGCATCGAAAAGAATAAAATACTTAAGTATAAATTTTTAAAATGTATAAGACTTGTATAACTTAAACAATTTTTTATTCTTCATTTTTATGGATACATAGTAGGTGTATATATTTATGGGGTACATGAGATGTTTTGATACAGGAATGCAAGGTAAAATAAGCACATCATGGAGAATAGAGTACCTGTCTTCTCAAGCATTTATCCTTTGCGTTACAAACAATCCAATTACACTCTCTAAAGTTATTTTAAAATGTACAGTTGTTATTGACTACAGTCACCCTATTGTGCTATTAAATAGTAGATCTTATTCATTCTTTCTAACAATTTTTTTTGTACCCATGAACCATCCCCATCTGTCCCTGAGCCCTCCACTACCCTTCCTAGCCTCTGGTAACCATCCTTCTACTCTCTATTACCGTTGCTTCTATTGTTTTGAATGTTAAATCCCACAAATAAGTGAAAACATGCAATGTGTGTCTTTCTGTGCCTGGTTTATTCCTTAAAAATGTTTTTGAAAGAAATTTAAAGAAAATATAATAAATGGAAAGACATCTCTAAGTCTATTTACAGATAGACATCTCAGACATCTGTAAGTCTATCTACAGATTCCATGTAATCCCTATCATAATCCCAGCTCATTTTTTTGTAGTAATAAACAGCATGATCCCAGAATTCATATAAACCTACAAAGAACCCAGAATTGCCAAAGCAGACTTAAAAATGAAGCACAAAATTGGATAACTCACACTTCCTGATTTCAAAACTTACTACAAGCTACAATAATCAAAATAGTATGCTACTGGCTTAATGACAGAAATATAAGCCAATGGAATAGAATATAAAGCCTAGAAATTAGCCTTTGCATACACAGTTAATTGATTTTTGATATGGGTGTCAACACCATCAATGCAAAAAGGACAGACTTTTCAACGAATGTTGCTGAGAAAACTGGATATCCACATGCCAAAGAATTAATTTCGGCCGGGCGCGGTGGCTCAAGCCTGTAATCCCAGCACTTTGGGAGGCCAAGACGGGCGGATCACGAGGTCAGGAGATCGAGACCATCCTGGCCTACACGGTGAAACCCCGTCTCTATTAAAAAATACAAAAAACTAGCCGGGCGAGATGGCGGGCGCCTGTAGTCCCAGCTGCTCGGGAGGCTGAGGCAGGAGAATGGCGTAAACCCGGGAGGCGGAGCTTGCAGTGAGCCGAGATCGCGCCACTGCACTTCAGCCTGGGCGACAGAGCGAGACTCCGTCTCAAAAAAAAAAAAAAAAAAAAAAAAATTTAATTTCAATGCCTACCTCATACCATACATTATTCCAAACTCAAAATGAACCATAGACCTAAATGTAAGCTAAAACTACAAAACTCAAACAAAAGAGCTAAGTATGCCCATTAACAAATGAATGGATAAAGAAAATGTGGTACATATACTCAATGGAGTACTATTCAGTCATAAAAAAAAGAATGAGGTCCAGTCATTTTCAACAACATGGATGGAACTGAAGATCACTATGTTAAGTGAAATAAGCCAGGCACAGAAAGACAAAGATTGCATATTCTCACTTATTTGTGGGATCTGAAAGTTAAAACAATTGAACTCATGGTCATAGAGAGTAGAAGGATGGTTACCAAAGGCTGGGAAGAGTAGTGGTAGGTTGTGGGGAGGTGAGGGTAGTTAATGGGTACAAAAAAAAAAAATAGAAAGAATGAGTAAGACTTACTTTTTTTTTGCCTTTTTTTTTTTTTTTTTTTT
>NW_012119044.1:1827738-1830991 GCF_000951035.1 Colobus angolensis palliatus | reverse complement strand
CCTTCCTCCTTTCCTCCCTTCCTCCCTTCCTCCCTTCCTCCCTTCCTTCCTTCCTTCCTTCCTTTCTTCCTTCCTTCCATAAGGTATTTCTTTGTCACCCAGGATAGAGGCTGGAATGCAGTGTTACAATTATGGCTCACCACAGCCTTGAACTGCTGGGCTCCAGTGAGCCTCCCTCACAGCTGCAACTACAGGTGCACGCCACCATGCCCAGCTAATATTTTATTTTTGACATTTTTTAGAGACAGTGTCCCGCTATGTTACTGGTCTCAAAGGTCTCAAAGGAATTTGAGACAGGCTGATCTCAAATTCCTGACCTCAAAGGAGCCTCCCACCTCAGTCTCCAGAGTAGCTGGGATTACAGACATGCCACTGTACCTGGCTCTAAATTTCTGTTAATACAAATATTTTAAAACAAATAAAGGGCCCAAAATTTGAATATATATATTTCCAAAGCAAATATCCAAATGACCAATAAGCACATAAAAGGATGTTCAACGTCAGTCATTAATAAAATGCAAATCAAAACCACAGTGAGATTCTACCTCACAACAACTAGGACAGCTATAATAAAAAATACAAACAAGTATTTTTGTAACAAGTGTTGGCAAAGATGGGAAGGGCTTGAAACCCTCACACATCACTGGTAGGGATGTAAAATGATTCTGCCACTGTGCAAAAGAGTTTGGCAAGGATAACATATTAAACAGAGTTACCATATGACCATGACTCGAATGTCCTACTCAATCCCATCTAATGAGTCAATTTCCCTATATTTACCCAAGAGAAATGAAAACATATATCCACACACAAAAAAATTGTACACAAATTTTCATAGCAGCATTATTCATAATAGCCAAAAGGTAGAGACAACCCAAGTTTTCACCAACTACTGAACAGATAAACAAAATGTGTCATGTCCAAATAAAGAAATATTATTCAACCACAAAAGTAAATGAAGTACTGATAAGTATTACAACATGGATGGATCTTTTAAAAATCATCCTAAGTAAAAGAAGCCTATCACAAAAGATCAAACATTGTATGATTCCACTTATATAAAATGACTAGAATAGACAAATCTGTATGGAGACAGAAAGTAGATTAGTGGTTTCCTGAGGCTAGGAGGCTACGGGTAGGAAGTGATTGATAATTGATTTCTTTCGAGGAAGAAGAAAGTGTAAAATTAGATTGTGATGATGGTTGCACAATGCTGTGCACTTACTAAAAAGCAATGAGTTGTATATTTCGGTGGATGAATTGCATAATATGTGAATTATATCTCAATAAAGCTATTAAAAATATTGAAAGAGTAGCGATTCCTTTGACATCCAAGGGAAGATACAAAGTTCCTGGCTGGAAATACTAATCTGATAGGCATTTGCACACGGAAAGAGATATGAACTCGCAGAGGGAGGCAAGGAGGTCAAAATAAGGGCTCAGTTGACTTTCTTCACTTTACTAATTCATCAAAGGGAATTTTCTTTCAACCCTTGAAAAAACTCAAAGTAAGAACTCAATACCATCTAATGAGTACATTTTTATTGTATTTATAATCATCACAGTTGCTACTGCAAGTGCATTGTGAATAGCTCACTTTTCTATGGGTTTTGCGATTTCAGTTGGCTTTGAAAGTGTCTTAATGGTATTATAAAGCTGGGCAGGGTTATTAGCCCATTTACAGACAATGTGCCTGGTTGAGGAGTAGAGGAAAGAAAAGCAGAAGAGAGAAGAGGGGGAGCAATAGAAATAGTAACAACTTAATAACTCCACTAACATTCTTTATTAGGATGTTCTATGCTTTGGCAGCCACCTGATGAGTGAGATATTTGGTAGCTGGTGCTGGGGCATGGGGAAAATGAAATCAACCAAATCTCTAGTAACTCTGGTGACCAAATTTCAAACAATATCCATTTTTTCATTTATGACAATTTACAAATGTGTAACTGTATTTAAGAGGGTAATTAGACATTAAATAATTTTTGTAATAATAGAGAAGCTAGCATTTCACTTTCATTTATGGAATATTTTTTCTCAAAGACACTTTTCAAGAGCAATGAATGCATCTGAAATGCCAGCTGAGCAACAGTGTAGAAGGTTCTCACAGTCACGCTTCCCTCTGAGTGGAAATGATGAAGACCTTTCTAATAGAATTTCAATTATGTTTAATTAACTTGGCTGGAGAGTACAAGTAGAATTCAAATGAAATCTAGCAAAGTTGTTTAGGTATGTGTTCAAAAAAGCAGCTCATAATTAAAAAGAGGACACCCACAAGACTGGGGACAGGTGAGACAGCTTAAAAAGTTAACTACTAACGTCATTGTTGTGGAACATACCACAATTTCAAAGAAATAGCCATGTCTAGTTACTGTGGAGGTACTCTTCACATTCTAGCTTTATGTTTTTCTTTCCTATCCTCACCCAGCTTCCCTACAAAGTGGGTAGAGATTGTGTGGAAGCACCCTAGCATATATTAATACTTAAGTCTGATATTCAGTAAGAGATTACACAGTAATAGCATATCAGAATTTATATAAGAGGTTGACAAATGGTGATTTTTGAAACACATTGTATTTGATAATTTTATATTGGGAAAAAAACTATTGTTCCTGTAAAACAAGAAAACTATATAGAATAAGAGTTATCAGCCAGGTGTAGTGGCTCACACCTGTAATCCCAGCACTTTGGGAGGCCAAGGTGTGTGGAGTACTCAAGGTCAGGAGTTCGAGACCAGCCTGGCCAACATAGTGAAACACCATCTTGCTAAAAATACAAAAATTAGCCAGGTATGGTGGTGCATACCTGTGATCCCAGCTACTCAGGAGGCTAAGGCAGGGGGAATCGCTTGAATCTGGGAGGCAGAGGTTGCAGTGAGCCAAGATCATCAGGTCATTGCACCCCAGCCTGGGTGACAGAGCGAGACTCTGTCCCCCCCCCAAAAAAAAAAAAAAAGAATAAAACTTATCAATATCTTACTGATCAGAAGGCACATTTGGACTCTTTTACAAAGAAAATACTCTTAAAGTATTGGCAGGTGTGTGTATGCAAAGTGCAGTTTTATCTAAAGGTGAAAATGTCTTTAAAGGTTCAGAAACTTTGCTTAAAATAAATTCTTAATTTATCAATATTGTAAGTTTGAATTTTCAGAGGCTTTAAATGAATTCTTAATTTATCAATATTGTAAGTTTGAATTTTCAGTGGTCTCTTTCTTCAAGCACATATATGCATAAGACATATATGTGCCCATAAACAC
>NW_012119044.1:1764156-1827423 GCF_000951035.1 Colobus angolensis palliatus | reverse complement strand
CACCACAGCTGGCTAATTTTGTATTTTTAGTAGAGACAGGGTTTCTCTATGTAGGTCAGACTGGTCTCGAACTCCCAACCTCAGGTGATCCACCTGCCTCAGTCTCCCAAAGTGCTGGGATTACAGGCGTGAGCCACCATGTACAGTAACTTCTGTGTTTTTAATGTAAAATATTTCCTACAGTATATGTTATAGTATTATGATTATTTAAGAATATGTTAGACAAATCCTTTCTACTCCTTTCTTTTAGGCAGCATATCTGGTTATAAGGAGATTTTTCCAGATTAGATCATGAATCAAAAAAAAAAAAAATGTGAGTCTCTGTTCAAATTAAACTGCATATATCTGGTCAGAGTAACACCTGAAATAATCAGACAGGTGAGACTCTACTTATGGAAGAAACTCTAGGGAAAATATGCCTATGACCTTGATATGATTTTGACTACGTGTCCCCACCCAAATCTCATATTGAATTGTACTCCTATAATTCCCACGTGTTGTGGGAGGGACCCAGTGGGAGATAATTTAAATCATGGGGACAGTTTCCCCCATACTGTTCTCATGGTAGTGAATAAGTCTCACATGATCTGATGGTTTTATCAGGGGTTTCTGCTTTTGCATCTTCCTCTCTTCTCTTGCCACCACCACGTAAGAAGTGCCTTTCACTTCCTGCCATGATTCTGAAGTCTCCCCAGCCATGTGGAACTGTAAGTCCAATTAAACCTATTTTCTTCCCAGTCTCAGGTATGTCTTTATCAGCAGTGTGGAAACTAATACAGTTGAGAACTAATACAGACCTCAACCATGGCTAATAGCTCTCCTGTGTAAAATTTCTCCTTATACTTAAAAGGAATCATTGCTGATATACTGCATCTACAACACATTTTTTTCTCTTTTCTAGAAGACAGACAATTATTAATTGGCCACCATCCTTCAAATACCATTTTCATTTCTTCTCACAGTTTATTAAAATTTTTAGAATTAAATAAATGCAAAAAAAAAATTAAAACCTCATTGGCTTTGGGAAAACACCAGACGGGGCTTCAAAACAAGGTTCCTCATGTATTGGATGTGTAAATTAATATTATTCAATATTGGTCTCTTGGCTATAAAAGGGTGTAGTCATATCTATCTCATAGGGTTACTGTAAGGTTTAAATGAGACAAAGCAAATAAGTGATATATCATAGACATTCAGCAAATGATATCTCTTATCATAGCATGGATGAAAATTGGTAGAGTTTGCAGATTCTGTTTCCTCTCTTCTCATAAGTGGGAAAGTGAAAACCACAAAGTCAGGCAACAATTCTAAAGTCATCCAGCATATTGATGACAGTATGAGAATCTAGGTCTCCTGACTTTCTCCTTCACCAGCCTCCAAGGGCTTCTAATTTCACACAGGAAAAATTCCAAATTCCTTAACAAGTCGTAAGGCTCTTAAGTGAGCTCTGCCTATCTACCTGTCCAGGCTCACTTCCTATCGTGTAGCCCTTCATCCCTATACCCCAGATTGCAGAATTGTTCTAAAGTCTCAAGGGATTTCAAAATCTCGCCAGACTCCCAGACCTCCTGTGCTGTACTGGGTGACCCTTCCACTAGAAACTCTTCCTGATCATCATCCTCCTCCAGATGGAACTGTCCACTCCCTCTTGCATACTTAACTACACTGTGTTCTTTTTCTTTTTAATCTCATAGCACTGTGACTGCACTGCAGTGGCTTGTTTTGATGTCTGAATCTGTCTATTAGAACACAAGCTCCTGTGGAAAGCACTATAGTGGGTAGCACTTCTGTTTCTGCTTCTGATATAATCTCAACGGAGAAATGAAATGTAGGGCAGTTGGGAAGTGATTACTTTTGGCGTGAATATTCGAAAACAGCTGGGAGTGTTCCAATAAGGTCCTCTGAACAAATATGTATCTCCAAACATCATGGGAGGTAGGGGACTGTGTCAGTTATTCAAATAAATGTTGGAGTGGAGTCAGATGATAAATATTTACTCTCTTAGGAATAAAATGATTCCATGTGTATATTATGCTCAACTGGGGATTTCATCTACTATTTGTTTACTTTTCATCATTTTCGTACTTATTCTAATTGTTAATACTTTACTTTCATCTTTAATAAACACAGTGTTTTAAAACTCTTCTTGGGTCTGTAATTGAAAAAAATACACTTATTACTTAGCAACCTACACAGAAGCAAACTCTAAAACTCTGACCTATTATATATATCTCAGACCTAGTTGGTAACTGATACACACAAGCTTTTTTATCCTCAGGAAAGTCTCATTATTCTTCCAATTCCTCTCTCTCTCCCCACACATATACACAGCCTTGTTCAGTATCTCTCTCCTCCCTCTCTTGTAGTACTTCTCGGCTGCCACAGAGTGAGTGACAGAAAAAAGGGGGAAAAAAAACTAACAAAGACCAAAAGAAAGTACAGTGTGACAAGAGATGCAAAAAAGCAAAAAGGAAAACTTTAAGCAAAAATGAAATATGAGTGAGTGAGCGGCAGGGCTAAATTATGAGATAGTGTCATAGATTCAAAAACTTCAAAAACAAAGACCAAAATAATATAAAGGTTTGGCTGTGAATTAAATGAGGAAGGAAAATCAAGGATGTGTCAAAATACATAAAAATGCCTTTTCTCTTCAACAGGCAGATGGCTACACACATCCATAGCCTCTGCTCTAAGCCTTTATAATGTATTTGAGTTTGTCTGTATGTATATATGTATGTACACAATTGTGCCTAATTTTCTGATAATTTTTACTTTCTCAAAAAGAGTGAATTTAGGAAATCAAACATTCCCAAAGAAGTATCATGTGCAGATATTTTTTTCACGGAGTAATTATTATCAGATCTTCACTCAGGACCCAAATGAAGCAAACTAATAATTTGTGACCCTTTCAAAACACTCTTTAAGCAATATTCATTCAAATGTATTCAGTAAAGATGGAGAGGTACCAATTTTCTATTAATAAATATTGAATTCACATATACATTGCTTACTAATATATTGCAGTGACTGAAGTAAAAAGGCAAAATGTTTTCTAATTTTTGAGGTTTACATTTCAACCCCAAATTTATTTTCTAAACCAGGTATGTTTCAGGAAGCAGCATAGTAAAGTGTTTAAAATTTAAGTAATAGAAAAATCACTTGTTCTCAGTAAATAGCACTGTGCAACCACAATTGTGTTTCAGAATTTTAGCTGCTAGTTACTGCCAAGTTCAGGTGACTGTCTACTAGTTAGTTTCAGAGTTGGCTGGCAAAGACTTGAGTGTTGAGGTTTCTTTTTTGTTTTTAATTTTCATTCAGGGCAGCACCACTTTGGCGGGAGCAGGACCAATATTCATTTTGCCAATAATATAAGGAATTGCTTGTGGAAACCTGAGTTTTTTTGGCACCGCATATTTGATTTATTCCACTGAAGTTTTAGCGCCCTTACAGATTAGCACCCCTGGTGAGAACCAGCTGGCCCTGAATCCAGCTTGTCCCTCACTCAGAGAGCACTTGCTATTCAACATTGTGCTGGACTTCTTAGCACACTAGACAAGAAATAAGAGGTGTAAGGATCGGAAAGGAATAAACTAAATTGTCAGTGTTCTCAGATGCTATAAGTTTCTAAAGAAAAAAAGGCCAAGTGAATCTATGAGAACAAATGCAAAGTTTAGCAAGCTTGGAGGATTAATGGTGTTCCTACACCTCATTAACAAACAAGTATAAAAATTAATCACATAAGATGTTTAGATTCAAAAGCTGTAATGCACTTAGGAATAAGTTTAACAAAATATATATAAGACCTTCATGTAGAAAGTTAGAATATTTATTTAAAAACGTGAAAGAAGATTCACCTAAATAAAGTGGCTCATGAATGATGATGTGAATATTCAATATTTTAACAGTGTAAGTCATCTCCAAATTAATCTGTACAGTTAATACAATCCCCAATGTTTTGAATGGGAGTTTACTGATTGGAAAATTCTGATGGGCTAATAAAGGCTCAAGAAGAGCCAGTAATTTAAAAGAAACTAAGAATAAGAAGTTGGCACTAAGAGGCATAAAAATATAGTATAAAACTCTGGTAATTAAAACTATGTGGCATTGCAGTAGATATTAGAAAAAAAGATAATTAGACTATATTAAAGGGCTGTGGAAGAGCCCCAAGTGTGGAAGGGAATATGGTTTACAATAAGAGGAAAAGGACAGAATACCCAATGGATAGTGAAATTGTGCAGAGTTAACTGTGATTGTAGAAAATTAAAATTATATTTTTATCTTCCAATCCTCAGAAATACATTCTAGATGGATGAAAGTATAAATGGGAAAAGAAAAACTTTAAAACATTCAGAAGAAAATGCAAAGACTTTGTTTATGACTTCAGCATAGAGAATAACTTTTGAAAAAGGCATTAAGAAGCAAATTGTAATGACATTACAATAAAAGTTACTTTATGACACACATACACAGAGACACATAAAACCCACAGACTGAAAGAAGATAAATACAGTCCATTCAACCAACAAAATTGGTGTTCAGAATAAATAAATAAATGACTACAAAACATAAGGAAAAAAGTAATCCGCCAAAGAGGAAAATTGGCAAAGGATATGACTATTTAATTCACAGGAGGAAAAAAATCATAAGCCCAATAAACATTTGGAAGGCCTGCAGCTTCAGTGTTCAGCAGGTGAAATGGGTGGTGTGGATTGACTCACTCTATATCCATTCTTCCCTTCTTAATTGGAGAGGGAGAGAAAAATAAAAACACATTTCTAGACTTTCCAGCTGTGAGGATTCTAGATAGCGATTAGGTCCTGTCTATAAGGTAGACTCAAGAGAAATTCACAAGACAAAGTGAAAAGGAAGCCATTTTCCCAGTCCATTTCAGCTGTTGTCCCAGGCAACCTGGGTGGAAAGAAACGTGATCTTGCCTGCAACAGGGTTCAAATGTCCATTCTGCAGCTACCTGTGCTTTGAGAAGTATTTGCAGCTGATGCGGCAGTAGGAGGAATTTCTTGACTATGGCTTTCTGGTCACTGGTTGGCAGCTATCAAGCATGTGATTTCAACTCATGATATCCAGCAATAGCCTCAGAACTGGTAATTCTTCCAGAAGGGCAGTTCTGCTTTGCTCTGAAATTACTCCTGAAGAGCTAGCCTGAAGGCTGACCTTCAACTCTTCCAATAATTTTGTAAGCTCTCAATTTCTGTCTGAAATCCCTTCCTAATCAGTATACCTAGAAAGTCTTCTTTTTTTTTTCTGCACTGAACATTGATTGATACAACAGATACATGTAAATTAAAATTATGCTCATTTCACAGCCCTCCTATAGACAAAAATTTTCATTTCTGATACTAACCAAGCATTGCCGAGGAGAGCAGGGAGTAGTAGTCAGTGAGAAAGCTATCAATTAAAATTTTTAACATCAAAAAGATAGGAAACAGGTAATATAACCTACTGATTAAGGACATAGTTTCAGATCCAGATAAGCAACAGTTCAAATCATAGCTCTCCTAGTTACCTTGGAAAGTCCCTTTATCCAAATTTCAGTGTCCTCAGCTCTAATATGTATAATAGAAAAAAAAACAAAAAACCCTTAGTAAGAGAATTAAATGCAATAATGAATAGTGCTTATTGTGTCTAAAACTATCAGACTATAATTCTAAAAAGTGAAACTGACAAAAATACAAAATACATGGGAAACCAAAGTGAAATTCCAGAAAATGATAAAACCTCTGGATATATTAGAACTTTGGAGGAAATGAGCAATTCACGTCTCCTGGAGTTTTCAGATTGTGCTGAAGAATGAGATTACCCATTCTTTTTAAATATAATTTATTGTTTTATTTCCCCACTGATCTATTTTTCCCCACTGATCTGTTTTATTTCCCCACTGATCTACTTGCTATAACTATCACTCTCAAATTGTCTCCCTCAGTTTATTTCACTCCAGGCTTTCTGTCTCAATGTCAAGCTGTGGACACTGCCACTGACCTTCATGGGATGATGGGTGCCCTACTGAGCCCCGCTCTGCTCTGCGGTGATGGCCCCACTCTGACCATGGAGAAGAAGCAGTGATCTTAAAGTTTCCCAGAATATAACTCAGACCAAAGGGAGAATGCAAACAAGGCTTGCTGCAGGCTTGTGAAAAAGGATAATACACCAAATATCTTAAAAGTGCTTTAAGTTATGTCTCTTCTTAGAACTCCCATATTGAAAGCAAAAATCAGAGCCCTTGTGTTCCAGTGACAGTCGCTACACAGCAGTGATCAGCTGCTCTCTGACCACCAGGTTCTCCAGTTATCTCCAAACGGTAACATGTGGCCCAATCTCTTTTGGCCTACAGAAAAATGGAGATTTACTTCAGATCTTGCTCCAGGACAACTGTGGAACATTTTCATTTGCTTCAGGGAAAATTCTATACCTCAACATGAGTTTTGATGCCCCAAAATCTCTTAATAATTAAGTACAATGTTTTACACTGATAAGTTTTCTGATGTTGAACTACCTTTGCTTTCCAGAGATAAGCCAAAATTTGATCATGATGCATTATTCCTGTAATGAACTACTGCATTAATTTAACATATATAATTTTACATTTAGCTTTCTAGAGGAAATTATCCCTCAGCTGGCCTTTTCTGTGAAGTTTTTGTCTGGTTTTGTATCTGAACAACGCTAACTTCAAAAAGTTAGTTCTATAACATGGCATCATTTTTAATATTCTGAAACAGATATAAAAAGTAGGAATTCCTGTTTCTTGATGATTTAGTGGACGTCTTCTGTAAAATCACCTTTGCCTTATATCTTTTTCTTTAAATTTCTGTGGATACATAGTAGGTGTATATGTTTATGGGGGTACATTAGATGCATTGATGCAGACATGCAGTAAGCAATAATCATATCATGGAAAATGGGGTATCCATCCCCTGAAGCATTTATCCTTTGTATTACTTTTTTAGTTATTTTTAAATGCACAATTAAGTTATTATTGACTATAATTACCCTATTGTGCTATCAAACACTAGGTCTTATTCATACTTTCTTTTCCAAAACCACATTCCCCAACTGCCCTTCCCAGCCTTTGGTAACCATCCTTCTACTTTCTATCTCCATGAGTTCAATTGTTTTGATTTCTAGCACCCACAAATAAGTGACAATATGCAAAGTTTGTCTTTTTGTGTCTGACTAATTTCACGTAACATAATGACTTCTAGTTCCATCCATGTTGTTGCAAATGACCGGATCTCATTTTTTTATGGCTAAATAGCACACCATTATGTATATGTACTACATTTTCTTTATCCAATCTTCTGTTTATGGACATTTAGGTTTATTCCAAATCTTGGCTATGGTGAATAGCGCTGCAACAAACATGGGAGGGCAGATATCTCTTCAATATCCTGATTTCCTTTCTTTTGGATACATACCCAGCAGTGGGATTGTTGGATCATATGGTAGCTCTATTTTTAGTTTTTTGAGGAACCTCCAAATTGTTCGCCACAGGGGTTGTACTAATTTACATTACTACAAACAGTATATGAGGGTTCTCTTTTCTCCACATCCTCACCAGCATTTGTTATTGCTTGCCTTTTGGATAAAAGCCATTTTTCCTGGGGTGAGATGGTATCTCATTGTAGTTCTGATTTGCATTTGTCTCATGGTCAGTTGTGTTGAGCACTTTTTCATATACCTGTTTGCCATCTGTATGTCTTCACAAATTGAGAAATGTCTACTCAAATTTTTTGCCCATTTTTAATCGGATTATTAGGTTTTTTTTTCCTATAGAGTTGTTTGAGCTTCTTACATATTTTGGTTATTAATTCCTTCTCTGATGGGTATTTTGCAAATATTTTCTCCCATTTTGTGGGTTGTCTCTGCACTTCGTTGACTGTTTCCTTTGAAGTGCAGAAGCTTTTAAACTTGTTGTGAATTAGTCCATTTTTGCTTTCGTTGCTTGAGCTTGGGGGGTATTACTTATGATATTTTTGCCCAGACCAACGTCCTAGAGAGTTTCCCCACTGTTTTATTGCAATAGTTTCATAGTTCGACATCTTAGATTTAAGTCTTTAATCTGCTTTGCTTTGATTTGATTTTTATATATGGCAAGAGTTAGGGGTCTAGTTTCATTCTTTTGCATATGGATATCCAGTTTTCCCAGCGCCATTTATTGAAGAGACTTTCCTTTGCCCAATGTCTGTTCTTGGTAGCTTTGTCAAAAATGAGTTCACCGTAGGTGTGTGGATTTGTTTCTGGGTTCTCTAGTCTGTTCATTGATCTATGTGTCTGTTACCTTTGCATTACATCTGTTGCAGGATGATGACATCACCATTTTACTTTCTCTTACTGTAATTGGTTCATTCAAGACTTTTTAAAATTAATTTATGTCTCCCTATTTTTTTCATTTTATCTAGATTCCTTTTCCATTTCTGACGTTATTATTGCTTTCTGCTCTTGATTAGTTTTTCCAGAGTCTTGTGTACTTTGTTAGTTTTTGTAAAGAAAATTTTTTTGGATGTATTGATTACCATAATTGGCTTTTGTGTTTTATTTCATTATTTCTGTCTTATATTTACCTCATCTTTCATTTGAATTTATTTTATTTTCCTTCTAGCAGCTTCGGGAGTTGAACATGTAACTTGTTTATTTTTAATATTTTTAATTTATTAAGAAGGTTTGTATATGGTGTTTCTATGGTCATTCAATTGTAAATGTTTATAATTTCTATTTAGGGTTTCTTTTTAATCAATAATTTATGTATAAATGTGCTTTTTAGTTTCCAGATGGGGTGGGTTATTGGTTAATGAGTTTTCTGCAAAAAGAAAAGAAGTTGTACACATTACTTTCTACCCAAACAATAATTCTTTTGGTTATACAGCTTGTAGTGTAATTTGGTCATATGATATTCCATAATGCCAGTGATTCATAATTTATGTAATCTTCCTCTTCGTGTTTGATTTTTAGCTTGGTTTTAATTTTTTCTTGTTAAAGTTAATGCTTTAATAACTTCAAGCATAATGGGTTTTTTTCCCTTCTGGAGAAAATGGAGCTCGGTATTGGTAAGAGAAACCTGAAAATCTGGGGCTTCACTAGGGAAAAGATTTAGGAGAGTATCCTAATGCAGAATTAAATGTGGGGAAGGAATGCTGTCAGTACCACTAAAGGGATAATTTTCTGTTGCAAATAAGAGGAAATTCAAGGAATTAAGTATGGATGAATATCATTAAATTTAGTAAGCTATAATGACACGTAAGCCATGAAGAGAAATCAAGATATATTTTAAATACAACACAGTGCATTATACAATACAGTATTCATAGTAGTCATGCCCAAGAAAATTGCTTTCTATGTCTCTTGGATTTTGAACGGGTCCTTGAGTAATCAGTTGTTGTTTTTATCTGGGCCACAGCATTTAGGTTTATTTTCCCAAGCATTTCACATCTCATTTGTAATTTCAAAAGCACATGAGGCATGGATGTGCAAAAAGTGCAGGACATGACAGACAAGAATCTTGCCACCAGTAAAGATCTCTTCCACCCTTGCCATTTTCAAGGACTTGCAGAGAGAAAGCGCTTTCCTCTTCCTCAGGACATTTCCATTTCCTCCAACTCCCCTGCTTGGATGTTTCTATTTCTAAGTTTAATTGGTTTTTATTTATTTACTTATTTATTTTAATATTCAGATCTTTACAACAAAACAATGTTGTGCTCTTCTTTTTGATGGGAAGATGCTTTATTCTTTCTAAACAGCAGCCCAAAAGCCAAAATGCATGTTACCTTTTCTTGACCCTTAGCAATGCCTTGTGACATACTCATCAAGAAGCCACTACCATGTCACCTTTCTGAGTGTCTTAATGGAAATGTAAAAACCACCTAAGTCCTTGTTAAAAGTCAAGCTAGGTATATTTTGTTGATGTTTCTTGCCTGAAATGGATGTCTTACTTGCCTCCCTCTGCTTTATGTAACTTTGCCCAGCTCCAACCTGGAGGTTTGCACCATGTCTACAATCAAACATGGCAGAGAATGTGGATTTTAAATAACATTTTCCTTCCTAAAGGAGCTGAGAAAACAACACCATTTCAGCAGTTCAAATGTGCTATTAGAGCAGGTAATATTAGCATTATCCTGGGAGGAAATCTAAAACTTGGTGGTCTCCTGAGTCACTCAAGTTAAAGTTTTAGTGGATTCAACATTAAAAGGGAGTTGAAACCATTAAGGGACTACAGTAGTGCTGCTGTTCTCAGAGTCTCCGTGCTTTTAATGACTTTTCTCTTTTGCCTCCATGACCATGTCTCCTTCCTGACGTCTTATAAAATCAATGTAAAACTAATTTTAAAAGAGAAGATACATAGCTAAACAAAAAAGAATAAACTAGGTAAAAAATAAAGATGATTAAAACAAAGTTGACACCATAAAATAAAAGTTAGAAAGGTGAGGTAAAGAAATAAAATGAGATATTAGAAGAGTACTTAACATTTGTAAGTTGAGGAATAAAATAAATTAAATGAAATTAATATAATGGTAAAATCACGATTTTATTCTAAAGCAAAATCAAACAAACTGTAAAATCTTGGGGGAAAAGTTTAAAAAAATACACATTAACAGTGGTTTAAAATGGATTAAACTAGTAAAGAAAAAACTAAATTACAAACAAAGAGATTGAGAACAAGAAATAATTTGAGTAGTAAGGTATCTTTAAAGAGCAAAACTTTTTTTCCAGCCCCCCAACTCAAGGTCCCTTTAGGTAATTCTTTTCCTGTTCTCTATCTCGTGAGCCACAATATGGCTGGCAATGTCTTCGGCAGAAAAAAAACCACTGTACTCTCAACACTGCATGTGCTGTCCATTCTTTCCAAGAGTCTCATCAGGCCCAGGTGAACAGCGAGTTTGCCATACTGATGCTTTGGTTTTTACAGGCATGTCTGGAGGAACATGGTTTCTGTGCAAACTGAACTCCTTGGACTGCCATTACTTCTCTGTCATCTCCCTCCACTCCCCACCAACCTTCAGATTCTATATGAACACAAAAATGGTGAGAGCAGGACAGACAAATTCTTACTGAGGTGACCCTTGGGAGACAAACTACGTGCCATTGCCAAGAGGAATCTGACACTGAGAATGCCAGTCCTGACTCCTGAGTTTCTAGGAATGGAGTGAGTTTGGAGGAACCAATGTTGGCCAAAGAGCCCCGAGGAATGGGTTAGTGTCTAGAGATTATTTCAAAACCTAAATACAATGCCCTGGGATTGACTGCATTAATTCAATGCTCTGAATTAGTCCTGCAGCTCCACCACCTCCCTAAGCACACTGGGATGGAGGCTGCAGAGTCTCAGGTCCCCCCACCCATTTGTATCCATCAACTCTTTCTCCCCCAAAGGCCTGCAAGGAAATATGCTATCTGGATGTAAATAAATACATGCAAAGCCTCAGAGCAAATTACCAAGTTCCCACTTCTCCTCAATAACTGTGCCCAGATAGCTCCTGCAAGGACATTCTGGAGCCACCATAAGCTCCACTAGAGGATTTCTAGGAGGCCTTGGAAGGCACCACCCATGGGGGCAGCAGTGGGACCTCCTGAGGAGGGCCCTCAGCACAGCCATGTCATTTAAGAAGCTGGCCAGAGAGTGGCAGCTTTGATACTCTGAAACAACCCCATTTCTCCTGATCATAGGAACCAGCAACAGCGAGAGTGACAATATGCATATTTACCTATTGATACTTAGTGGAGAAAGTGAAGAACAGCTGCATGAGTTTGTTCGTGAATATACGTCAGACATCTCCTTAGGACCCCAAGGAATGAGTGGGGGGAGGGTACGTGGCAGAAGACCTGTAATAATTGGAGGGTTGTAAAACAAAAAGCCAGCAAAATATTCCTCTCTATCCCATTTTTCCTCCAAGTTTGCTGTGGCTAGGGAAAATGTACAAAGGCATAAAGAAGGTAACTAAAAATGACAGTAGCCTGAAGTCCACAACTGAGATGAAGTCTGATATAAGTTGAACATTCTATAATAATATCTCAGCCCTCAATTCTCTAACTCTCCTTAAGGTTTTATTCCTTAGGGAATCACTTTCTGTCATGATATAATATCGTCTTTACCCTACCAGTTTGCAAAGAAAAAGGAATGTCATGCCTAACAGATAACTTGGAGAAGGTCCAAAAGATCATAACAAAAATGAGCAGGGCTGTTAAAACGAACAATTAGAAAATGTTAAAGGAATCAGAGTGATGTGTCCTTGAGAAAAGAAAAGTAAGGATGGCTTCATAAGAAGTTCAGAAATTTCCTTTTCAGACCTGAATAAAAGTTTTTGATTAGATAGAGGGGGTACAGAGAGGGGATGTAGAGGAATGTCAATGGAGGTGTACACTGAAGGACAACTCTTCCTAGCAAACAGTGAAAAAAAAATAATTATCCATAACAAACACAACAAAAAGTGTGTGTGCAACAATTCATCTTTTAAAAGTATACATTAAAACTCTACATTAAATTCAACCTCAAAATTTAGAAAGAAGATTAGATAGTATTTGAAACTTGGAGAGAGAGGTATTCTGTTACTAGAAACATATTAAGTAATATGAATTATTATTTGTCTTTGGACCTGTGAGAGGTGCTATAGAGAAAGATCTAGAACAAAAACAAAAAGCAACGTCTGGGACAAAGCAGAAAGAAATATATTACTAAACTTATTCCTGAGAAAATCATTTGATATACGTAGAAAAATATATGAATATAATATCTAGAAAATAAAAAGAATTTCTGAACTGCCATAAAGTTCAGAAGCCTGGGGCTTAGCAAGCCTGTCAAACTTCTTTTTAATATAAGAGAGAAAGAATTGGTCATGGAATGTTCTTCCTTAGGCAATTATATATTTCACATGACTGTTAGGCAGCTGTCAGTGTCACAATGACACTATGAAAATGGAAATCTTAAAAAAAAGGTCCTGTTTATACTGATAAAAAAAACTCTACTAACCAAGTGAAAGAAACACAATAATGAGAAAATATATTAGTGATCCAAATACATAGTTCTTTATTATCCCTGAAGTTTCCCAAGAAAATTCTGATAGAAAGAAAGTGAATCTGAATTTGTCATAGAAGATAAGAGATAATATCAGATTTGAGTCAAAAGAGGATCACCTTTTTACTCCTCTCATTCTTTAAAACAATGAACAAAAGTTCACTAATAAAGATTTACGGCAACACCTCATCTTTTCATTTTACTTATTTTATGTATTTTACTTATAGCATTAGGCAAGGAAAGAGCATCAAATGACAGGCTTGCAATGGTCTGAGTCAAGCTCTGGCCTCCGTAGACAGGTAAAGTTCTGCATTAGCTGTTTTTCCATCCAGTTTGAAAGATTTCCATGGTGACAACTCCAAAATCTCCTCAACATTCCTATTTGAGGGGTTCTCCCTTTAGTCTAACTGGTGTTTACATATACAAATCAACTGGTCTTTGTTGTTGGTCTTTAATGTTCTCTTTGCCAGGTCAAATAGTAACAATTCCTTTAACCTTTCTTTGGTTGTTCTTGTCTGGACCACATCAACACTCATAGGAGGTCACGGTTTTTAAGGAAACAGACTTTTACAAAACTATTACACTGTACTACCAAAGGGTTCAAGGCAAGAGAAAGAAGGCAAATAGCTTTCCACTATTATGCATTGGGGCTTTATTTATTTAAGGGTGCCATATTGAGGGTCAAATTGAGCTATCTTAAAATAGCAGGATATTATTTATAATGGTTGGTTAGTAGGTCAGGTTACCTGGAGAAGAGGTGTTCTTTGTAAAAACAAAAATTCACACTCTCTCAAATCACATAACCCTGAAAATAAATAGGAATGAATTCATAAGAAACACTTATTTATATTCATACACAGAAACAAAGCATTAATTAAAGCTACAAATTGTTAACTCCAATAATCAAAGTAGAAAATAAAATGTAGAAATGTTCTATTCCTTCCTCCTGTAGTTTTCAAATTCTTGATCACTCCAGATACTCCTTTCTTCAGATTCCATGGCTTAGCACTGAAGCATAGTCAGAAAAAGTGATCGAATTTGGTGCACAGCACCTGCCAAGGACCTACTTTCTCCATTACCTATGCTACCCTGAGGCGAAATGGCAAATCAGCACCAGACAGCCACCTAGCTTCAAGGTAGGAAATAACCTACACTATAGATGTATTCATTCATGTTCCAGTATAATAAAATACTGGAACAAACAAACACAGGCTGGGCTTTCATTTTCAATAAAGTGGCATATAGCTATAGTCTCTTTTCTCCCCCTGGGCTTCAGGCCATGCCCTCCACTTGGCCAATGTCAGTCTGTCCACTACCCCTTCACACAATGCTTGACCTGGTAAGTCTATGATCCCCACAACTGGTGCACTCTCCTTCCCCTAGTTTGCCAACATCACTCATCTGATACTTTTACATAAAGACCTCTTCAGGCTCTACCTCCATGGTATGACTTTTTTTCTCATTAAATAAAAATAAAGCTTCTTCTCAATTAATGGCATAGAGCAACTCTTTATATCCTAACCTATTGTACATGATAACCCTTAATTTTTTCCTTTCTGTTTGCTTTATGCTTTAATTCAGCATATAATCTCACAGTGGCTTGTTATCACTTTCCTCAGCCTATTGTCATCTGTTTTCAATTGCAAACTTTAAAGAGCAGCAGGGAGTGTGTCTGTGAACTGCGCTGTGTGGTATCCAGCGCAGCACTACACAGAGGTCAGTGTCGACTGGATGTTCATTAATGACAGTGTGCAGGAGGTTCTGTCTTCCCAGTTCCCTCTTTTATTGAACTGTCCACTAGTGAAAGAGTGTTTAGGAAAATTTTTTTTTGTTAGAGTCTAATCAGAATGCCACAGCACTGTTTCCCTCTTTGTGCCATGCCCTACAGTGGCTCTGGCATTTGAGTGAGGGGCAAAGGAGAAAGAAGGCCAATGTTTCACGTTAGGCTATGATATAGAAGGTTTAGAACATGGTGTTTTATTGGTGGGGAATTACAATTCCATTTGAATTATACAAAATGCTCCTCGGCAACGGGGCTTGGTTGCTTCCTTCTTTCCTTCTTTCCTCCTTTTCTTCCTTCCTTGCTTTCTCTTGATCCATTCAGCTTTGAACAATGACAGTGGAGAATATTTTGTATCACCAAAGACATAATTACATGGTGAATGTAAGAAATAACAGTTTGGTACAAGTTTCTATAGAAAATGTATTTTGCATTGTTATTTCAAATACTTTCACCTTACCTTGAAAGAAAAGCTCTTTCAAAGAAGCGTTTGGTTTTTCATCACCTATCTGTGTAGCCATCGCTCCTGGTATATGCATATATAGGTTCTGTGAGTTAACAGAAACAACCCTTTTTGTTTCTCTTAAAGATATCTAACTAAAGTTTCAAGTAGCCAATTAGCTTTTTGACCTAAGCTTTGTTGGCTGCAGAAAGCCTGAATCCCAGGAACATTTGGTTCTCAAGGCATTTGGATCTCATAAGAAAGATTCAGTGCCAGCACCAATCAGAATGGCTGCCAGTTGTTATTCTTCTTCACAACTGGCGGCCATTTCCAGCACTGTTAAGGAGCCGTGATCAATCTCTGCACCTGTCTATCAGTGGATGTTCATAGAGAGAACAGTGTGGGCTGCATCTGCAGATACCACATGTAACTAAAGGGGAGAAAGGGGAGGGAGACTATAAACCCCTGAATATGTAAGTGAGAAAGGCTACAGGGAGAGAAAAAAATACACGAAAATATGCAACAACTAGGTATATGCCATTAAAGTCAAAATAAAAGAGGAAAAGAATGATTTATAATAGGATGTTTTTTGTTGGAATACTGTTTCCACCCCATGCGCAATGTGTAAACTTAGTCTTAACCCTTGAACAGATTATCTGAATGTTTCATATATTTATCTTGTCTTTGCAACAATATTTCAAGCTTCCTACCAAACCAGAGAGTCTCATTATATTTATATACCCTATATCCTACATTGTTAGACTCCTTCTGTGCCTATAATTATGTGTTACTGTGTAAGAACTTGGTATGTTCATTGTTTTCTACAGGCTTTTTTTTTTTGGTAAATCTGTTATCAACTTACTTCTTACAAACAAGAAAATTGAGTTATAATTGTGACAATTAATAAAAGAGACTGTAATATGCCTTTAACCAGGCATCTATAAAGTGTTCATGATATATACCTGTATTTTATATTTGTGAATGTTATAACTCTTTCTTGAGACCTGTAACAGGAAATTCTAAAGAAAATATTAGACTTTAGCCAGGTGCAGTGGCTCACGCCTGTAATCCCAGCACTTTGGGAGGCCAAGGCAGGCAGATCACCTGAGGTCAAGAGTTCAAGACCAGCCTGACTAACATGCAGAAACTCCGTTTCTACTAAAAATACAAAATTAGCCTGGCGTGGTGGCACATGCCTGTAATCCCAACTAGTCGGGAGGCTGAGGCAGGAAAATTGCTTGAACTCAGGAGGCAGAGGTTGGTATGAGCCCAGATTGTACCATTGCTCTCTAGCCTGGGCAACAAGAGCAAAACTCCATCTCAACAACAACAACAACAACCACAACAACAAAATATTAGACTTCATTTAAAAGTATTGCTTTTTATATCTTTGCAAATGTATATAGTTATGTCTTTCATATATTGAGTACAAGGTGCAATGTACGATTCCTGAAGCCCTTTAATTCTGTGTTGAAAGCTAAGTTCACATTGATGAAATTTCTGTTTAATCGCCCTGCAATGAACTTTGCCCCTCAGCACTTCTCTCTCAGTGAGCTTAGAATGCTTTACATAGTCAATCAATAAAGTTAACAGTTTAATGTTCCTTCTCTGATTTCATAATGTTGTTTTATAAGTATTCTTTTCAATTTCTGTGTTCAGTAAAACTTCTTTGAATAAATAGATTTGCGTTAGTTTAAAATTGGAATGGGGAGAAAGCATTTTCTGAAATCTTAACTCTAACAAGATGTCTCATATAGTTGAAAGATCAAACAGTCTGAAAGAAAGAGTGGAAACACAGACATATTTCAAATTTAACAAAACATTAAAAATATTCCACATATGTCTAGGGATCTCAGTCCTCTGTGGTACCAGTTGAATCAGATCAAGGAATAGGCATTTTAGGGAAAAATGTATATATGTAGGAAAATAATATACATCTATATCCACCTAAAAATCCGTATTTCTTGACATTATGACCATACGGATTTTTAGACGGAAATGGGGAGTGCAGGAAAAGATATCTGGAATTCTTGTGACTAGGATTGTCAAAGGTTGTAGGCAGATATATTATTTGATTTAATTCACAATATCTGTAGACCCTCCTCCTAAAAAAAAGGCTCAGAAATAAATATTATTTTCAAGACAGCCTACAGCTCAGCTCATTTGATAAAACTTAGTCCAAAAGGATGGCAAGTTTTGTATCTTCTATGGTTAAACTATGTATTTCTTCTACAATAGAAACATTGACTTCTATCAACTCTAGCAGAGCCTAATGTTAATTAAGACAGAATTCTCCTTAATAAAAGTCTCATCACTTACAGATTTTTCTCATATTTTCTAATGAAAAAGTAAACAAGACTTCTCAGGACTCAGCTGGGAAGAAAGCAAATGATTATATTACTTGGGTATCATTTTAAGAGATAGATGTTCAATATTTCTGTTTTGGAATATAGTCTTTTTATCTGGATGACAATAAAGACATGAGCTATCCCACAGAGTTAAGAATTCTGTAATTAATTTGCTGACTGCTATAGCCTGAATGTTACTGTCCCTCCAAAATTCATATGTTAGAGCTTAACCCCCAAGGTAATAATATTTAGAGATAGGCCTTTGGGAAATGATTTGGTAGTAAGTGCTCTACGCTCATGGATGGGATTAGCGCCCTGATAAAAGGGCTTCTGGGAGCAAGTTTAACTCCTTCTTCCACATGAGGAAGCGGCAAGAAGTAGCATCTATAAAACAGCGAGCCTTCACCGGGTAACGAATTTGCTTGCACCTTGATCTTGGGCATCCCAGCCACCAGAACTATGAGAAATAAATTCCTATTATTTATGAACTACTAGGTAAGGTATTTTGTTATAGCCCAAATAGATGAAGACATCGACCATTAAGTGTTTCAAACTACAGTCCTGAGATAATATAATTTCATGATCACTTGAAATTGATCATTTGAAACAGAGCATAGAGGAAGCCTCTGGGCAATTCGGTGAAGTGGTGAAGTTGGTCTTCAGCACCCTCCATTGCTCTTTCTGGGCATGCACTTCCTTTTTAGTGCTCACTATTACAGTATTCTTTGTGGGCAGCCCAGTGATCCCGATTTGGCTCTCATCTTTCTCAATGAAAGCTCCCGCTATCAAAACTTGACAGTTTCATGTCTAAATCCCTTGTTTCCAGTAGGAAAAGTAAAGTAAACTGATCAATTAACTGACTTTAACATCTGAGTGGTTCATAACAGTTTTATCTGATGTTCTTCCTCTCCAGTGACCTGAACATCATAATAGTAGAAGAGTATGTACCATGGAGACTTTAAGCATGATGCAAGACAAGTGAGAAGATACCTGGGGCAAGAGTATCAGTGCCCATGAAATCAAAAAAATAAAGAGGGCTTCTATTTCAAGAAGTCATACTTTCTACATGGATATTGGGCCTTGAGGAAGGTGAAGACTTGCCAATCCTCACCACTTCTTGCATATTACTTTTGCTGCTAGTCCAATTTCTTACACAATAGCAACCAGCCCAGTTGACTATGTCTAGCTATCTTACTGCTCCTGGAGTTTGGAGGTGAAGATTCCTCCAGAACTAACCCATAATGTAAAACTTAAGGCTTAAAACCATACTAAAAAGTTCTTCACCTTCCTCTGGCTTTGATTCCAGTCTTGTAGGCATGAGTTTCTGACATCCTGCTTTCTTCTGTGAGCACCTTAGCTTTACTTTCTTCACCTAACCATGAGAAACTGGCTGGCTGCTGATTGTCCCCAGAGGTTTGCGAAAAAGTGAAGGATGAAATAGTGTAAGATTTATTTTTACACTTTTATATGCCCTTAATGAGGAAAAGAGAGTTTTGTGTAACACCACAGGTCCATATACTGACAGCAAGGAAGCATACCTCCATATGGCATCAAATTCCTGCTGCAAGCAGAATTCAAGCAAATAAAAAATAGAAGAGACAGTCACCTTTACTGCAATGTAACTTATTGTTATTTTCTTGCTGGAGTATAAAAGTGGCATGTAGAGATAAAGCCTCAAAGTATTATTTTATGAAGTCAGCATTACTACTTTCAAGCCAAGTCAACATGCAATGAATGTAACAAATCCGCATTTCAGTGTCAATAAAATGTGAGATTACAAAATTGCTTTTATTATAAAAGAAATTCAATAAAAAGTTAATTATCAATCTGAAAAGTGCAAAGCAGAAAGGCTTCTAATCGATCAGTCATGCATTCACTAAATATCAATAAAACACCTACTTTGTACAATAAATAGTGTTTGTTATGAGTTTAGATATACTAACTCATTTAATCCTCAAAATAACCCCATGAAATCAACATGAGACTGAGAGAAGTTATGTAACTTGCCAGTACGCAGAATTATTTGGGGTATACAGATGCATGAGACATGTTTCTTGCCTTTGAGAATTTTCATTTTGGGAACAATTTCATTTGAGAATTATAATCAATGGAGGCAGAAGTCATGCATGTTCTATATTTGATCCTCCACTACCAGTACAGTATGTGGAACCTAATATATACTAAGAAAATATTTCTGGTAAGAATAAAATGATTAGCAGAATTCTTCTTGAGGAGAGTGTTAAGTACCTGCAAATGACATTTAAATTGTTGAAGGGTCTCTGTGTAGGGGTAGATGAAGATAACTTAAATTAAAATATAATTTTATTTATTTATTTTGAGATGGAATCTTGCTGTGTTACCCAGGCTGGAGTGCAGTGGCTCAATCTCGGCTCACTGCAACCTCCTCCTCCTGGATTCAAGCAATTCTCCTGCCTCAGCCTCCCGAGTAGCTGAGACTACAGGCATGTGCCACCACACCCGGCTGATTTTTTGTATTTTTAGTAGAGACGGGGTTTCACCGTGTTAGCCAGGATGGCCTCGATCTCCTGACCTCGTGATCCATCCACCTAGGCCTCTCAAAGTGCTGGGATTACAGGCGTGAGCCACCGTGCCCTGCCTAAAAATATCATTTATTTAAAGTAAATATGATTAATATCAAATGTATTTTGATGACATTGCTTTTTTAAAGCATCTTTAAGTAACTTTGACTTTTAAGTTCTAGTTTTTACTTGAAAGATAAGTCAAGGAATCCAAAATTGTCTGTTATGAGATTATAAGAGATCATAATCTAAATATCAAATTGTTGGAGGAAGTTTTAAAACAGAAAGTAATTGCCCTGGCGCGGTGGCTCACGCCTATAATCCCAGCATTTTGGGAGGCCAAGGTGGGTGGATCAACTGAAGTCAGGAGTTCGAGACCAGCCTGGGCAACATGGTGAAACCCCATCTCTACTAAAAATACAAAAATTTGTGGGGTGTCGTGGCAGATGCCTGTAACCCTAGCTACTCAGGAGGCTGAGGTGGGAGAATCGTTTGAACCCAGGAGGTGGAGGTTGCAGCGAGCTGAGATCGTGCCATTGCACTCCAGCCTGAGCAACAAGAGTAAAACTCCGTCTCAAAAAAAAAAAAAAAAAAAAAAGGAAAAAAAGTAATCAAAGAATAACCTAAAAATTATGAATCAAGGTTTTGGATCTTGTCATTCTCTGCCCTTAAAAATGATGACTCTTTTCCCTTATGGAAGAAAAGCAAATGTCTTTGCTTTGTATTCAAGTTCTGCCTCAACCTAATACCATCATTCAATACCAAACTCAAAAGCTGCCTCTCTTTTAAAGCCTTCCTAGATTCTCCCAGAGAATTAATTTTCTCTCTTCTCCTTGGCACAGCTACTTACATTGAAGTAATATATCTTTTACAATGTTTAATATAATACTCTACTTTGTATTAGAGCATTGTGGTATTTCTATATTAAGTGTGGATTGTTCCAATGAATAGATCTTTCAACCACTCTTTTGGGGAGGGCTCTTTAGAAATTCACAAACTGTACTGATTATAGTTCAATGTCTTTTTGTTCTTACTTTCTGATAAAGATAATAACAAGAAAAGAAACAGTAATATGGTAGCCAACAGCTTAAGGAAATAATAATAATGGCGAACCAGAATCACCTTCAAACTGAGCCATATGCCTCTGATTACCTAAAAAACGTAAGCAGAATGTGATACAGAAACATCTGAATGAGGTGAAAGGAGAAAATTGTAGAAAAGACACTTGGGTAGGATCACTGAAAAAAGAAATGACAGGAAGGAAGCTCTGCCATGTCATTTCCCCTGTATATCTTGGGAGTTCATGTTTTGAGCAAGAGTGGTTTCTATAATAACCAATGAAACACTTACTATTGAGCCCCTGCTATGCAACAAGTTCTGTTAGATTTTGAAATCACTGTAAAGTTTGACCGTAAGGAAAATGTTATTTAGGTTCCATCAAAAATGATATGTGAATAGGATTTACAGACACCAATTCTGTGATCAGAATCCCTTCTCATATTAAGGACTGCTAAACTAAATACAGCTGCATTTGGCTAGCACCACTATGGACTTAGGCAAAGTTTCATTGATACCTAAGAAGACAAAGAGAGAAAGTGTGAGAAAGAACTCTTGAACAATTTTTACATGACACCTAATATCAAAACATTCTTTTAGTTTTTACCATAAGTCTCTTTTCCAATCAAAACACTACAAAAGTTATTAAAATATTTAAATTGCCTGATTTTGGCATTGGCTTTCCCCCCATTTTTTTGGACGTGTTTCCACTTAGTGCCTTCATTATTAGTTACATAAAATGAGAATAATATTTGCCAAATTTCATTATGGTATAGGGGAGGAAAAGACTTCTTTTTCTCACCCTTCAGTAGGTTCATACCTGAGGCCCCTATAACAAGAGACAGATTAACAAGAGAAAAGCAGACACATTTATTTAATATGGTTTATGTGACAAAAGAGCCTTTAGAAATAAAGACCCAAAGAAACAGGTAAACCTGGATCCTTTTATACTGAGTTTGATGGAGTGGACAGGCATTGAGAAGTATGAATGGATTTTTAAAAAGTATAATCTAACAGTAATTAACTGGGGGTAACTTAGAAAACCTTGTTTGTTCAGATTCTTTCCTGTGTCCTTGTGTCTTCTGAGATAAGGATGTTCTTTTCCTCCATAGGAAAGGCAACTCTGAGTTAGGGTCTTACGACCTTGCCTTAGGCAAGAGGAGTGAAGGGAAAGTAAGAGTGATCTTATTACTTCTGCTACTTTCCCAAATGCCAAGGTGCCATATATTGGGGTACTATGTCCTGAACCTCATCATTAGCATTGCAGTGGGAACCAAATATGCAAATGAGATAAATATGCATATGAGAGAAATAAATTTTCAAAACACAGGAACAGTTATATTCATTTATACTGTAATTTATTATTCAAACATACTAATGACCCCAAAAAGGAACAAGAGAATGAAGCAAGAGATGTAAGTAATTGAGAAATTATTCAATTATGTCTTACTTTGTTTGGAAATAACATTATAAAGAAACTGAAATATAACATTGTCCATAGCACTTATGGATTAGAAAAATGAGCTTCATTCTGACTCAAAATTATGAATCAGGCTATTTAAATATTCATTCAGTTATTTGGAGGGCAGGTGTGAAGGCTTTACTCTTTGGCTTCCCATTACATATAGAAGCTAATATGGTAGGGCTTCTTATTTCATATGGGAGTTAATATGAACTTTAAATTACTTCCAGAAAAATCATACCCTATGCATCTTTGAAGGAAATAATAGAGGCTTAAAATTATGAATTTTTTTGTTTGCCGATGGAAACTAACCTTCGGTTGAGGAAAACATTGGTTGTGTTTATACATCACCAAAAAAGGCTACCCAATTTTTAAAAATCAGGTAAAAAAATTACTTAGCATTGCTTAAAAAAAAAAGAAAAAAGCAAACTCAATTAGTTTGACTAATTAGCTTGTCTGTTTCATTCAGCTTCATTTTCATTTAGCTTTGTTTTTTTTTTTTTTTTTTTTTTTTTTGAGACGGAGTCTCGCTCTGTCGCCCAGGCTGGAGTGCAGTGGCTGGATCTCAGTTCACTGCAAGCTCCGCCTCCCGGGTTTACGCCATTCTCCTGCCTCAGCCTCCCGAGTAGCTGGGACTACAGGCGCCCGCCACCTCGCCTGTCTTTTTTCTGTATTTTTTAGTAGAGACGGGGTTTCACCGTGTTAGCCAGGATGGTGTCGATCTCCTGACCTTGTGATCCGCCCGTCTCGGCCTCCCTAAGTGCTGGGATTACAGGCTTGAGCCACCGCGCCCGGCCTTAGCTTTGTTTCTTAATTCAGTCAGCTGGTCCCAGTTCCATAAGTTGAGTGAACTTGTCCTAAAAGGAAAGAACTGTAGTATGGTAGAAGGATGCGGCAGGAGGCTTCACTTCCACACAGTCTGTGATTTAACCCTGCAGGAAGCAGGAACTACGTGGCTCTGTGAGTCTTGGAAAAGCAAGACTATTGCACTGTAACAAGAAATGACAGGGAATTGCCTGAGAACTGTCTTCAATAAATTAATGAGGAAAAATACAAGGAAAGGAGGACATATTGTGAAATTTGGAGAGAGGTCATGCTCTTTCTCCTCACATAACAATTGTTATGTTAATGATTGCAACTTGGTGCAGTTAGAAAAGGATTGAATAATCTATCACAAGCTAAGAAATTGTTGATACCTCTTTCTATTAGGAAAGGTTTGTCTACTGCTGGTTTTTAACTTTTGTTTTTAAGTTACATGTTAATAAATATGGGAGGATTAGAAAATATCTACACATGTCTTCAACAGGGAAGGAAATGCATAAATAAAGCAAACAAACTTGTCTCTTAAGACTTTTTGTTTTGTACTTAACCTCATAGTCCTGATTTTAGAATAATAGTTACCTTTTATGTAATTTATCCTTCTTGGCTATAGTTGTGGTAATTCAGAAAAATTGAAATGAATTTTGAAGGTGACACCCACATCGATCTTGATGATTTAAAGAGGTTGGGAGGTTGGCTTACCCCTCCTTTCATGCAGGATTATCTCTAATGTTTTCCAGGGAACCCAAGTGCATCCACGCAGTGGTTCCCTAAATCTTTTTCTCTACAAAATAACCAGCCAGAATTTTTGGGATGGGCGATGAGAGAGGTACAGACATTAGGATTCTCCAATGCACTAATTGATTTAGCAGCAGTTTAAAACAATGTTGAGCATTGTCAGAGATGCTCCTTTGAGGTATTAAATCAAGTTTCCCAAGATGGATTGCATGCTAACCACATACTATCTAAAAATCTCCAGGGCTGTTTATTGTTCTGCAATTTATGATCGCCTTGTTAGAGGGTTGCACATCAGCTTCCCTAGAGCCTAGGAAGAAACAGAGACAAATAGCATGCAAACTATATTGAACAATTCATTATATTATACTGTAGAAACCTAAGCACAGTGTGGAGATAACCTTTTTATGCACACTGCCTTATTGAACAGTAATCACTCTGCAATGCTTTAGATATTTAAATCATATTTATAATAACACATATTAATGTAACATCCCTCATAAAATTCTCAAGGCATTTTATGGGATATATAAACCATGGAAAAATACAAAATTTTAAAATGCAGATATACCTACCCTGGGGTCTTTGAGGCAACCTAATGAGGAATATATACAAAATCCCAGGCTGACAGTTTAACTATTTAAATAGCATATAGAATAACTCAAACACATTTTAAGATATTGCTAGTTACGAACTCATTCTTTATCTAAATATTTGGCCAGGTTGTGTAAGAGCTTATTTTCAGTTTTACTGTTATGGGTAAAAAGGAAAAGGGATTAAAAATGTTTAGAACATTTTCAATCAAAGCTTTCAAATTCACATGCCTGAAAATCAATCACTGATTTGGGTTTATGTATTCTGTAAAATTACATTATTAGAGCCTTGGGGTTAATTTTAAGGCAAATGAAGGCATTTATCTTTGCATGGCTTGCCTAGATTTAGTATAGTGCTGTGCGTTTATGTGTCTGATAGTTTGATAATTAGTTGTTGACTGATTAATCTGTTTATCTTCAAGGAAATGAAGAGTCTCCATGTTTAATGGGGACATTCTGTCCCTTTCACAGTATGGGAGGTAGATCATAGGAGGTCTAAACTGACCTAGTTCCTTCACTCAAATTTTTCTTTCGGTTTTTAATGTAGTGGTGCAAGCATGCAGCATTGCTAGAATGACTGCTCCCCAGTCTTGAATGTTCCCACAGCAAGGACATCACCGTTTAGTGGTCAGTTTGCAACTGATGTAACTGTATACGTGGTAGTATTTAAAGCATTGGGGTCATTTTTTAGCATTTTCTTATTTGTAACACTCAAGGCAGAAATAATATGAGTTAAAGCATATTCTACTTTTGTTTATAGTTACCCTGCTTTCATATGAATAAGACACACAATTCATTTTCTAAAACTTACCATGTTCAAAATCATGGAGGAAAGAAAATAAGAAGAGAACATCCTGAAAACAACCAGTCACACCATTAGTAGTTTTGCTACCAATTGTAGCCTTTCACTTCCCTTTACTGCACTTGGCTTGATTCTATTGTATACATCCTTTATTCAGAGGCTAGGAACACATTGAGTGTTGTGAGAAAGCAACAGAATAAATGCAGAATAACCCAAGTTGGTCAGGAGTTGTTCCAGGGTCAGAAGCCTTTCTCAACAACATCATCTGCAAGACATTATACAACTTAGAATGTTTCACACGAAGGACACATTACAGTGTGAATAAATGGTTTCCCTTTGGTTGGGAAAGAATGGAACCCAGAAGGAATCTGTTATTGGCATTGACAGTCAATTGTTTAGATATAATGAAAGTTTTTGCAGTGGTATCCTGCAGGCTGTCTGGTTCTGTGTTCTTAATTTTTTAGAAAGCTGTTAAATCCAGAAGTCTGTTCACTAGCATTGCCATAATCTGTTTAAGTTGCCGTGCAAGCCTCCTTTTATGAAATTAGGGCTTTCTGGAAAAACAGCTAAGTTCAGGTCTAACAGTAAAAGAGAAACTCTTGAGAATGATGGGTAGCTCTGCTGTTTTAACTGGCACTCTCTAGACCACTTATCTTCAATTTCCTTAAGTTTGGAACTCAAGTCTTTGGAGTCAAAACATAAAATGACAGGAAAGATTAAAAACACTTCCAGAGGTCCTGAAACTTGAATAAACTCAATTCATTCTGGCTGAACATTTTTACATAATTCCTAGGAGTGACTACCTATTGCATTTACTGTGATCCATTCAGCAATTATTTATTGAGGTCCTGTTAGATGTAGGGTTCTGTGCTAGTGCTGGGAATTCAACTGCGAACACAGAATCCTTGACTGAATAGATTTCCCAGCCTAAGCACTTTACATTTTCAGATGATTAGACAATTGGGGGATTGGGGAGAAGAAAACACAGATACAGATACAGGTGTCCAAAGTAGGTTATGCCTGTTTGCTTCAATGAAATAGACAGATATGGGCTGACATGTACTCTCTTATTGTAAGCCATTAGTCAAAATTCCTCATGCATTATAATTGAGAACACCTCCAACAATATTACTTGAATTAGAGGGAGTGACAGTTCACTGAGCACTCTTGGTAGTGCATATGCTAAGGGTGCTCGATGGACTGAGCTCTATGGAAATCTCCCTGATAAACTCCAGGAGCTCTGTCTTCTTCCCATTGCCAGTGTTACACTGATTCCTTTTAAAGTTGCCCCCAACAACCAATAAAGACACTATTTTCCATCCAAAATAAATCAGAGAGACTTCTTATTTATTTATTTTTTGTACTTTTTTTTTTTTTTTTAGAGACAGGATCTTGTTCTGTTACCCAGGCTGCAGTGTAGTGGAATGGTCTTGGTTCACTGCAGCCTGGATCTCCCAGGCTCAAGAGATCATCCCTTCTCAGCCCCCTGAGTAGCTGAGATTTTACGAGTGTGCACTACCACACCTGGCTATTTTTCTTTTTAACTTTTAGTAGACATGGGGCCTCCCTATGTTGCCCAGGCTGGTCTCTAACTCCTGAGCTCAAGAAATCCTCCTGCCTTTGCCTCCCAAAGTGCTGGGATTACAGACAAGACTTCAGATAATAGGTTTTTATCTAGTACCCTGTTTGTGAACAGCACTCCAGAGAAGCTACCCATGTTAAGGTGTTCATATAAATGGTTGATCAACAGACTAATTCCAAATCTGTCTCCACACTGTAACTTTTACTAAAAGCCCTTATTTGTGTCTTTGGATCAATCCAGAGTCAGCCTCCTTTCTTTATCACAGGATAGCTTTTAAAGTGTTTTAACCCAACTGTAATATTTTTTCTAATCTCTTCATGAGACTAAACACATCCAGTTTCAACTACATCATTTGATGTCGTTCGGGGATTTCCCAACATTATGATAATCCTTTTCTCTCTGATCCAATTTAGGTACTTCCTCAGTTCTCGACTCTGGAGGGATACTATTGATGAAACTTCTGAAGTCAAAAACCTTTCATAGTGCCTTAGATTTTGTACAATAATCTAGAATCTTTACGTAAGTTTCCCATTATGATTTCACCAATAATGACCAATGTGTGTGGCAGCAGTTACAGATGTGGGTCTGGAATTAAGCTTCCTGGATTCATATCTGACCTCTGCCGATTACTAGCTCTGTAACCTTGAACCAGTTGATGAACTTCTTATGGCTTTGTTTCTTAATGCATAAAATGAAGATGATAAGTATAGTGCCAAGTTCATATGGTTGTTGTGAGAGACAGCGCAATAAATGAAATAAAGTAATAAACACCTGAATGGAAACTGAAATACAGTAAGCATAGGAAGAGCTGTGAGCTATTTTATTAATGTCAAGAATATTTCCAGAAATGGCAAATAATCTGATACTTAAACCAGATAATCAAGTTTGTTTTTTGGCTCTGATTTTTTAAAATTAGAATATCTGGTTTTTAAGACATAATGTCTAAAATGATATAGGTCATATGTGAAATCAACTTGTGATTTCCCTTAATATTTGAAAGCTCCATTGAACTTTGAACATGATAGCTCATTCCAAATGTGACAGCATCATTGTTTAAAACGTCATTGTCCCAAATGTGCACAGGTCTGATTCATATGTCTTAAGTATATATGGTTCTTTTTATAAGACTAGAAGAGATTTAGAAACACAATTTCATTTTCTTCCAAAATAGTCCTTGAGTTTAAATGAAGAAGATGGCAGTAATCCATATTTAGTAGGTGGAGAAACTGAGGAATTGAAGATTTAAGTGAGTTATGACCACTCTGCTACTTAAACATATAATGGATATTATAAAAAATGTTTCCTGTTTCCTGTGGAATTTGAGTTCTGTTGCTCCTAAGACTATTTTGAATAAGAAATCATATATATCCCATAAATCCTGAAAGATTAGCTTATAGAGGAAGTGAGCAAAACATCAGGTAAAGATATAAAGTAATTGGCATTGGTTAAAGCTTAAAGGAAATGGGACACAGTCTGCCAAAAACAACAAAAAGCAAATGACATAAAAAAATAGTTAAACAAGGGATATTAAAATACCACCAGTAACAGCGAGCACAAAGTGAAAACTGAGTGTGAAATTTGTGTGACTTTGAAGTGGCCAAGATATTAAACTCATTTAAAAAAAAATCTCTTTAGCATAAAAAAAGAAATTGGGCTGCCAAGTCATGAAATCTTGCAAAAATATATTTCAACTGAAAGCCTGTTTGCGAAGTACATTTTCACTTGAACATAGATCAGTATGTCCAGATGACGGGGATCTATGGGTATTAGTGTAAATGGCAAGTGAATTTTCTAAGCTTCTTACAATGATGTTAGAAGTCTCATGTAGTCACAGGATATGCTAAGAACTGTCTTGGCTGCTTTTCCCTTCCCAATCTCTCATAGTAAGTATTTAGGTGTAGGTACCTATTTGGAGTCATCTAGTGATTGAAGAAACAATCTAGCAGGTTTAAGTAACCCAGAGAACTCACTGTTCCAGATATTTAGAAAGCTTCAACACTGCAATTTTGTTTATATATGAAATGACTTCTATTAGTAGATTAAGTCTTTGCTCATTTTAATACCCAACCTGATTATTCTTTTAATTAATACGTTCTTTCAATTCAATCCAAAGAACCAATTATTTTGTATGTGAACATATATAACACATGTGCATTAAATCAGATTTTGCTTAATTTTGAGGTTCTTGGGGAACCAAATTATCCTGGATTGAGTTTGCAAATCCAGGATAGAAGAACCAGAAAACTTGATTTACAACTCTATTATGTCATTTTGAACGAGTCACTTCATTTCTCTCCGTCTTTGTTTCCTCACCTTTAAAGAGCTGTATCAGTCAAGATTGGGTAGACTATGTTGCAGTAACAAATAATTTCTAAAACCTAGTGATTCTTTATGGCAGTCACTCAAGGAGCCAGACTTACGGATGGTATATTCCCATGCTTTCATGATTGCTACAGGAGAAGAAAAGTTGCTCTGGTGATTAAGTGTTCCTGTCTGGAAATGACATATGTCCTTCTACTCAGACTTCATTAATTAAAGCAAGTCACATGGTTGTATCTAACGTCAAAGGGGTGGGGAAACACAAACCCACCATATGCTTGAAAGAAGATGAGCTAGTTTATTTATACTTAGTCCTATTCACTACCTAATAATTAGCTCTCTAGAATAAATGAAGCTGCTTATTTGAAAATGCTTGGAATATGCTTAATCAATGACTGCATTTGGTTTGTTTGTATTTTTAAAGAAAAGGGAAACAGAGTATCAGAAGAATTGTAATATATGAAATAGAATGACTGAACATGTTTAATCACATTTTAAGTTCCAGATTTTATTATAATTTATCACCATTCTTATGCACAAAAGTTAAGGTATACTTGAGTCTCTCTAAAAACATAAACTGGAGCTCTATTTTTAAAATTAAAATACATCTTTTATTTTTAAAAATGAGAAAATAAGAACATTAATGTTAAATGAGGTAAACAATTTTGAAAAAAATTCAAATTTACTTGTATATGTGGACTTACTTTTTTACTTCCTCATGGTTTACATTTATATCTGTGAGGTAAATTAGAGAACAGAGGTAATTCAAGCAAAAGTTACTTCTGCTTCATTTTCGTGCAGACAAAATTACTAGGATAAATTACAGCAAAAATTAGTCAGAGGGCTGTGTTTAAAAAGAAAATGAGTTGCTTTCCTTAGTTTGAAAGTCATCAAATCCCTCCTATTTCTGTCTCTTTATTTTCCAGCGCAATGAAAGCTTCAACCATGTAGAGAGAAAAACAACAGGACATCTCACCCAAAGAGATCAACCTCCGCAGTGGGCAAAGGTTGCCAAAATAGGCAACCTTCTACCTGGATCAATTTCCACAGTAGGCAATGCAGCCAAAGAAGCCATGGAGAAGTTAGTTTCCACCCAGTTATTCCTCTCCTGGCTCCATCCTTGCTTGAGAATTTCTTAATGAAAAATGAGTCCTAGCTGAGCATAGAGAAAGCATGTCAAAGCAAATTCTGTCTGTATTAAGACCTATATACATTGCTAGCAAGATTCCACTATTTAGTGGGAAGCATACGTCTGTCACTTTAAAGATGTGTGACTTGAGCAAATTACTAAATCTCCATTTTCCTGTTGTAAAATGGGTAAAATGTTACTTATCTACATACCGTGCAGGATTTGGGAGAGAAACAAAGGAGATGAAGTTTGTAAAAGTAATCTGCAATGATAAAAATCAAACAAAAAATAAAACAAGATCATTTTTCTCTATCACTATGCCCTCTATATTTGTTTATATTTCTTTCTACACATGAGATGACGTTGCCTACTGCAACACTATCTTCATAATGTGGCACAAAATCCAGGGTAATTGACAGCTGGATATTTCTTCCCATTCAAGAAAACCCAGCATAATTCAAGTGAATACAAGTGGTATTATTAAAGAATAAACTGGATTTCTGCAAATTCATTTTAAAAAGTACATAATTTGCAAATGTGTGTACTTCAGTTTAGTGAAAACCCTTTGTGGCTTATCTCACAATAGATTATAACTCAACAGATCTAGACTCTGTGGTAAAAAGCCACTTTTCATTCACTTAGAAAAAGATGGATTTCTTACTAATCAGGGTCATGCACACTCTCTGTTTTGGCATGAAGAGGTGGTATGTGTAACATCCGTTATTGACTCAGACGGCGAACAACAGCAGAGACCACAGTGGTAATAGTGAAGGCAGCATCCCAACACAGGAAGCTAACACTGACTCCTAAGATACTGTTTGCCCAAGCATAAGAATCTGGCAGGTCTCTTTATAGGTTGAATAAATGATAGTGTGTTAGAGAAAGCAAGAATGGATAACAGGCTTGTATATGTCAGATTGTAGGTACCATTGGAGCTCTCACAAAGGGCATCAGTCATAAGAGGGGGACAAATTACAGAGAAATTCACCCATGACTTTCCACAACATTTCCCCAACACTTCTTCACCTCTCATCAAATCCAAAGAAAATGACTATTTTAGAGCCTAACCTGAATGGAGTGTCTCCCCTTGCATCTTGTTGTTGTACCTTTTTCCTGTCTAGTCATAGTATGCACCAAAAACAACATGTGAGGACAACTTTTACTTAGGATATACCCCGTGGCTCCAGCACATGGTTCATTATAGAGCTGCTAACAGTCAGAGGTTGGCAGTCTTACTTAATAGAATAACAGATAGAGAGCAAGGATAATAGCTCCCTTGTCTCTCAGTCTATTAATAGTGGAACCATTAATATTGCAAAATGACTGGTAATAAGAATATTTTAGGGGGGAAAAAGCCTTTGCAATAAGTGAACTTTTATAGCTAAAAGGCTTGTTAGAACACAAGTCTAATGCTTAAGAAAACAGAGCACCAGTTTACTGAATACACATATATTTATTATTTGATATTATTGTTTGTTTACTATGTTATTCTTCCTTCCTAAAAAACATGTTTAGTCATTTCCCCCTTAGCATCAATGTCCAAAAAATACATGGCAATTCATGACCTAGGAATATATTTATATAACATCACCAACGTTTTCCATGGCAACAAGCCTTGTCAAGCTGTCAGATGCCATGAGACCGACTCCTGCGCAGTTCCCAAACAAATATAATTCTAATATAGAAATGAATAAGATCCCTGCCGCCTTACTGTAATATCTAATGCTGAACCCCCAAACATATAGGACTGTATATTGAAAAATAACATAAAATAAAAAGGGAAAAATGATTTACCTCCAAGATGCATGCCACATAAACATTGTCTCCTTGGGAGATGACATGTTGTCATTATCTGAACTCCACTTACTTGAACAGTAGTTTATTTTCAGAAAGTTTGACTATTGTCTTGAAATTCTGGTGATTTTTCTCAAGCAACCATGTTTCTTGAACAGTTAAAATTCAATAAAAGTTTTAGACACTCAGCGGTGAAAGTAACATTGGTGCCATTGATATTCCCCTTATGAAAATTGTAAAGACTTAAAATTAAGGTAATAATGGCAAAACTTTGCTTTTTCCATCTCAGCTCTCCTATACTTACTCATGGGCCAGAAAGCCACAGAGTAAAACAGACATTTGATATAGAATTGCAGTCTAGTTCGTTGGCCAAAAAATAGAAGGCCAAAAAAATAGAAACGGGTAGATAATATATAGGTGAAATGGATATGGATGGATGGATGAATGGATGGACAGATGGATGGATGGGTGACTGGCTGGATCTATCTCATGGTTAAATGACAGCAGTCATTAAATCCAGGATATAGAGTACATTCTAGTCAATAAGTTATTTATTATACAAATTGTGCAGTTGAGAAAACAGGTCAAATAAGCACAGTTATTCATTCTGCATTCTTTATTAAGTTTTTATTAAAGAATAAACAATATGAGTTCCTTGCCCTAGATGACCTACATTCTAGAGCTCAGAAGACATGGATTTTTGTCCCGATTCCTCCACTGTTTTGATTAACTAATGCTATGTAACAAATTACCCTTAATCTTAATGACTTTAAAAAATTAAATTTCTTACGATTCTGTGGGTTGGCAACATTTAGCTCAGCCCGGTCTGGAGGGTGATAATCTATGTGCTGCGTATATCAGGGGGGTCACCTGGGGTTGGAACACTGGGTCAGCTGGATGCTGTCTCTCCCTGCGATGTGTCATAACCACTCCCTCTCTTTGTGACAACTTCATTTGCTCTCTTCTACAGCATAGCCAGACTTCTAAATGGGGTTAAGGGATTCCAAGAGCACAAAAGCAGAAGTTTCCAGGTCATCTTAAAGCTTAGGCCTGGAAGTAGCACAGTGTCACTTTTGCCAAATACTATTCATTACTGTGAGTCACAGATTCAAGAAGAAGAGACTACATTACTTTATCACAAACAGTGTAACCTAAATAATTGTTTCCTCAAGTGTCAAACTAAGACGTTGGACTACATTAAAGTCTACCTTTAATAGCTCAAAGTTCCCTGAGCTGTTCAATACATTATTCGGTGAAAATGATCTCCAAAACCCATAAAGTCTTAAGCTTATTTTCAAATCCACATTGAACATCTTTGATGTCTGATGGAATTGGCAGGCATCTCAAATGAGCACATTTTAACTGTGATCTTACTTTTATATCTGCTCTTACCCTTATAGTCCCTATTTCAGTTGATGGCACCTCATACTCCTAGTCATCCTTGTCCAGAAACTGGAAATCATTCTTGACTCCTCTTCCCAAAAATATCCACTAATCAGTAAGTACTAACCACACAAGGAAGAAGGTACTATGATTATCCCCACTTTTTAAACGAAGAAAATAAGACACAGGGAGGTTATAAACTGCCTAAAGTCACAGAACTGAGCAGAGAAGATTTGTTCTTAATTATGATGCTGTGCTAGGAACAGTGACCTCAACAGCTCCCAAAAGGATGAGAAGATTTGAATTTCAACTTCATTATTGCAAAGACATGTTTTTTTTGGAAAGTATAATAGATGCACTTAGATTGTTTGTGTAATAGATAATTCATAAAATTTTCAGTTAATAGTTTAGGTCTAGGAGCATGACTTTAGGAAAAGAATCAACTGGCCATCTTAAAAATACTTTGTAGCCAATCATCTCACACACACACACACACATTCATACACACACACACACACACACACACACACCCCAGCACTTTGGGAGGCCAAGGTGGGTGGATCATGAGGTCAAGAGATCGACCATCCTGGCCAACATGGTGAAACCCCGCTACTAAAAATACAAAAATTAGCTGGGCATGGTGGTGCACACCTGTAGTCCCAGCTACCTGGGAGGCTGAGACAGGAGAATCTCTTGAACCCAGGAGGCAGAGGTTGCAGTGAGCTGAGATCACACCACTGCACCCCAGCCTGGTTACAGAGAGAGATGCTGTCTAAAAAGAAAAAAGAAAACCACATTTTGTTTTAGTTACCTTATAAATTATACGGAGGGTTGTAATATAAATTCTGTTTCATGGATGAGGAAGACTAAGATGTTCATGTCAAATGATTCAGCCCAGGGGAGCTGGCACTAGAATCAAGTGTAGAAACTGCTAGCAATGAGTAGCTAATAATTAATTAGCTGAAGGAACTTGGACATATGGCCTAGGTTAAAATTATTCAGAAGGCCATGATGCTGAGGTCAGACTCTCAGTAACACAATTAATCTGTTACTTTGTATCTATTTTAGTTAAAACCATTGCAGAAAACTGAGGAATGTTAAGCAAGGATCATGTGCTACAAACTTGAACTAGCGAAATAGTTTTGAAACTATTTTTAATATAATGTTTGTGTTGGGGGTGTAAGATAAGGTCCCTAAGACACTTGAAGTATATATAAAGGCTTTTCTGGAAATAAGGGAAACTATTCTTGGAAATGTTTCTTCTCCTGAGAGTGAAATAAATCAACAAATTACTATTTAAAGCATGCGAATAATCCCCTTCCCCCAACTATTTCAAATTGCTTGTTATGGCTTTGCATATTTTTTTCCACGATTTTTCACTGCCAAAAGAAAAATACCACATTGGCAAGGATAAAGAAATTTTCCTTGCAGCCACTGAATGGTTACAGTGTGGCTAGTCACACTCTCCCTCTTCTCGTCTTCTGGCTGCCGTTTGACAGGAGGACCCTCCCTTAGGACAATGAAGGAATTTCTTCCATCTTTGGTGTCTCCCGACGATATACATCAAAGACGATCAGGAAAGAACGTCACAAAGACTTAATAATCACTTATCTATATAGTCTCCTTAAATTCATGCGCTTTCGTTTCACTCAAAGATTGCTTAACTTCCTTAAACATTCCTCAGAGCTGCCCTCTGTTTGTGGTTCCCAATTTCATCCAGGCTTAATATAAGTTACCATTTAGTTTATATTACCTCCTCCTCCGTCCTAGCCTTCTGGCAATTCATAAGTCTACTACATCTAAATTCATCCATTGCTTGCTATTAAACTCCACTAAATTTATATGTAAAAAATACACATTCGCTACAATGAAAAAAGGAATATAGAAATGTCCATTCCTCCTACTGCCCCAAATTAAGTGTGGAACTTTTTTTTTTTCTTGCCACATATTCATCTAAAGCCAAGTCATGAGGAAAGAGCAGAAGAGGTTTATGAGGATGCTTTGATCTGAGGCTCAGAGTAAATTGTCCACTTCGCAACCCTATCCCAAGTGACCCAGTCAGAGTGCTTTCTCATGACATTTCTGACCTCATCCCAGGGAAACCATAAAATCTTCTGTATAATGCATAGTTCAGCGGGGTTTTCATCTAATAGAGATAAGTTATCGAGTGAGTTTATATTTAGAAAAACAGAAACATTTTACTAATATATTTGGTCCAAATTCTAAAGCCAAAAAAGAGTTAATGAAGGGATCATCAAATTTCACGGCTGAAAGTGACTTCAGAGAGCATTATAGTCCAACTCCTAAAGATCCCTCAAAATCCATCCTCTTTTGTCTTTCTCCACTGTCACTGCCTCCACGTCAGCAGTGTCATCTCCCATGTGGGCTACTGATTCCTCTCCCTCTTCTCTGACTTCAGGCATCACACCCTCTCCCTGCCAACCGCTCCCCCCTTCCTCTTCCACCACCACACACACACTTACTGCCAGAGTCCTTTTACTGAGACAGAAGCCTCACCTTATTCCCCGGCTTACAAATCTCCAATGATTTGCCATTCCCTGTTGGATGAAACCTAAACAAAACAGCCTGGGCTTTCCAAACTGTTCCAACATCCCTTACAAGGCTTATCTCTATCCCCTTCCTTCTACCCTATGTTTGGACAGGCCAGACATTTCACTGTTGCCCCGAAAGCATCATGGCCCTTCATAGCTTCTCACCTTTGCGCAGACTGTAATCTCTGTCTACCTGCCCTTCCTCTCCTGCTCCTCCCAGTAAACTCTTTATCTTTAAAGACCCAAATCAAACACTGTCTTTTTATGGCGCCTTTCCCATTATTCACAGGGTAAGTTGATGTGTAGATTCTATGCTTCACTACCACTTTGTACATATATGTCCACAAGAGCACCCGCCATGCTGTATCAGGACTAAATTTACTTCTCCCTACTGGACATCCAGCATAGGGGTCATATCTTTCTGTCTCACATCTTTCTGTCTTGATTAGTGCTTGCATAGAAGAAGCACTATACCTTTCTCTTTTTTTGTTTTTTCTTTTTTTTGTTGTTTAAAAAAAAACGGAGTCATGCTCTGTTGCCCAGGCTGGATTTCAGTGGCACAGTCAGCTCACTGCAACCTCCGCCTCCTGGGTTCAAGCAATTCTCCTGCCTCAGCCTCCCAAGTAGCTGGAACTACAGGTGTGTGCCCCCGCGTGTGTCTCTTTTTGTATTTTTAGTAGAGGTGGGGTTTCAGCATGTTAGCCAGGATGGTCTCGATCGCCTGACCTCATGATCCGCCCACCTCAGCCTCCAAAAGTGCTGAGATTACAAGTGTGAGCCACCGCGCCCAGCGAGCACTATAGTTTTCATTCATTCATTCGTCTTCTGAATAAACATGATATGACTGATATACACAGTGTTAGTTACTGAAGAACATATCAGACATGGCTTCTGCTGTCATATAGATTATAATTAAGTTGGGGAGACAGACACTAGACAAACACAAATGAATATACAATTACTGTCTGTGATATGTACTTTTATAGAAAAGAGCAGAGCACAAGAAAGAGAATAAGGAATGGATAGAATAGCTAATTTAGATGGGGGGTGTGGGTGGCAGGAAAGATATCTCTGAGAATGTGGCATATAAGCTGGAATCTGAAGGATGAGGAGAGGGTAGCCAAGAAAAGAGTGAGAAAAAGCCTGTGTGAAGGTCTCGAGGCAGGAATGAGCTTGTGAAAGGAATTGGAAATAGGTCCAAGCAGCTAAAACCGATTGAGTGAGGGGAGTAGATTGTGGAGAGGCTGGAGGGACAGGCAGGGCCAAATCACAAAGGGTGGGGAATTTATCAGAAGTGCTTTGGGAAGCCCTCCAAATGTTAATAAATGCTGAATGTAAGTTCCATGAACAGAGGGCACATTACCTTTGGAGTAACAAAATACTTTGTTCCTCAGAGATCCTGGATGAGAGATGAATTGAGCTAATGCTAGGATACAGGCCCTGAGCAGGGAAGAGGTTATCACTTATTCTTATAGAGTGAAATTATTGCAAGTACCCCAGGGGCAAGCTGACTTTGTCACCAAGAGCTACAGTTTCAAGTGTCTGAAAAGTTATGAATCACCCCCTTATGACTGAGAAAAGCATGGAATACGTCCTCAAAGGAGCAATATTCTGATGGAGTACCAGGTCACAAGTGTTGTATAACTAGCACATAATAAGCAGCACAATAGATAGAGATCTTTATTGTAATTCCAAAAGTCACTTCCAACTCAATCTGCCTAAGATGGGACATACCTTCCTCAGTCTCCCACCCTCCCACCGCTACCTATGTCTATCAGGCCTCCTCCCAGCGTTCCCTGTCTCAGTGCATGCCAGTCCCATAAATTCCAGGTATCAGCACTGATACTTTCCTGGCCCTCATCACCCAGAAACAATTCATCACTAAGTTCTGCTTATTTCGCTTCCTAAAGATCTCTCAAATCTGTCAACATTCCCCCACCTCCACCACCATCACAGCTAAAGCTGTTATCACCTCTTGCTGAAACCATCTTTGTAAAACGATGACAGGAAGAGAAATCTGACATAGCTGACTCTATCTTGCTTCTGACCTCCAAGCTGTCCTTGGTCATTCCTGGGGCATAGACTAAGTTAACTTTGTGGGGGGGAATTTAGTTGATAGTTTAACATGAAAGCAAGGGTGATAATAGTTCCTCCTTAAAACTCACCCCATCTTTGCTCAGGGACCAAAAGCCACTTTTGTTAAGACTAATCAAAGTTTGTAACAGTAGGATTATGGGAGGGGCCTGAGCTCTACAAAGATGTAGGCGTAGTTTCTATTATACTTTACTACTCAGGAGTCGTGTGGCCAGAGATCACAAGATTTGTGACTTCCACAATTGCTCCTATAGATAACATTGCTATTGTAGGACCTAAGATTGGCTTTTTTAGATATTTTTTGGACTGACCCTGCCTGCACCCATGACTAATGGCTCAACTGGTCCTGTGTCACCACCCAGAGGCTGACTCTGCACATAAGGATGATTTTCTACATCCCTCTGATTTCATCTCCAACCAGTCAATAGCACTCATTCCCTAGCCCCCACCAAATTGTCCATAAAAACCCTAACCTTTGACCACCGGGGAGAGTGATTGGAGTGATAACTCCAATTCTTCTATGTGGGTCAGCTTTGTGTCAATAAAACTTTCTCTACTGCAATGCCAGGGTCTCAGTGAATTGATTTTGCCTATGCAGTGGGCAGGAAGAACCCATCAGATCAACACATTGCCTGGACCTGTGCAATAGCCTACTAATGGATCTCCACTGTCAACTCTTCAACCCTCATATGTTTATTCTTTATCCCAAAGACAGAGGAAGTTCTAAAAATGCAAAATGGCTCATCCTCACCCTTGCCAGTGCTTAAGGCAAACTTGCAGAACAAAGTTTACTACATACTGTATACTGTGACTTTGGATACACTAACTAGCCGAGGTTCTGAGTGTTCTTGCTTCTGTATACCTTTCTAGCTTCATCCTGTCTTATGTTTTCCCCTAGCCCCTGCCACACTGTAGCTGTCACACAGGTTCATGAAGGCACTGTATTCGATCTTTCCACCAAACCTTTATGCAAAATGTTCCATCTGTTTGGAAAGACCTACCCACTCTTTGCCTTGCTAATACATATTTGGTCTTCATTGGTCGGTTCAACCACTACTGAACTAAGTAAATCTTCCACTGCATCTTTAACTATTGCAAATCCCCTGGGTCAACCTGAAATCATCAGAAGAATTAGAACCCAATTTAAAATAATTTATTGAAGCACAAAGCTGAGATACACATCTGGGTAACACAAACTCCAAAGGAATGAGGTCAGTGCTCAGAAGCTGAAAAGTTGAGGTCTTGCTTGTATAGGCAGAAAACAAAGAAATTTAACAGAATTACCACATTTCCAAACAAGACTGGTTTATGAATTACAGCAACTTGATTAGTTACAGCTTGTTTTCTCACTCTCTTTTTTTTTTTTTTAACAATTTAATAGAGTATATTTAACACTCCATCTTAGACAACATGATTAGTTGTGGGGCCTTGGTATAAGGGAAGTAAGAGGGAAGTTAATGTACAATGAAGATCAACAGTTAAGAGAGAAGAAGTCTTCTCTGGCTTCAATTAGTCTTTCACAACGTCTTGCAAAACAATGTAGGTAAAGAAAAAACACTAGTTTATAATCAGAGGAACTAAGGTTACAGCTCTCTAGGTTATAGCTGCCTGTCACATGACTCAACTTTCATAATTCTATTTCTTTAAGGCTCAAAATAATTTAAAGACACAACAGCTTTGATTCTGAATTACTTATTTTCACACCTGTAGTACTTTGTCATAGAGCTCTATATACCCATCTTGCATAACCTGTAGTTGATGTTTTAGATTTGATTAAGGTTTATCTCTCACTATACCATAAGTTCTAAATAGCATAAATCCTGTCTGCCTTGATTCTTTATCACATCCTGGTTGCCTAGAATGTAGTAGGTACACAAAATATCTATTTATGGAAGAAGTTAATGCTTATCAGTAGAAAATCATTGCCTGGGTGAAATGAAGTGCTCCTCCTCCCCACTCTGTGCTTTACTAGCCTCTAAACCTGTTTCTTCTCTGGGGTCTCTAAGAGACCTCTTACTTAGTCTGGGAGGAATTAAAATACCCCTCTCACTCAATGTTTTAAAATTCATTAACATATGTCTGCTCATTTCCTATATTAAATATCAGGTAATTCTTCTACCATTACTGAGTTTAGACAATCAACTTATATTCTCTTACAGCAACGCAGAGTTGACCCTCCCCAAGCCCACTCTTCCCCCATTTTTACTGGTTCTCTGGCTTTCCTAGAATGCATCCAGAGATGATTTTCTAAAATGAAAAATTACCTAGCTCCACAAATTTCACTCAGGTTAACGTACACTCTTTCTAAGGCCTTTTATGAGTTGGCCCTACCTATTCAACCCCACCACTCCCTCTACCTCCTACTCCACACTCCCAAATCACCTGCTCTCACTCATTGTAGGGCCTTTAGACCGCTCCCTTCCCTCTGCCTCAGCTCTCCTTTCTAATCCATAGTCTACCCATATCACAGGTCTCAAACTTGGATGCTGCCTCTGCCAGCCCTTCCCATTCTCCCAGACTTTGGATTAGGTGATCCCAGAACACTTGTGAAATTCAATCTTCCAGCTCCTTTCATACAATACTGCAGGTGCTATGTAGTAGACATGGTTTGGGCCTGAGCCTAAAGTCATTCAGACTTGGCTGAGTAAATTGGATGAACAATGATTGGTAGCCCTGTAAGAAATCTTTAGGTATGAGTTGAACACAGTGATTTTCTGCTAAAGAATGAGAAAATAAGGGTGCGTGAAACTTCGAGTAGGATATTATGAGAAGGTGGTATTAGCATCCAGTTCCCTCACAGAATTCACACACAGGTTTTGAGAACTGAAACCATGGTAGGTAGCTTTATGATTTTGTGGGCTCTAGGCACTTTTGTTTTCATGCCCCACCCCCCAACACACACACACTGAGAGAGAGAGAGAGACAGAGAGAGAGAGAGATCGAGATCGAGATCAAGAAATATATATATGACTATGTTGACATAAAGACAAATATATCAATATTACATAATAATAAAGCATTTTCTTTAACCTAATAATTCACTTTTTTCTTCTGATTTAAAAAAGAGAAAGGATGTTCCTGGGCCCCAATGGTATTATGGGCCCCTAGGTGCCGTGCCTCCTGGGTGAGTCAGTCCTCACCGAAGGTCATGCATCCTGGTTTGCTGCCTGGAGTGTTTCGCAGGTCTTGAATGGTCTCGGTGGAGTGATGGTTACCGAAGTGGTAGGATGCTAGTGGGAGAAAGCAGATGCTCCAAATACACAACAGACACTAGAAATGCCAAAGAGAGGCTGGGAGGAGGATATTAGCCCGAGGGGCATGAATATGTTCTTGAAGATGTGTGAGATGGTTTCTTATGAGACCCATAGGAAAGGGCTATCTTGTATGATTGTCAAGGTCCCAACAGGAAACAGATGGCACACTCAAATAGGGTAGTACATGGAGGGTTATTTATAAAGGTGGTATTTACAAAGGTGTGGGTGTAAGAGAAGCAGAAATCAATGGGAATGGAAACTGTCGACTTATTCTGTATGGGTCAACCTCCGGGGAAGAGAGCAGGGTGGACAGGAATGGAAGATGGGTCTGCAGGGGCAGTGGGAAATCTGATCATTTAATGCTAATGTGATTTACATTTGTATTCACAGGGTAAAGCTATCTGGGATAATTTAGGTTCAGCCCATTCATTGTTTATATTCTTCAGTAGACTGTGAAGATGGAAACTGTATCAGGCAGTCCACATTTATATCCTTAGCACCATTCTCAGTGTCTAACACATAGTAGTAGATGCTTAATAAAGATTTATTAAATAAATTAATAAATTAAAAAAACATATTTCTGAGGGTTTTCCTACTAAAGTCGGGGTTGCTAAAGATAATTAGAGAGGTACACATTTTTTCAAAAAGACGACAGGGACCCAAATGTGGTTTGCACTGTGGTCAGAGAGAGCAAAATGCCTCTCAGACAAAGCACCCATAGCAGAGACCTGGAGCAGATCTGAGGATGGAGCTTCAGACTCTGGAGATTCTGCTACAGGTCTCCCATGACATGAGTATTTTTCTAGAGAAAGTAGTGCCTATGTGAGCATTTACTAACTTGTTTTTGCCTATGTGAAATGAAGTATGCCATGACTGATCTTCCACATGTGAATGGCCTTCCTTGTATCAGCTAATTTACCTAATGGCTGAATATCTGTCCTGCCTCATATGAACTCCATCCCAAGAAATAGCAAGGCAGCAACACTGAAGTAAGCTGATGATATTACTCTTGTATATCTGTGTGGTTAATTTAGCTGAAATCTCTTAGGCTTATGTCAATGTGAGTTTTTGATACAGAATATATATATAAATGTTTTTTCTGAATTTCTATTCAAACTGTGAGCAATGTTTTTTATGACTATTTCTAAATGTGTGTATGTAGTGAATATCAAGTAACCATCCCGTTGAAACCCCATGAGAGGCTTTATTTCAGTGATAGATAGAATGAGCAGAGGAAGTTACTCATTAAGATAAATCAAGCTTTGTTCAAAAAAGAGCAGTAGCCGGGCGCGGTGGCTCAAGCCTGTAATCCCAGCACTTTGGGAGGCCGAGACGGGCGGATCACGAGGTCAGGAGATCGAGACCATCCTGGCTAACATGGTGAAACCCCGTCTCTACTAAAAACTACAAAAAACTAGCCGGGCGAGGTAGCGGCGCCTGTAGTCCCAGCTACCCGGGAGGCTGAGGCAGGAGAATGGCGCGAACCCGGGAGGCGGAGCTTGCAGTGAGCTGAGATCCGGCCACAGCACTCCAGCCTGGGTGACAGAGCGAGACTCCGTCTCAAAAAAAAAAAAAAAAAAAAAAGAGCAGTCATTTTGATATTTTTGTTCCTGATTAGTTAGAGCAGGAAAACAGAGTAATTGATACTTGTGCTACTTGTGACAATTACTATATTATATTTATTCTGTGCTATGTATAACATATTATTTACATAATAACATAGCATTATTAGGTAATAATATATTATTTATATCATATAAACAATATAAATATATAATAAAATCATATATAATAATATAAACATAATATATAATAAATAATATAAATATATAACCAATATGTTACTTATTACATTATAGTATATATATTTTGCTGGTATATATTGGTTTTATATTTATAGTACCAACCAACAGGTTGTTAATAATAAATAACCTATTACACATCCCAGAAAAAGTAAATATATGAATGATAATGGGATCAGATTTCTCATGTTTGGAAAACAGACTATAAGTATTGAAATCAAGATGCTAGAATAAGTGGTTTTTTATTAGAATTAGAAGTATCTTTATGAATACATAGGAGATAAATAGAGACAGAGAGAAAGAGACACATAAGTTTATGTCTAAGTATGTATGCATAGCCATAAATACATATACATACATATATCTCTAACTTTGTCCACTGAGAAGACTTGGGAGCAGCACATCTCAGTAGTACTAAACACATTTATCTCCCAGATCTTGGCTTCTAAATAGCATTCTGCACTACGAGGATCTACTACGAGGATCAACCCTTTCTCCAAGGATCTTTGGAGAAAGGGTTGAGTCTGGGGCTGTGGCAAAGGAAGTATAAGATTATTCTGGAATATCTTTTTGTCCTGGAAATCAAGGAACTGTTCATAGAATGGTTAAAAACATGTCAAAAAGGATGTGGAAGGCAGCTTGAAGAGATGGCCATTGATCAAATCTGGGATAATTTAACATTAAAATAAATAACACTTATAACAAATTATAACTCATTGAACAAATTTGGAAACCATGAGTTCAAACAATTATATATGAACAAATGAAATAAAAGAAAATAATAAACGTAATATTTGATGAGAAACAAGCTATTTTACATCACTTCAGAGTACCCATAAAAATGCTTATTGTCTAAAAAGAAGAAGAGTAACTTTAAAGTAGGGAAAGCTGGCAGGCAGTGCTTTAAACAAGTGATCTAAATAAATATGGATAGTGGGTCTGTCAAAATCATGCTCCCTTAGATAAGATGCAATAAAAACAGAATAGCACCATTTTGTGATTCTTTTTGTCAAAGATGCATGATCTATTCCTAATCATGAGAAAACACTAGATTAACCCAATTTGAGACATATTCCACAAGATAACCAGCCTGTCATCTTTGAAAGTATCAAGGCCATGAAAGTTAAAACTGACAAACGATTCCAAAACGAAGGGAACTAAGGAGGTACAAAAAAGAAATCCAACTCAAGATTCTAAGTTGAATCCTTTTGTTATAAAAGACATTATGAGGACAACTGGAAAATTTTGAATGAGGTCTGAAGATTAAATGGTAGTAATTCATCAATGTTAATTTCCTGATTTTGATGGTTGTATTGTGGTTATGTAAGGAAATGTCCTTATTCATAGGAAACACACACTAATGTTTCAAGAGCAAAGGGGCATAGGTCAAAAAATTATTCTTCAATGATTCCAGGAAAAACAATTATCTTTGCACTATATTTGCAACTTTTTGTAAGCCTGTGAGCCTTTTAAAATTTAATCTAAAAAGCTTTTTTTATCATAAGCACTCTTCAGTGAGTATATCAGCTCTGACACAGGGGTTATCACTAGCTTAGGATGTTATATCATAGGACACACAAGTAGATCAGTACATGCAACGAAACAAAGCAAAGAAATGAAAAGGGTTCAAACCAGAATCCCAACAGACACTACCCAGAACATGCCAAACTAAGAGATGTTCTGTTAATACTCTAGTAGTTAGGGATTGATAGTTACTGGTACTTGTCCTGTAAAAATACATTTGAGTAACTGTTCAAAATTTATTTAATGGTGAAGGTTCAGTTCATTTCAACTTCCTTTTGTTGAATTTTCAAAGTTCTGTATGTAGAAGATGTCAACTTGCAGGGATTCGGTGGTTCTTACTCTTCTGGTGAACAAGTAGCATGCGTTCACAAATGATCACTGAGTAGAAAAAATTATCAGGAGTTCAACCCATTGAATTTGATGGAAGCCCAGTCTGCCTTATTCAAAAAGCCTATATGGCAAACCCTAGCTAGGAGTTTAAGTGAAGTAAAATTCTATTCATTTTCTTGAGAAAAAGAAACTCACTTCCAACTCACTCTACTTCTACTCAGTAGAAAAAACACAATACACATAATATACACACTTACACACAATATATATACACACTAAATATATATACATGCTATATATAGTTATTTTAAAAATAGAGTCAAGAGACTCCAAAGTTATCCCAATCTATTGAACATAAGTAAAAAATTGATTTTTTTGCAAATTTCTCAATTTCTAATTTTTAAATATTTACTAATGTAAAGTCATAACATATAATTTTATATCTAATGCAGAAAAAATCTTACAAACTTATTACTCTACATTCCATATTTCTAAATTATTGTCTTTTAAAAGTTGATTTGCCTTTATTTCTTTTTCATTTGTCAAATTCCTTCTCTATAAAAATAGGGTTTATTTGGTGTTTCTCTACAAAATGGTAAATATAATAAAATTTTTCAGAACTATGATAACTAAAAATGTAGATATTTGAAATCACTGACATCTGTACCCACAGTTTACTTTAGCCTTTTTATTCCCCAAACGGGGAATAAATCATGGATCCAATGTAATTTAATCTGCATTGTAGAGTATAATGAAACACTTACTGTATTTTTTGCCTTCATATTGTTGATTAATAAGAAAAAATGCTCATTTCCCTTTAAAATACACTGTGTTTTTAAAGGAGAATAATAGATTTTTTTTTTCCCAAATGGAACTCAAATACAGAATGCTAATTTCATCAAAGGTACTAGCTAGTTGTAGTTTTTTTCCCCCATTTTTAACCTATAAGTGGCTTTCCCTGGCATTAATCACATCGTTCCATGTATCTATATTTATAATTTTAACAGATACTTCATAAATATGGAATCAGGCTATTATCTTAATAATGTGCCACTTTTCTATAAATACAGAGATAGGGTAATTACCACTAGAACTATTTGATAAAATTCAAAAATAGATAAATAATGAATAAGTCTTCCATTCAGTCATTAAAATTCAGAAAACAAAACAAAATATATTTAGCCATTATCCTTTTGATGAATTTGGCTCTCTGCCTTCAAACCACTACCAATTTCAGCTGGCATATAAGGAGCGTTTTATGAATACTGCCCAGTATGCGATGAACTGAACTGGAGACACTAGTCAATAACAGCCCATTAGCATTATCCAAATGAAGAGGCAAATTAAGCATGAAAAATATTTTAAACAATATAAAAATTGACATGAGAAATACAAAAATCTATGAAATTTTAAGTGAAGTTCAGCATGTTTTATAATCCAAATTATGTTTTGAAACTAGAATACAAGATTATTCATAGATATATGTCAGTTGCTATCAATTCCTGTGTAAGTATTGCAGAATGATAACATGATTCTTTCCCTGTTTAAAACTTATTACTGTAATGTGATACGGCCACTATAAAGGGCTGATATGGTTTCAGGCTGCATTAGTACTGGAGGGTCCCGTTAATGTGAATTAATCTCACTCTACATGATCCTCAAATTCATATGTGGAGAATTGTGTTCAATCATTCATTCAAGAAATATTGTTTTCCTATATTGCAATGGGCCTTTATTTATTCAATACATTTCTCGACAAAATATTTATTAGATACCCACATAATTTGGAATGGGACCTGTGATAATTCTTGCAAGACAACAGTGAATAAGACGTTTTTTCTGGTTGCTTAAATAAGTAGACAATTTTAAAACCACAGTAAGACTACGATGGTATTAACCACTTTGTGCTACAAAAACATAGAGAGGAGAATCCAACTAGCCTTTAAAAAGGGATTTCTGCTGGAAAGACTACTTCTAAGAAACTTTTCTAGACTGCCTAGTGTATGTTAGATTGTGACACCCTTTGTCTTTTCTTGAGGCCAGGTTTTACACTTTGAAATTCCATGTCTATTTGAGAGGTTTTTCTCTTCAGTCTCCTCCATTCAATTTCAGGCTCCAAGAGAACAAGGGCAACCGATTTTGTATGCCATTGTTTCTCCATTACTTGGAACCTAGCGTGTGTTTAATAAATGACTGTGTGAAAGAGATAATTTCACGTTTGAACTCCAAGGATAGCTAGAAGTGTGTTCAGTAAAAAAAGAAAGAAATTCATTTTTAATAGGTGGTCCAAAGGCATAAAACTGAAAAAAATCATAGTGTGTTTACAAACTAAGGTGAATATAGTTGACTGAAAGGGAGTTGGGGCCAAGGGAAAGGTAGGAGTTGCATGAAGGAGGGAAGAGTTGCAAGAGTTAAAACTAAAGAAAGGAGCAGAGTCTAGACCCAGGAGAGTCTTGAGAAATAACTAAAACAATCTACATGAAGTGGTTAACAAAATATCTGGCACATATTAAGCATTTGATCTTTAATCATTAATTTATTCTTTCACTTAGCAAACATTTATTGATAGATCATAGGTTTCAGGAATTTTTCTAAATACGAGGGATTGGCATTTAACAAAATTCAATAGTTCCTTCATTCATGGAGTTTGCATTCTGGTGAGCGAGAGTGAGACAAGGGATAAGCAATAAATAAATAATTAAACCAGAAACCATACTGTGGTCATAAAAGCTGAGAATAAAACTGGGGGATGTGATGTAACAACTGGAAAGCTATGTAATATGGTCAAGAAAAGACTCTCTAAGAAGATGACTTTTAAGTTGAGAATGAGTGATAAGATAGGAACTGAAGACCTAGGAATGAGCATTCTGGGCAAATTTCTTTTTAATGTGGGAACCAGCTTGGTCCAATTTTTTTTTTTTTTAATGTGGGAACCAGCTTGGCATGTTTCAGGAAGACAAAGAGAACCAGTTTGATGAGAGTGTAGCGAGCTAGAAGAATCACTGATGGAGATGACTTTGAAGAGCTAGGCAGAAACCATATACTTCTTCTTATAATTAAAAATCTGAGCTTTATTTTTAGTGCAATGAAATAAATTAGTGCAATGAGGAAACAGAGGATTTTAAAGAAGAGGCATTATATTAACAGACTAATATTTTAGAAATATTATTTTCAGTGATGTGAAATGACTAGATTTTATACTGAAGGGAATATGAAAAGATAAGTTAGCCATAGTGCCTGCTCAGTAGAGAAAAAATAAGTAAATAATTTTATAATATTATTTGGTGGGGATGTAATAAGGAAAGAGAAACATTTGCCCTTTGGGGTAAAAGGCTTATCATAGATGATCCAAGTCATCACACTCTCTCACATGTACTATTACAATAGTCTATTAACCTGCCTCACCTCTTCCACCATTGCCCCCATTCAGTCTATTCCCAAAACAACCACCAGAGTGATCCTTTAAAACAGTCAAATCATCATGTCCTCCAGGTTCTTCCATGTAGTTGCAAATGACAGGTTTCCTTCTTTTTAAAGGCTGACTAGTATTCCCTTTTGTATATATACCACATTTCTTTCTCCATTTGTCCACTAATGGACATGTAAGTTGATTCTATATATTGGTTATTATAAATAATACTGCAATAAACATGGGAGTACAGATAGCTCTCAACATGCTGATTTCATGTCATCTACATCTATACCTACTAGTAGGATTGCTGGATCATATGATAGTTCTATTTTCAATTTTTTGAGGAATCTCCATACTGTTTTCAATTATAGCTATGCCAATTTACAATCCCACTAACAGGGTGCAGGTGTTCCCTTTTCTCCACATCCTTTCCAACATTTATCATCTTTAGTCTTTATCTTTATCTTATCTTTAGTCTAACAAATGTGAAGTGATCTCTCATTGTGGTTTTAATCTGCACTCCCCTGATGATTAGTGATGGTGAACACTTTTCATAAACTGGGTTAGCCATTTTTATGTCTTCTTTTGAGAAATGTCTGTGTAGATAGTAGAATGGTGGATACCAGGGAGGGGTGGTGGTTGGGAAAATGTTGGTCAACGATACAAAATTTCAATTAGATAGAAGTAATAAATTCAAGAGATTTATTGTACAACATGGTGACTATAGTTAATAGTAAGGTATTTTATTTTGCAAATCACTAAGAGAGTACATTTTAAGCGTTCTCACCACAATAACAGAGTATGTGAGAAAATATATGTTAATTAGTTCAACTGGGCCATTTCACAATGTATACATATGTCAAAATATCATGTTTTACATGATAAATATATATATTTATTTATTGTATTTGTCAATTTAAAAAATAAAATTACCATTTTTTCAAGATGGTTGACCAGGGACTTCAGATACCAACTCTCCTCAGAAAGATCAAGTTACAGGTGAATGGCAATGATTTGAATGGAAAGCTGAGGAAAGAGAGCAGGACCTGTCAGAGTCCATGGAAAGAAGCTGGGTTACAGAAAAGGAAAGTAGCAAGTTTGGCAGAGATGGACCCTTGAGGAACCCAGAACCATATGGAAATGGTAGGTGGGGTGCTTCTCTGCTTCACTCCCTCCATGACAATTTGCTGACATCCAAAGTGTCAGCAAGCCACTCTGTCCTTGTGATCCTGAGAACCACTGTTGGTAGCAATTTGAAAACTTCCTGGAAACAGGAAACCAGGTGGCCAGCTCACACAGGTATGCTCACACTCCCCTCAGGCCTGAACTAAAATAGAAGACACCATACTGAACCTGCATCCTTTATGAACCACTGCCCTGCCCAGGGAACCTCAGCCCTTAGGTCACTGCATCACCAGGTCACCCACAAACTTACCCCACAACTCACTCTAACTTTGGCAAAAAAGGGGACTGGTAGGGCCCTGCCAGGTCCCTGCAGCTGCAGGGTTCCCAGAAATCTAGCCCTTGGCATGAACTTCCCCTAAGGGAGGGAGGAGCACAGTCCACCAAAGCCTGCCCTGAGACAACGAAAACGCGGGTGTGGCACCGTTCACTGAAGCAGGCAGCATCAGTGGCCAGGAACACATGTGAGGAGAGGATTATTTCCCCCTCCATCTAACCCTGTTGTGGATGGAGGAGAGGCTCCCCTCCCTGGAAGCCAGTGCATGAACACTTAGAGACAGCCTTTTCATCATTTTGTTCTGCAGCTGCACCCTGTTGAAAGTGAGCCCATGCCACATGGGCTTCCACAAAGAATGGGTTCATCTCCCTCTCCTCACACACAACAGCAGTGTCCCAGCAACATAGGGCAGACAAGCTGCAGAGCTGTCTGCTCTGGACTAGGGAAAGAGGCTCTGCCCCAAACCCATTTTGGTGGTCAAGCTAGGGGAGTGTTTCCACAGTTCCTCAGCCTTGACTGGGAGTCAAGGGACAACATCTACATGAACTGAAGATCATGACTCTGCATCAGGGGCAATAGGAAAGTGGATTCCAGTCTTGCCTTCCTAGGATGAGGAACTGGTGCAGCCCCAACCATGCCCCTACCCCAATACCTCAGCCACCCCAACATGATCCCCCCATCCCCACCCCTACCCACTATCAGGGTAGGCAGCTCACTAATGGGCACCTAAGGGTGAGCTGGCTCTTACTCTTAAGCACCACTTACTGGATAGGAGATTGAACTGCCCCACCAAATAGTAAACCTGCTGTCAGGACATAGCACTAGTATATGAGATAAGCTTCCTAAGATCTCCATACTCTTAGCACTGCAGGAGATAGTGTATCAGTGCATACAACCAATATATCACTTTTAAAAAGCAGCATTTGAGAATGCAACCACACAAAAGCTACCTCAACAACCAAAAAACCCACACAGAGCCTCAGCCCATTGAAAGCACCCAGAAATGAAGTCAAATGACAGCATATACCACAGTCATACACTCAAGGAAACAAATAATTTAAAAAATTTAAAAGGCCTATTCAAATTATAGCATATGCAAATTTAAGAAGCAACAGCTCCTTCAGATGAGAAAGAATAAGTTCAAGAACTCTGGCAATAAAGACAAAGTGTTTTGACAGCTCCAAAGACTGCATTAGCTCTCTATGAATGAACCGTAACCAATATGAAAATTCTAAAATGGCAGATAAATAATTCAAAGTATGAATTGCAATGAAACTCAATTAAATTCAAGAGAAAGATGAAAACCACCACACACACAAAAAAAACAGAAAAATGATTCAAGATATGAAAATGAGATAGCTATATTTTTAAAAAATAGAACTTTGAGAGTTAAAAAATTAACTGAATGAATGTGAAAATACGATTAAAGTCTTTAATAATAGACATGACCAAGCAGAAGAAAGAATTTTAGAGCTTGAATGCTGGTCTTTTGAATTAATATAATCAGACAAAAATGAAGAAAAAAGAATTTTGCAAAAAGAACAATGTCTTCAAGAAATATGGGATAATATACAGCAACCAAACCTGTGACTAATAGGCATTCCTGAGAGAGAAGAAAAAGTAAACAACTTGAAAAACATATTTGAGGGAATGATTCAGGAAAATTTCTCTAATCTTCGTAGAAGTAGACATTCAGATACAAGAAATTTAGAGAACACCTGTGAGATACTTTACAAGATAAACATCACCAAAGCAATATAGTCATCAGACTATCCAAGGTAAACGCTAAAAAAGAAATCTTAAAGACAGCTAAAGAAAAGGATTAAATTACCTGTAGAGATAAACCCACTGGACTAACAGCAGACTTTTCAGCAGAAACTTTATAAGCCAGAAAGGATTAGGGGCCCAATTTTAGCCTTCTAAAAAAAAAAAAAAAAAAAAAAAAGACACCAGCCAAGAATTTTGTATGCTGCCGAATAAGTTTCATAAACAAAGGAGCAATAAAGTCTTTCTCAGATAAGCAAATGCTAAGAGAATCTGTCACCACTAGACCAGACCTGTAAGAAATGCTCAACAGCATTCTAAAGACGGAAGTGAGAGGACAATACTTGCTACCATAAAAGCAGGCTTAAGTACAAAGTTCACAGATCCTATGAAGCAATTACACAATTGAGACAACAAAGCAACTAGCTAACAACATGACAGGAACAAAACCTCACACATAAATATTAATTTGAACATAAACAATCTAATCCTCCACTTACAAGATATTGGCTGGAAAATGGGATTTAAAAAAAGCAAGACCCAACCATCTGCTACTTTCAAGAAACCCATCTATGCACCCAACACCAGATCACACAGGTTTATAAAACAAATACTATTAAACATAAGCAAATAAACAGCCATACAATAAAAGTGGGAAAGTTCAACATCCAACTGACTGTACTACACAGACTATTGAGACAGAAAGCTAACAAAGAAACTCTGGACTTAATTTAGACTCTTGAACAAATGAACCTAATAGACATCTACAGAACATTCCACCCAACAACCACAGAATAAACACTTTTTCTCATCTGTGCATAGCACATTGTTCAGAATTGACCATATGCTTGGTCACAAAGCAAATCTCAATAAATTAAAAAAACTTGAAATTGTATCAAGTGTTTTCTCAGACAAGAGTGGAATAAAATTAGAAATCAATACCAAGAGGAACTCTCAAAGCACACAAGTACATAGAAACAAAACAACTTGCTCCCGAATGACTTTTGGGTAAACAATGAAATTAAGGCAGAAATCAAAATAAATTTGAAACAAATGAAAATAGAGACAGCATACCAAAATCTCTAGGATACAGTAAAAGCAGTGTCAAGAGGAAAGTTCATAGCATCAAATGCCTACATCTTATAATGTACAAAGATTTCAAGTTAACAACCTAATGTCACACCTGAAGGAACTAGAAAAACAAGAACAAATCAAATCCAAAGCTAGCAGAAGAAAACAAATAACAAAGATCAGAGCAGAATTAAATGAAATTGAGATTTTAAAAAAGTCATACAATAGTTGAATAAAACAAAAGGTTAATACTTTGAAAAGATAAACAAAGTAGACTGTTAGCTGTATTAGCCAAGAAAAAAAGAGAAGATCCAAATAAGCAAAATTAGAAATAATGAAGATGACATGAGAACTGATGCCATAGAATACAGAAGGTCCTCAGAGACTTATGCTGAACACCTCTGTGCACAATCTAGAAAACCTAGAGGAAATGGATAAATGTCTGGAAACATACAACCTCTCAAGATTAAACCAGGAAGAAATTGAAATCTTGAACAGACCAATAATTAGTTATAAAATTCGATCAGTAATAAAAAAATCTATCAACCAAAGAAAGTCAAGGAGCAGATGGATTCACAGCTGAATTCTACCAGACACACAAAGAAGAAGAGCTGTTACCAGTCTTATTGAACCTATTGCAAAAAAGTTGAGAAAGAAGGATTCCTCCCTAACTTATTCTACAAAACCAGTTCATTCTGATACCAAAATCTGTCAAGGACACACACACAGACACACACACACACACAGAATATCAATAGGCCAATATCCCTGATGAACATAGACACAAAAATCCTCAAAAAATACTAACAAATCAAACACAGCAGAAAATAAAAAAGGTAATTCATCACAATTACATGGATCTTACACCAAGAATGCAACGTTGGTTCAACATACGCAAATAAATAAATATGATTCAACAAGAGAACTAAAAATGAAAATCATATGATCATCTCAACAGATACAGAAAAAGCACTTGATAAAATCCAACATTCCTTCATGATAAAGACCCTCAAAATTCTAGGCATTGAAGTAACATACCTCAGAATAATAAGAGCTATCTAAAACAAACCCACAGTCAGCATCATACTGAACAGTACAAGTTAGAAGCATTTCCTCTAAGAATTAAGGCCAGGCACAGTGGCTCACACCTATAATCCCGGCACTTTGGGAGGCCAAGGCATGTGGAACACCTGAGGTCAGGATTTGAGACCAGCCTGGCCAATATGGTGAAACCCTGTCTCTACTAAAAATACAAAAAAAAAAAAAAGTTAACCAGGCATGGTGGCAGGCACCTATAATCCTAGCTATTGGGGAAGCTGAGTCATGAGAATCAGTTGAACCCAGGAAGAAGAGGTTGCAGTGAGCCAAGATTGCACTACTGCATTCCAGCCTGGGGGACAGAGTGAGACTTGGTCTCAAAAGACAAACAAGCAAACAAAAAACAGAGTAATCAGGCAAGAAAGTTAAATAAAAGGTATCCAAATTAGAAATAAAAGACATCTATTAGAGAAGAGTAATGTTAAATTATCTCTGTTTGCTGATATAAGAGCTAATACCTAGAAAACTCTAAAGATTCCTCCAAAAAATTCCTAAACCTGATAAATGCCTTCAGTAAAGTTTCAGGATACAAAAGTAATGCATGAAAATTAGTTGCATTTCTATACACCAACAATGCTCAAGCTGAGAACCAAATCAAGTACTCATTCCCATTTACAATAGCCTAAAATATTAAAATACCTAGGAATATATTTAATTAACGAGGTGAAAGACTTCTACCAGGAGAACTACAAAACACTGATGAAACAAATTGTAGATGACATGAACAAATAGGTAAACATCTCATTCTCATGGATAGGAAGAATCAATATTGTTAAAATGACTATACTGCCAAAAGCAATCTACAGATTCAACACAATTCCTATCAAGTTGCCAACATCATTTTTTACCGAATTAGAAAGACAATTCTAAAATTCATTAAAACCAAAAAATAGCCCAAATAGCCAAAGCAACCCTAAGCAAAAAGAACAAAGCCAGAGGCATCACATTACCTGACTTCAAACTATACCTCTCAAGTCTATAGTAACCACAATAGCATGCTAGTGGTACAAAAATTGACACATAGATCAATGGAACAGAATAGGTAACCCAGAAATAAAGTCACACACCTACAACTAACTGATCTTTGGAAAAGTCAACACAAATATACACTGGGGAAAGAACACCCTATTCAATAAATGGTGCTGGGAAAATTAGACAGCTATATGCAGAAGAGACTGGACTCTTATTTCTCACCATATACAAAAATTAATTCAAGATGAGTTAAAGATCTAAATGTAAGGCAAGAAACTATAAAAATATTAGAGGAAAAACTCTTCTGGATTATTGGCCTAGGCAAAGTCCACAATCAACTCCTCAAAAGCAAACACAACAAAAAAGAAAACAGACAAATGGGACTTCATTAAACTAAAGAGCTTCTGTACAGAAAAAAAAAAAAAAAATCAATGAGTAAACAAATAACCTACAGAATGAAATAGAATATTTGCCATCTATGCATCCAACTAAGGACTAATATCCAGAATCAATAATGTACTTAAGCAAATCAACAAGAAAAAAATAACTAATCTCATTTAAAAGTGGGTAAAGGACATGAACAGACACTTCTTAAAACAAGACATACAAGTGGGCAACAAACAAGAAAAGAATGAATGCTCAATTTCACCAGTCATCAGAGAATGCAATGAGATACCACATCGCATGAGTCAGAATGGCTATTACCAAAGTTTTAAAAAATAGCAGATGTTGATGAGGATACCAAGAAAAAGGAACATTTATACCCTGTTGGTGGGAAAGTAAATTAACTCAGCCTCTATGGAAAACAGTACGGAGATGTTTCCAAGAACTATAAATAGAACTACCATTCAACCCAGCAATCCTTCTACTGGGTGTCTACCCAAAGGAAAGGAAATAATTATACCAAAAATATACTTGTACTTGTATGTTTATTACAGCACTATTCACAAGGGCAAAATCAAGGAATTAACCTAAGTGTTCATCAATGGTTGAATGCATAAAGAAAATGTGATTTATACGCAGCATTAAATACTATACAGCCGTGAACAATAATGAAATCATGTCTTTTGCAGCAATATGTATGCAACCAGAGGTAAGTATCGTAAGTGAAATAACTCATAGAAAGTCAAACACTGCATACTTTCATTTATAAGTGGGAACTAAACAATGGGTACATACAGACATAAAGATAAAAATAGTAGACACTGGGAACTCCTAAAGGGGAGAGTATGGGAGGGAGACAAGGGTTGAAATACTACCTATTGGGTACTATGTTCACTATTTGAGTGATGGGTTCATCTGAAGCCAAAACCTCAGTATTACCTGTGTTAACAAATCTCCACATATACCCCTTGAATCTAAAATAAAATAACTAAATAAACAAACCGTGTGTGTTCGGCTGGTTCTTGTGTTGCTATAAAGAAATACCTAAGGCTGGGTAATTTATAAAGAAAATAGGTTTAATTAACTCGCAATTCTGCAGGATGTACACAAAGCATGGCATTGGCATTGCTCATCTTCTGGTAAGGCCTTGGTCTGCTTATAATCATGGCAGAAGGCAAAGTGGGAGCAGGCATGTCACATGGCAAGAGCAGGGAGCAAGAGAGAGTGAGAGGGAGTGCCACACATTTTTTGAACAATAGGACCTAGGGAGAACTCACTCACTATCGTGAGGACAACACCAAAGGGATGGTGCTAAACTATTAATGAGAAATCCACCCCCACGATCCAATCACCTCCCACCAGGTCACACCTCCATGATTGGGGATTACACTTCAACATGAAATTTGGCAGGACAAATATCCACACTATATCATCACTACAACAACAACAACAAAATGGTCAGAATCCTCCAATGTCTTCGATGTCATTCAGAGTAACAGCCAAGGTCCATACAACAACCAGGCAGAACATACATAAGCAGACTCTCCTGCTACCTATTTTTATTCATCACCTAATACTCTTCTTCCCACTACTTCTACTCCAGTCTTTCTGGGCTTTTTGTGGTCTCTCAAGCCAACAAATAGGTCCTCACCTCAGAGCCTTTGCATTGACTATTTTTTTTTTCTGCCAAGTCTCCTCTTCCTAAAACCATTTTTATGGCTCAATTCCTCTCTTTATTCTAGTTTTTGGTAAAACACCGCCTTTACCAGTAATGCTAATACTCATTGCTTGGATAAAACATACATACTGTAGTTGGCTGATAATGGCCCCCATGATATGGTCATGTCTTAATCCCTGGAACCTATGAATATTACCTTATTTAGAAAAAAGGTCTTTGAAAGTGATTAACTCAAGGATCCTGATTTTGGATTATTCTAGATTATACCAGTGGGCCTTAAATGGCATCACAAGTGTTTTTATAATAGAGAGGCAAAGAGAGATTCGACACCCAACAGAGAACAAGGTGATATGGAGATGAAGACAAAGATTGAACTAATGTGGCCTCAAGCCAAAGAATGCCAACAGCTACCAGAAGCTGGAAGAGCCAAGGAACAGTTTCTAGCCCTAGAGCTGCGGGTATGAGTGTGGTCCTACTGAAAACTTGATTTCAGACTTCTGGCCTCCAGCAATGTATAAGAATAAACTTCTGTTGTTTTAAGATACCAAGCTTGTGCGATTTGTTAAAGTAATAATAGGAAACTACTACACATATCAAACACCTAGCCTCTTTACCTTCCCTTGTTTTTATTCCATAGAATCTCTTTTATCTCCCATAATATGCAATTGCTTTTGCTTGTGGTTTTAAATCACATGCTGCTAGAATGTAAACACCATAATGACGAGAACATTTTGTGTAGTACCCCATTCTAGAACAATGCCTGGGACATAGTTCTCAATGATTACTTGAGAGAGGGAACAAAGAGAGGAAGAGAGGGTGGAAGGGAGGGACAAGGGAGGAAGAATTGAGTCTTAAATTTTTCCAGGTGGAAGAGGGATAGCACTCTATGGCAAGGAGGATGTGTCCTGTTCTTAGTACTCTCATTATAAGGGCAGGATAATTAAGTGTAGTTGGAGGAAAGCACCAATGATAGTGAAACGAGTAGTACATTAATGTGTAAAATGTGATTGTAGGAGCTAGACATCTCTAGTTTAGAGAAGATAATTCTTGGTCTAAGTGTGGGAAATAGATTACAATGCAAACGGACCAATGATTAAAAGCTTTGTAAAAGTGTATTCTATCATAGAAATGGGGAGTAGAATGGGGGAGTAGAATGGTGTTTACCAGAGGCTGGGGTCAAAAAGATGAGGAAAGGGGACATGTTGGTCAAAGGGTACAAAGTTTCAGTTAGACTGGAGGAATAAGTTTGAGTGATCTGTTGGACTGCATGATGATCATAGTAATAACATTGTATATTTCAAAATTGCTAAAAGAATAGCTTTCAAATGTTCTTGCTGCAAAAAAATAAGTAGATGAGGTGACAGATATGTTAATTAGTTTGACGATTCCACAAGGTATATATATATATATATATATATATATATATATATATCTCAAAACATTACATTGTACCCCATAAGTATATACAATTATTATTGTCAATTAAATTTTTTTTAATAAAAGCTTTGAAGAAATTCTAAAAGTTAACACTGAATGTATATTAGTACACCCTTTATGGAAAACAGTATGGAAAACAGTATGGGGATTCTCAAATAACTTAAAATGGAACTACCATTCAATCCAGCAATCACACTACTGGGTATCTACCCAAAGGAAAAGGAATCATTCTATCAAAAAGATACCTGCACTTATATGTTTAGAGTAGCACCATTCACAATAGCAAAGATATGGAATCAATCTAAGTGTGTATCAATGGATGTTCAGATAAAGAAAATGTGGTGTATATACAGAATTGAATATTATTTAGCTCTAAAAAGAATGAAATCATATCTTTGGTAGCAACACAGATGAAACTGGAGGCCATTATCTTAAGTTAAACAACTCAGACACAGAGTCCAGTACCACATATTCTCACTTATAAGTGAGAATACACCTTGCTGCAAGGAAATCCCTACCTACCCGTGTGGAGAGACCACAGGGAGAGATCTGTGACTGCATGAAGTGTCTGGCTATCTTTCAACTGCTGGACATTCCCCCTTCCCCATCATCCTTACCCCATCCAGCATCAGCCACCATCTCACTTCAACCATGAGAAAGATCTTGAGCCAGAACTGCCAGTTGAACCCCAACCACAGAAACCATAAGGGGCAATAAGATGATTTTTATTGTTTTTAAGTCAGTAAGTTTTGGGATGATTTGTTACATCAACAATAAATAGAGATATCTCTATGGTGAAATTTTAAAATTTTGCTGACAACATAGATTCAATGCAACTGCACCAAAATCTCAACAATCTTTGTTGGTGGTGCTCCTTAAGAACAAAGTGGGGTCTTTTCATATATCAAGAATTATTTTGAAGTTATAATAGTTCAGTGTGGTATTGGAGTAGACATAACAAATTCACTAAAACAAGGAAGAGCTCAGAAGCAGAATCACACGAATATGAAAAATTTCAATATGCTCTAAATCACATTACAGACTGGTGGAGAAAGAATAGCATTTTCAATAAATGTTGTGAGGACATTTGTTATTTGTGATGGAAAAGAAAGAGGACCTATACCTCACACCATATACAACCAGCATTTCCAGGTGGAATAAAGACTTATCTATGAATGATAAAATTATAAACTTTTAAGATACGTTATAGGAGACCTGCATTACAACAGTCTACTAAGAATTCTCCCAATGCATTAAGAACTTCTGTAAAACCTTAAGAAAAAGACAGACAACTCAAGAGAAAAATGAACAAAAGTTATGGGCAGGCACATCATAAAAGAGAAAGCCCAAATTGCCATTAAAATCTTAAGAAACCTAAAAAGGGTGAATTTTACTGTATGCAAATTATATCACAATAAACAAACCAAAATAAAAATGTGAAAAATATGACCCTTATGAGTAATCTTGGAAATACAATTTAAAATCACAATCAAAACATTTCTCACTACCAAATCAGCCAAGAAATAAAAATTCCAATAAAATAAAGTTTTGGCAAAGATATGAAGCAAATGGAACATCTATGTACTGCTGGTAGGAATACAAATTAGCACAATTTTGGAAAACAATTCAATGTTAATAAGCTATGGATGGCACAGCAATTCCTCTGCTGGTTTTACACCCTAAAGAAATTCCTACAAATGGGCACCAGAGTCATGTAAGAGAATGTTGTAGCATTGTGTGAAATAGCAAGATTCTAGAAATAACTCCAATTTACCAATAGTAAAATAGCTAAATATAATGTGGAAACCAATAATGTAAAATATACATCAGTGGGAAAATCAAGGAACTAGATTCACAATAGTCTATAGGCAGTATGAGACCATTTATATATAATTTGAAATCATACAAAACAATGCTATGCTTTATTTAGTAATAGATATATTGTAAAGACACGTGATGTGTATGTTCATTGCAGCACTATTCACAATAGCAAAGATATGAAATCAGCCTAAATGCCCATCAATGATAGACTGGATAAAGAAAATGTGGTACATATACACCACGGAATACTAACCTGCTATAAAAAAGAATGAGATCATGTCTTTCACAGGGAAATGGATGGAACTGAAGGACATTATCCTTAGCAAACTAACACAGGAACAGAAAACCATATACCTTATGTTCCACTTATAAGCAGATGCAAAATGATGAGAACACATGGACACATAGAAGGGAACAACACTCACTGGGGTTTATGAGAGGGTGGAGAATGGGAGGAGGGAGAGGATCAGGTAAAATGACTAATGAGTACTACGCTTAATACCTGGGTGATAAAATAATCTGTACAACAAACCCCCATGACACAAGTTTACCTACGAAACAAACTTACACATGTACCTCTGAACTTAAAAGTTAAAAGAAAAGAGAGAAAAATAAATTTTAAAAAGTCATTTAACTGGTTATAAGATGGTCGAATAGGAACAGCTCCAGTCTACAGCTCCCAGCACAAGTGATGCAGAAGACGGATGATTTCTGCATTTCCAACTGAGGTACCGGGTTCATCTCCCTGGGGCTTGTCAAACAGTGGGTGCAGTCCACGGAGTGCGAGCTGAAGCAGGGCGGGGCATCGCCTCACCCGGGAAGTACAAGGGGTTAGGGAATTCCCTTTCCTAGCCAAGGGAAGCCAGGACAGACTGTACCTGGAAAATTGGGACACTCCCACCCTAATACTGCACTTTTCCAACAGTGTAGTCTCCTGGCATACCAGGAGATTACATCCTACGCCTGGCTCAGAGGGTCTCATGCCAACAGAGCATCTCTCACTGCTAGCACAGCAGTCTGAGATCAAACTGCAAGGCGGCAACAAGGCTGGGGGATGGGTGCCTGCCATTGCTGAGGCTTGAGTAGGTAAACAAAGTGGCTGGGAGGCTCAAACTGGGTGGAACCCACCACAGTTCAAGGAGGCCTGCCTGCCTCTGTAGACTCCACCTCTGGGGGCAGGGCATAGCTGAACAAAAGGCGGAAGAAACTTGTGCAGACTTAAACGTCCTTAAACGTCCTTGTCTGACAACTTTGAAGAGAGTAGTGGTTCCTCCAGCACAGAGTTTGAGATCTGAGAATGGACAGACTGCCTTGTCAAGTGGGTCCCTGAACCCCAAGTAGCCTAACTGGGAGACACCTCCCATTAGTGGCTGACCGACACCTCATACAGCCAGGTGCCCCTCTGAGACAAAGCTTTCAGAGGAAGGATCAGGCAGCAACATTAGCTGTTCTGCAATATTTGCTGTTCTGCAGCCTCTGCTGGTGATACCCAGGCAAACAGGGTCTGGAGTGGACTTCCAGCAAACTCCAATAGACCTCCAGCTGAGGGTCCTGACTGTTAGAAGGAAAACTAACAAACAGAAACGATATCCACACCAAAACCCCATCTGTATGTCACCATCATCAAAAACCATAGGTAGACAGAACCACAAAGACGGGGAGAAACCAGAGCAGAAAAGCTGAAAATTCTAAAAATCAGAGCACCTCTCCCCCTCCAAAGTAATGCAGCTCCTCACTAGCAACAGAACAAAGCTGGATGGAGAATGACTTTGACGAGTTGAGAGAAGAAGGCTTCAGAGAGTCAATGATAACAAACTTCTCTGAGCTAATGGAGGATGTTCGAACGCATCGCAAAGAAGCTAAAATCCTTGAAAAAAGATTAGAAGAATGGCTAACTAGAGAAAACAGCATAGAGAAGACCTTAAATGACCTGACGGAGCTGAAAACCATGGCACAAAAACTACATGGCGCAGGCACAAGCTTCAGTAACCGATTCAATCAAGGAGAAGAAAGGGTATCAGTGATTGAAGATCAAATGAATGAAATGAAGTGAGAAGAGAAGTTTAGAGAAAAAAGAGTAAAAAGAAACAAAGCCTCCCCAAAATATGGGACTATCTGAAAATACCAAAACTATGTCTGATTGGTGTACTTAAAAGTGACGGGGAGAATGGAACCAAGTTGGAAAACATTCTGCAGGATATTATCCAGGAGAACTTTCCTAACATAGCAAGGCAGGCCAACATTCAAATTCAGAAAATACAGAGAACGCCACAAAGATACTCCTCGAGAAGAGCAACTGTAAGACACATAATTGTCAGATTCACCAAAGTTGAAATGAAGGAAAAAATGTTAAGGGCAGCCAGAGAGAAATGTTGGGTTACCCACAAAGGGAAGGCCATCAGACTAATAGTGAATCTCTCGGCAGAAATTCTGCAAGTCAGTACAGAGTGGGGGCCAATATTCAACATTCTTAAAGAAAAGAATTTTCAAACCAGAATTCCATATCAAGCAAAACTAAGCTTCATAAGTGAAGGAGAAATAAAATCCTTTACAGACAAGCAAATGCTGAGAGATTTTGCCTGCCTTACAAGAGGTCCTGAAGGAAGCATTAAACATAGAAAGGAACAACTGGTACCAGCCATTGCAAAAACATGCCAAACTGTAAAGACCATCAATGCTAGGAAGAAACCATCAACTGACAAACAAAATAACCAGCTAACATCATAATGACAGGATCAAATTCACACATAACAATATTAACCTTAAATGTAAATGGGCTAAATGCTCCAATTAAAAGACACAGATTGGCAAATTGT
>NW_012119044.1:1749265-1762740 GCF_000951035.1 Colobus angolensis palliatus | reverse complement strand
GAGAGGATATGGAGAAATAGGAACACTTTTACACTGTTGGTGGGACTGTAAACTAGTTCAACCATTGTGGAAGACAGTGTGGCGATTCCTCAAGGATCTAGAACTAGAAATACCATTTGACCCAGCCATCCCATTACTGGGTATATACCTAAAGGAGTATAAATCATGCTGCTATAAACACACATGCACACGTATGCTTATTGCGGCACTATTCACAATAGCAAAGACTCGGAATCAACCCAAATGTCCATCAATGATAGACTGGATTAAGAAAATGTGGCAAATATATGCCATGGAATACTATGCAGCAATAAAAAAGGATGAGTTCATGTCCTTTGTAGGGACATGGATGAAGCTGGAAACCATTATTCTGAGCAAACTATCACAAGGACAGATAACCAAACACTACATGTACTCACTCACAGGTGAGAATTGAACAATGAGAACACTTGGACACAAGGTGAGGAACATCACACACTGAGGCCTGTCATGGGGTAGGGGGAGTGGGGAGGGACAGCATTATGAGGTATACCTAATGTAAATGACGAGTTAGTGGGTGCAGCATGCCAACATAGTACATGTATACACATGAAACAAACTTGCATGTTGTGCATATGTACCCTAGAACTTAAAGTATATATATATACACAAACATTTAAAAAAATCCATGAGGTTGATTTTAAAAATTCATGATTGTGGTTTTCTTGGGTTGTGCTATTGCATAACACTGGTGGGGAGACACTTGCAGGATGACAAGTCTAGGCTGGGTATCAAGCTTGGTGTCTAAAAAGTTGTTCAATATATTATTAATTATTTCTTTGTTTTGTCTGAAGTAGTCCATAAATATTTTTGAATTTTTATGTCAGATGTTGATGGCCTGAAAAATTTACAGTTCTCTGTATATATGAGGCTATTACGCCAAGACAGGGTGGAGAATATGTATTTCAAAGTATGAATGTTAGTTTTATGAGAAAGTTGGATCATAATTTCTAGGAATTATGTTCTGTGATTTAGAGAAAGTTCAGAGGTTGACATTCTATTTTTAACTGAAAACAGACCTGTTAGCCCATGTTTCCACTTCAAAAGTATTCTTTCCAGGTGGCAGCAATGAAAATGTCTGAATCTAGAATAAGGGATAATTAATATTTATTAATCTCTTAAAGATAGGTAAGATTAAGACAATACAGGAAGGTTAAAAGATCAGGATCTTAGCATTGATTCTCAACTCTGAAACTGTGGTAGTCACTGAAAAATATAACTAAAAACAACCTCAGGGTCAAAATGATGTATCTGTTTGCTTTTTTTTGAGATTGAAGATTCATGTTTGGTGACTCACTTTGAACTATTTGAATCTGGTTTATCTGCTTAAGATGAGACACAGGGATCCATGGTTATATAGAATTTTCTTCATGTGATTGTAGTCTTTTAAAAAATCTGAGTAAAGGTTTTTAAAATGTTGAATAGGGACACATTTTGAATGAGATCAGATGAGGGCCAATCTAAAGAGCAAGTTATCAACTGAGAAAGAATGTACAGAAACCATTTTAAATAAAGCAACTTGAGTTAATTCCATTTGTTGATGCCCTAAATACCTTGAGGGATTGACATTTGATTCTTTCAAGAACATTGAAGGTGGAAATATTATGTCATGGCCTACATGAAGGGTTAACACACATGCCAAATGTTTTTACCCTTTATTTTGCACCTTAAGTGGAAGAGCTTGGGGTAGAAGAAAGAGATGAGTCATATACATTAGGGAAAAGATGATGGGCTGTTCGGTCATGAAATCCCTACCCTGTTAAACACCTGAATTAGCCTTCTCTTTAGTCAAATAATATTTTGCCTACAACTTTCAATGTATTACATTAACAATTTTTTTCTTATAAATTCCCATACTTAGGTTATCTTTTTGTGTCTGTCTAGCATTTTCCTCTTCTGGAATCATGACATCAGATACAGAATTTTGTTGACATGTTAGGTCTTTATTTTGCCGACTCTTTGATTATAATATCTCCATGTGACATTGTTTGGCATTTGCTCACATAGTAGATTTCCATACAATTTTTAATTATTTCATCCAGATCCCTAAATGTTTTGACAAGTTAAGCTGCTCTGATTCATTTGCAACAACCTCAGCTCTGAGAAAGAATGCCTTCAATTAAAATAATGAGTGAACAGTTCAAGGAAGATATTATGGAAAAATAAAAAGGGATGCATAATACCATTGTCTATGCTTCACTGTTGAACACTCCAGCTTTTTTCCATGGAGACATAACTTTCGGCTTCCTCTTTTGCTATTAAAGATTCAAGGTACTTTATCTTAAACTACCATGCTCTAACACTCGTTAAAAATGTTGATTTGTGGGCCAAGTTCCAGCAAAGAAAAGAAATTACATTGTATGTTTTTAAGATCCTATAAATTTAAGATTTCAGGATTAAGAATGGCCATGTTTTAATAAAATGCATGACTAGGTGCTGGCTGTCCCATTCCACAGGCTGTAGAATCAAAAGCATTCCACTCACACTGCTATGTTCCTATAAAATGAAACACAGTTTGAGTCAGTGTGATCAACTGCAGCAAAATGAAAGCTTGTCATTTACACCAATTTAAATGAATATGCCAAAAGGATCCAGTTATTAGCTATTGAAATATGGTTCTGTGGGAAGACATGATTACTGAGCAGTAAGATCAGTCTATTTCAACGGAGATTTTTTTGTTTTTAAGACCATGTAAATCCTCAGGTCAATTGTTACACATATCCTCATTTTAGCTTTTTTCCCCTTTTAATGCAAAACATAGACAAGAATTGTTTTAATAATTTAAAATAATTGCAAAATATGTAGATAAATGAAAATTGTTATAAAATCTAAAAATTCCTCCCTCAATTATTCATGCACAAATAGAACTTCAGAGGAAAAAACTTACAACTTCCTTTCAATGGGAAGTTAAAACTTATAAGAACACAAAAAAATAAACATAAAAACCACATTGGCTCAAATCCATGGTCTAGCAAGCCCAAGATTCTATGTATTGTCACAACAAAATCTACTTAATGATTGCCATCAGTGATATCATCCTTAAAAATCAAGACTTTAATTTTATACAAATAAATCAATTAATCACGTGTATATCAATGATTAGTTATACACCTCTTTATCTCTTTACAAATATTCAGGTCTCTTATTGTCCACTGTAAACTCTAAAGGAAAATTTGGGCTTGCTAATATATCCGCATGCTTCTTGGGAAATATGAGGTAATTTGTTCTATTTGGATAAAAAGGAGCTTGCAGGCTGAGTTGTTTAATAGCCTTAGAATCTCTTGTACTGCTTTTACCTTGTATAGCACAAACAATATGGACATGGAATGTTAAAAGTAAGAGGTATTATTGGCTGTTATAGCCAGAGAGATATTCAGTCACATAATGTATGTCCAGGACCTGATGAGGATTGGTCTTCATGTTGCACTCAGATGGAAAGTTATTATTTTCCAATGAAAGAGTCAGAAAAGAAACTATACAATTACACCATAAAGTAAGGAATATATACAAAGAGGGGGGAAGAGGAGAAACAAGTTTGCTATACCAGAAAAGGAGTAGAACAAATGAGAGATACTGTAAATATAAATATTTTATAAGAGTATTTCAAAGGGGAAATAGTGTTAGCCAATAAAGTTAAAAGATGCAGAGTAACTTCTAAAAGGAGGAGGTTAAGGAAAATTACTATATTTAGACATTAAAAGACACAATTATGGTGAGGGAAGACCATGTCTCCAAATTTTTAGAAGAAAAACAATTGGGAAAATGATAGAATTATAAAAAGCAACAGAAAGCAGTCATAAATCAGTTCCAGTTTCCTCCTTGGTAATTGTGACTACTGAAAACCACATAAAAACTTTTTTCCCCCTGAGGCTCTTTATGTGGGGAATGAATCTCCAGCAGCTGTTTTCTGTTTGCCATGCCTCCTTCATTTCTCTCACCTGGTTAAATCTGTCTTCCAGCATTTTGTCCACCCAATTAGGAGTTCCCAGAAGAGGTTAGATGGGGAATCCCCAAGCCATAGCATCTAGCAAGCCTGAGAGGATGAACCATTGACCAGGGAAGACACTGCAATTCTCCCTCTTCTTACCTCCATCAGAACCCCCAAATAGTTAACCTATATTAGATGGTCATAAATAAACCTAAAGGGAAGAGTTTTACAAAAGGCTGTAGACAAAATTTGTATTACATTGGACTGAGAAAAAATTCTGTGGTGAGTAAACAGAGGCAATAACTGAATAACTGTAAGAGTTTTTCTGAGAAATTTATTGCTAAAGAGAGACAGTGCAGCAATTCAAAGTTTAAATCATTAGCATAGCAAGAGGACATGCTAACTGGAGATGGTTGCTACAGAATTTTGTCTATGTTTGTGTGTTATTGGTGGATGATGCCTTTTTACATTATCGAATAATGCTTCTGATAAAAGAATCCTGTTTATGCTCAAGAATTAGCCTGCTGTTGTTTTAAAATGTTTTTCTATTATCTATAATCGACAAGTGTCATTGAAACACTGATGATCATTTTAACAAGCAAACCTTTAAAACACTTCATACCCTATTTACAGACATTAAAAATCCATTACTCACAAAGTAAAAATGGTAATATGCTAGACTTACCAACTTTGATTCTATTGCCAACACCTGATCCCTTCCCTTGCTTAATAGAAGAAAAGCATATTGACTACTAGATTTCAGAAATGGTCATTTGGTGTCACTCTATTCTTAGCCTCAAAATTATTAACACAGGAAAACATAGATAGGTCATTATTATTTTTAGTGAGGTTTTTTTCCCGAGGTAGACTTCACCTTGGTGTGATAATGGCTTTGTTAAATGAAAGAGCTGGCATACTTGTAGGGGGTTGTAAAAATTCAAAAGAGGAATACTTAAAGTGGAAATATTAAATTCATCTTTTGACAGGTTTTCCTATAGCAAGGATGAGAGGGCGACTTTAGAGACAGGACTCTCCAATGAGGCTTTGAATGGTCTTATTTGGTCTGCATTGAGCTAATTACCTGGCTATCTGCCAAAAAGCCCCTTTACCTTGTGCTATGTAGAGTCTAATGTTAGATAATATCTAATTTTTAATGCTAAGAAGTGGCATTTGATGTTGTTACTAGTATCTGGTGGAAAGCAAGGGACAGGAGGTCAGAAACAGTTTCCTGGGAAGTGCTCTTAAACTGCTTCCTATGCAGCAGGGAAGGTGAACAAAGAGAAACCCTGTAGCCACCATTTCCTTATCCTTCATGAGAATAAAGAAAAAGGAAAAGATTTAACATAACCTGCTCAGCAGGAAACTCAACTTTACAGTTTCAGAACAGCATAATTTGGATATTTTATATTAGTCTATCGTATCCAAGCATTTCAAAAATAAAACAGGAACAGCTTTAATGCAATCTGTGTTTACTAATATGAGCTAATAAAATCTCATAATATTATTTGGTATTGCACTAATGGATATTGCATTATAGGATATTAGTTAAATCACCCATTATTTCAGTATTTGGTGTGTTATTCATAGTGGAAGCATACACACCATAGTATGAGAGATCGGAGGGGAAAAATAGGGTGCAGAAGAAAAGATGGCCTTTTAAATAGGTTGATGTTAAGGGAAGGAAAGAAAGAGGGAGCAATAAAGCAAACAGGGCATTCATTTATGGAAGCTCTAAACCTTATGAGGGAGGAGGCAAAATACAGCTTCTTAGATTGCCCTGGTGACTTACAGGTTGCTCCATTAAGAATATAAATTCAATGCTAATGGTGTTTTGAGTGATGAGAATTCTATACCCTAAACTCTACCATCATCAAGTTTGCCATCTTCCCTTTATCTCCTCAAATCTAAACAGACAAGCTTATATGCTGAGATGAAGTTGAGCCCAAACTTCTATGGATAATAAATGGTGGAATGCAGACATCACTGAGGCTATTCTGACCCCAGCCTACTATGTTACACTGCCTTCTTATCATAGTGTTTAAAAAATGCCATTACATATAATTCTGTGCCCAATCAGATACCATTACTCATTAGGGGGTACTGTGAGTGGTTGGAAGCAGGGATCAAACATTTAAGAAAAACACCCTGTGTTCCTGTACATCAATATTAATTCATATTTAATATTAATATTAATGTATAAATATTAAGCTAGACAAGATGATCCAGAGTCTAGAGACCTTTATCTATTTCATGCAACAATGTGATGAGAGATTGTGGATTCCTGTGAGTGGGGCAAGTCTACAGAACATTCCTTAAGAGCATGGATCTTGAAATCAGAGACAGCCTCTCTTCTTTCTCAGTTTGGCCTTTCCTAGATGTGTGACCACAGGATGACAATTCAAATTTCTATCACTTGGTTTCTCTATCTAAAGTATTGGGATAATGAACATTTCCTTAAATATATTTTAATGGAATTAAATAAAATTATAACAGTAATATTTTTATTCAGTACCACAAATACAATAAATTCTCACTACACAGACATAATAATTATTTTGAAATGCATAATAATAGCTGGTACTATGCACGGTGACTCACACTTATAATTCTGGCACTTTGAGAGACTGAGGCAGAAGGATCACTTGGGGCCAGGAGCTTGAGACCAGCCTGGGCAATACAGCAAGATCCTATCTCTACAAAAATTATAAAATAAAAAAACAGCTAGGTGTGATGGCACACGCCTATAGTTCTGGCTATTTGGGAGGCTGAGGTGGGAAGATCACTTGAGCTCAGGAGTTTAAGGCAGCTGCAGTGAGCCGTGATTGCACCATTGCACTCCAGTCTGGGGGACAGAGCAACATCCTATCTCAAATAATTAATAATTAATTAAATTTAAAAAGTAATAGGTGGGATGACCTTACATCCTGCTTTGCCTGAAGCAGTCTTGTTCACACCTATTATTCCAGCAAAATTATTCATGTTGCTCTGTCATTGTCAAAATTATCTTTGTTTGAACAATAAATTCTTTGGGTTCTTTAATGATAGCTATGACTTAATGAATACTTACAATATGCCACTCCTATTTTTCTTAAATGCTTATTAACTCCCTTATTAACTTAACACTTGAAAGGTAAATACTATTATTATCCCCATTTTATAGATTAAAACAAAATAAGGCATGTAGGAGTGAAATAGCTTGGGGATTTTAAAGTAAACTTTACCATGAACTCCTAGAAATTTATTTTTTAACCGTGTATTTATTTGGGTGACCTTAGCACCGTAACTGCTCAAACATAGAAAAATAAGGAAAAAAGTAGTGAGGAAAAGAGGAGAGAAAAAAGAACAAATAATTCCTGGATCAACTCCCTGCTCTGGATGCTATAACCATGCATTAGTTTTCTTAGCTACAATCTCCAAAATTCTGAGCCCATTTGAAATAAAGTTTATTTGAGGTGCTGAGATATCTGAATTTCTATATTCAACTGTAACTTCCACAAACATTAATTCTTCTTCTTTTCTGTTATAATATGACAGTGGCATTTTATAAAGTTTCATATAATTTGGGTTCATCTGACTATTTGCTCATGATTAGCTTTAGGTTATGCATTTGGGGAATAAATTCTACCTAAGCAATGTTGTTCCTTCTCATGATGTCACCACAGCAGTGTCAGGGTATAAGTTTGTCCTGTTACTGCTGTTACATTTCATCACTTGGTTTAAGGTGGTATCCATCAAATTTTTCCATCATAAAGGTATGTGTATTTCACTTTATAGTTAATATATGACAGTTGGGAAATACTTGAAACTGTCCAAAAACATCCTGTTCTTCAAAAAACATCCTCCCATTGTTTCATCATGCATTGCTGATTCCTCCCTGAATTGATTATTCTATTGTAAATAGTTATTTCCTAACTATATTCCTTCAACATTTATTGATTGACATTCTATCATAAAACCAATCTTTCCCACTCATCTTTTCCCCCCTTCCTGTGTTTATTAGGTTTTTTAAAATTAAAATTTTTAAAAATTCAATGTGTCATAATCAATTACTGACTTTAATCATTTTGCTGCTCAAACTGACCCAGGTTTGTTTTAGCTAGGGTTCCATGAAGCTGGCCCCTGTGTCCTTTGAACATGTTCCTCCTTAGTTTCTGAGCATCTTCTTGCTTTCTGGTAAAATAAGGTGTTTCAAGTTCAACTTGTTCTTGTTCTTTCTTAGCCCTGTAATGAATCGTTGTATAACCTTCCCTTGTTCCTTTGAAACCAAGATTTGAATGCTAAATAAGAGCATTGATGCTGAGGTGTTATTGTTTCCAAGCCTTTCAATGGACAGAACTAATATAATACACACACACAAACACACAGAGTTGCATGCACTACGCATTTGAGTTATACATAGATTATAAAGCATAAATATATTATGTATATCACTGATGTGTCATGGATTCATATTACTAACCATAATTACAATTCTACATCACAAAATTCTTTCTTGCACTCCCTAATTCCTTATTGGTATCTCTCTTTACTAACAGTGAGAACCCTGGTTTCTGACAATATCAAAATATTTATAAAATTCCTGATTCCCACAATACTTAAGAATCATTTCAGGATTACTATACCAACATCATTAAAAACAACTAATTTTACTAGGTAAAGTTAATCTCTGTTATGTATAGTTAGGTTTTTTCCTGTTTGTATTCATTTTTAGGAAGTTGTTTATCCTTGTTATTTTAAACTTCTTGGATCTGCAGAATGTGAATATGGTTCCAACATGAAAAGTATAAAAAAGAGTATACTCCAAGTGTTGCTCCCTCCCATATTCCTTCTATCTCATCCCTGTCTAACCCTTGTAGATAATCAATTTCTTTTTCTTTTTTGGATTATCCTTCTTGTTTTCTGTGTTTCTTTTTGTGCATGCATAAGCTTATTTGCCCTCCTTCCTATGATAGGTGTAGAAAGAAGTAGAGAAAATAAGCACACACACACACACACACACACACACACACACACACACACACATATACACAGACATATAATTTTATTACCACTTTTTCATATATTCTAAATATATAAAGTACATATTATTTATGCATATAATATGATATACTATACATATTCTTTTGTATGTTGCTTTTCTAACTTAAAAATATATCCTGGAAATCACTGTATATCGGTTTCTAGAGATATTCCTGATTCTTTACTGTTGGGTAGATATATGCCATTGTGTAGATACACCATAGTTTATTCAAGCAATCTCCTGTAGATAGACCTTCAATTGTTTACAAAATTTTGCAATTACATATAATGCAATAATTCTGCAGTAGTTCAGTGAATACCTTGTACATTTTTTCATATTAACATGATACCTTCAAGGTAAATATTCAGAGTTTACTGAACAAAATGTAGGTAGGAATGGAATTTTTTTTTAGATATTACCAAATTCCTTTTTATAGGTATCATATTTCATTGCATTTCCTTAGGTATTGTATAAAAGTTCCTGTTTGTCCACAACCTCAACAACAGAGTGGGTGATCAATCTTAAACTTTTGCCAAACTGATAGGTAAAAATAGTATTAAAATAATTAACAAAATAGCAGTAGTAAATCCTTACCCATCAATAATTACTTTCAATGTAAATAGATTAAATTATCCAAGAAAAAGACATAGAGTGGCTGAATAAATAGAAAATAAGATCCAACTATATGCTGCCCACAAGATACTCATTTTAGATTTAAAGACATACATAATTTGAAAGTGAAGGGATGGAGGAAGCTATTCCATGCAAATAGTAATCAAAAGTGAGCAGAGGTGGCTAAAGTTATATGAGATAAAATACACTTCAAGTCAAAAACTGTCACAAGAGACAAAATAGGGTCACTACTTAATGATAAAGTGCTCAATTCATCAAGAGGGACATAACAGTTGTAAATATATATGCACCTAACATCAGAGCATATATCTATATATGTGTGTGTGTGTGTGTGTGTGTGTGTGTACATATACATGGCAAAGTTTAATGGACATGAAGGGAAAAATAGATAGCAATACAATAATAGAATAATAGTAGGAAACATCAATACTCCACTTCCAACAATGATCAATAAGACAGAAAGTTAACAAGCAAATGCTGGAATTGAAATGCACTTTAGGCAAAATGCACCTAACTGATGCATACAGAACTTTTCACTCAACAGCAGCAGAATACACATTCTTCTCTAGTGAATGTGTAATATTTTCCAGGATAGACCACATAGTAGGCTACAAAACAAGTCTTAACAAATTTAAGAAGATCAAAATCATATTAAGTATTGTTTTCAATTACAATGATATAAAACTAGAATTTTGGAGAAATATTGAAAAATTAAACAATGGTCTCCTAAACAATCAATAAGTCAAAGAAATAATAAAAATATAGAAATATTTTGAGAGAAACAACAATGGAAACACAGCATACCAAAATCCGTGGGACATGGCAAAAGCATTTTCAAGAGAGGTTTATAGCAATAAATGCCTACCTCAAAAAAGAAGAAAAACCTCAAATAAATAGCCTAACATTATGTCACAAGGAAAAAGAAAAATAAACTAAACTCAAAGGTCACAGAAAGAAGGAAGTAATAAAGTTTAAAACAGAAATAGAAACTATAAAAACCATAGAAAAGATTAGTAAAAATGAGTTGATTTTTTAAAAAATAAGCAAAATCAACAAACCTTTTGCTAGACTGAAGAACAAAGAAGACTCATATATATAAAATTAGAAATGAAAGTAGAGACATTGCAACAGATGCCTTAGGAATAAAAAGGATCATAAGGGACTATTATGAACAAGTATATGACAACAAATTTCATAAAAAAGGAAATGGATAAATGTCTAACAAAATCTAGCATATCAAGCTTGAATCAAGAAGAAATAGAAAGTCTGAACAGACCAATAACAAAGAGATTAAAATAGTAAATAGAGACCTCCCAATAACAAAAAGCCCAGATGAGGTATCCTGATGGCTGAATTCTACCAAATTCTCAAAAAGGAATTAATACCAGTACTTCTTAAACTCTTCCAAAAACTAGAGCTGGAAGGAGTACTTCCTAACAGGTATCAAGATGGTACTGGTCTTGTCAATGTGTTACAAGTCAGACATCAACACCAAAAGAAAAGAAACTATAGTCTAGTACTTCTGATAAATATTGATGCAAAAATCCTCAATAAAATAATAGAACATCAAATTTAACATCACATCAAAAATATTATACATCAAGATAAAGGGGGATTTAATCCCTGGCATGCAAGTCTAGTTTAATACATGCAAATCAATCAATGTCATACATCATATTAACAAACTGAAAAACAAAAACCACATTATCATATCAAGGCAGAGAGGCATTTGACAAAATTTAAAGTTCATCTGTTCTTCCTGAAAACTCTTAATAGTTCAGCTACGGAAAGAAAGTTTCTCAAGCTAATAAAGTCCATTTATGAAAAATACACAGCTAATGTTATAATCAGGGGAAACTCAAAGCTTTTCCTCTAAGATCTAGTATAGGGCAAAGATGCCCACTCTCAGCACTTCCAATCAACATAGAAATAAAAGATATCCAAATTGGAAAATATCTCTATTTGCAGATGACATAATCTTATATGTAGAAAACACCAAACATTTCACCAAGAAAACCTGTTAGACCTAATAAATGAATTCAGTAAAGTTGCAAGACATCAATTCAAAATACAAAAATTTATGGCATTTCTATACACAAATAATGACCTAGCCAAAAATAAATCAAGAAAAAAGTCCTATTAAGGATGGCATTAAAAATACTTAACTATAACCAAGGAGATAAAAAGTATGTACACTAAAAAGTATAAATTATTAATGAAAGAAATGAACACAGCACAAATAAATGGAAAGATATACCATATTCATGGATCAGAAGAATATCATTAAAATGTCCATGCTACCCAAAGCAGTATATAGATTCAAAACAAATCCTATCAAAATCCCAGTGGCATTCTTCACAGAAATAAAACAAACAATCCAAAAATTCATATGGAACCACAAAATACCCCAAATAGCCAGAGAAATTCTGAAGCAAAAGGAATTAGAGGCATCACACTTCCCTATTTAAAATTCTATTATAAATCTATAGTAATCATAACACCATAGTACTGGCATAAAAACAGACATGGAGGCTACTGGGACAAAATAGCCCAGAAATAAATCTAAACACATATAGTTAACTAATTTTTAGCAAGGTGAACATGAAGACACAATGAGGAGAGGATGATCTCTTCAATTAATGGAACTGGGAAAATTAGATTTCCATATGCAAAAGAATGAAACTGGACCCTTATTTTACACCATACACAAAAATTGACTCAAAATGGATTGAAGACCTAAACGTCAGACTTACCACTATAAAACTCACAGAAGCAAACACAGGGGGAAAGCTCCTTGATACTGGCCTTGGCAATGATTTCTTGATATCACACCAAAAGTTCAGGCTGCAAAAACAAAAGTAAATAAATGAGACTGCCTCAAACTAAAAAGCTTTTGGACAGCAAGGGAAAGAAACAACAAAATAAAAAGGTAACCTAAAGCTTGGGAAAAAGTATTTGCAAACCATGTATCTAATAGGGGGTTAATACCCAAGATTTATAAAGAACTTATACAACTTAATAGCAAAGAAATATACAACCTGGTTAAATAATATGTGAAAGATTTGAATAGACATCTATCCAAAGATGACATAAAAATGACCAGCAGGTATATTAAAAGATATCCAACATCACTAATTATTAGGAAAATGAAAATGAAAACCACAATGAGGTATCACCCCACACCTGTCAGGATGGCTATTGTAAATGTTGGCAAGGGTGTGAGGAAAAGGAAACCCTTGTACACTGCTGGTGGGAATGTCGATTTGTACAGCCATTATGGAAAACATTGTGGAGGTTCCTAGAGAAACTAAAAACAGAATTACTATATGACCCATAATCTCTCTTCTGGGTACATACCCAAGAAATCATCACCCCATAAATATATCTGCACTCCCATGTTCATTGAAGTATTATTTCCAATAGCTAAGATATGGAAACAATTTAAATATTGATCAGTGGTGAATGGAGAAAGAAATTATGGCATATATACAAGGGTATATTATTCAGCCTTAAAAAGGAGATCCTGCCACTTGCCACAACACAAATAGACTATGAATAGAGTACATTTTGCTGAGTGAAAAACGCCAGACACAGAAAAAAAAATATTGTATAATCTCACATATATGTGGACTCTAAAAAAAGAAAAGGTTAAAGGTGTAATATTGTGTTTTGGAATACGAATATGGCCATATCAACAGGCATCAAGGAGCTAAAGATCATAAAAGGTGACTTCTTTGATATGTCTAGTACCATATTAAAAATTGTCAGATCATCTGGGACAAGGATGGAAGTTTTAATAGTCTGTAACTGGACAGCATTTGCATAAAGATGAAATTGGATTCATGCCTCACACTA